>NW_022900920.1:538915-557694 GCF_012274545.1 Fukomys damarensis
AAATTTTTTTTTTTTTTTTTTTTTGGTACCGGGGATTGAACTCAGGTCCTTGTACTTACAAGGAAGGCCACCGAACTGCTGAGCTAAATCCCCGGGCCATGACTCAAATCTTGATCACCCTAACTCTTAAGCCCTGGTAGCACATTCAGAAAATCTTGGCCCTTAAAAAACAAACTCAGGCTCAGCCCTACCATAAACCAAATTAAATTTTATCTTTGAGGGTAGAGGTGGGCATTTACAGTTTTCTAAGTGTTCCTAATGATTCTCATGGGCAGCTAAGGTTGAGAACAGTGGCCCTACCCTAAGAATGTCTTTCCTTCTACTGTACAAAGAAGAAACAAAATATACATTTCTGAATAAAATATACATTCTATTTAATCTCAGAGCATTTTTAGATCTTTCCAGCTGCTATTTCCTAAGACTTAAAGAAATTTTTATCATATTTGATCATCTCTGGATACCTTTAAACAAGTAGAGAAAGTAAAGAGAGAAGTTATGGATGGCTTAATAAAAAGTACAAATTTAAGTGAATTGATTTGATCAGCATTTCTATTTTTCTAAAATGTGTGTAGTGCTGATGTACTATGAAAGCACAGTGTCAAATAATGTCAAGAAAATATGATATGGTTTTCAAAGTAAGATGGCAAATGTGGTTTGTTGAGTATTCCTACACCAGCACCATATGATACTTATTTAGTATCTTGGTGTATAAAGAATATAAGACAATGGAGCTTGAGTCTATTGATGGTGAGAAATAATTAAGAATTTCTGAAATTATGTTTTTAATTGCCATATAACATATAACATTTCCCCGTGAATTCTGAAGTACTATAATATACTGTGTATAGCATCTCTTTCAATTATAAAGATTCAGTCTTTAGTCTCCCTTTATCCTTGAAATCAAGTATTCTGTTTAAAAATATCAAAAGTATGTAACATTTTGAACACTATGTCAAATATTATAAAGAATGTTTTATTATATTCATATACAATAAAAGCTGAATGGATGAATACAGGCCTTCTTATAATTGGCAAAGCTGGTCTTTTTGTGTAAGACTTACTCAGGCTGTTTATTTTATGATATGTAGAACCAAAGCTCCTCCTTTCATGAGCTTTGTCAATGGATTTCTGTTTTAATGGAGAACTAAAACAATGTAGAAATGAGAATTCCCATCCTCCTTTCATGTCCGAGTTTTACACCCAATGTTAGGTCCCACAAAGCAATCTAAGGAAAATTTTTAAACATTTTATTGGCACATTTTAGATATACATAGTGATCACATTAATGATAGGGAATTTGTACCTGTACATAATATATCTTGATTCTTCTTTTTTCCCCAACCCCCTATCCTGCCTTTAACCCTTCTTCCCCTTTTTATTTACAAAACTAAGGAAATTTGAATGTTGCCACCTGATTTATTAACTACAGAAGCATTGCATGGTGAATATTCTTTTTGCTTCTACTGATGTGACAGTTTGTTAGCTTTGAGTAATTTGTTGTTGAATTAATTTTATTTTTTTTGCAAATGTTTTCTTTCATTTATTTACGCCTACAATGAAATGCTTACCCTATTTTGTTATGATCGTTGTTCTAGATTTACAATTTTCTTTATTTCCAACTGAATCTTGCCCCCGAACAGTTTTGCATATGGTTACTTAGTAAATACTTAATTGAATTCATAAAATTCCTGTAATAATTCCACTGTATGTCATCAAATCATCTCCCATTTTTATCTAAAATTTATTTTACCTTTTACTGCAGAAAAAATCAGAATATAGATTTGAGAGAATAGCTTCTATTACCCTACTGATGACCTATCACCCAACTTTATTTAATCAATTAACTTATTTATTTATTAGTTTTTTTGAGTCCTGGTCTTGCTATGTAGTTCAGGCTGCCCTTGAACTCACTAAGTAGCCTAGGCCAGCCCCAAACTCACAGTGATCCTCCTGCCTCATCCTCCCCAGTGCTAGGATTACAGGCCCAGCTCAGGTCTATCACTCAACTTTAACAGTTGTTAACTCATCCCTAACCTTGTTTAATCTGCATCTTACTCACTCTGAAGGTAATACCAGGTTTCCTCTACATATTTTAGTATATATCTCCAGAGATAAGGACTTTTGAAAATTATAACCATAATAATATTATCATACCTTAAGAATTTATAATTCTAAATTCTATTATATTAGATCTATTCAGTGTTTACATTTTCTCCATTTTCTAAATGTTTTTTAAAGTGATTTGAATCAGAATTTCAAGGTCCTGATATTACATTTACTTGCTTTATCTTTTTAAATTCTTTAAAATATATATTTGTGTTCTTTATTCTCAGTTTCCTTCCCTACAATTTATTTATTCAGTAAATTGAGTTGTTTTATAATATTTCCTATAGGTGAGATTTTACTGATTGCATGTATTTAACATCTTTTAGCGTGCTTTTCAGTGCTCTGTATTTCCTCTAAACTGGTATTTAGGTCTAGAAGCTTCTATTTTTTCTTTTTTTGCAAAAGAATTTCAAAGGGTATGCTATGCCTTCCATTACAAGACACATAATCAATAATGAATGTTTGTGGTTTTTTGTGATATTGACAGTCATTGGTGATTATTGCTTAGATTTACTATTTTATAAGATGTTTATTTAGATTCATTACTTTGTTAGGTATTTGCAAAGTGACTGATAACACTAAATACTACCAATTTTATTCATCATCTGGAATACTTTAAACTTTCTCTCATGAGCCATTTGGTTGTCTTGTGGTATAGTTTGTACGGCAAAGGCAGATTGAGTGTTGAGAGTCTCCTTGTATTGTAATCACGTTTTCAGAATAATGATTTTGTTGCAAAGTGAATAGTAATTTCCATTAGTAGCATTATGAACATGTGGTGTCAACTTATCTGATGTGTTTCAGTCCATTGAAATTATTATTTTTATTGCTTAAAATCTACTGGAGGTTGACTTATAAATCCTTTTGACATGACTCTAGTAATTATAGCATCCTTGCTTTCTGGTATAAGAAAATGTTTCAGTCTTATTCTATATTCTTCCTTCCTCAGAGCTGGAATCAGCCATTTTTCCACAGTCCTTGTTCATTTTAGGGAAAATAAAGTGAGAGATCACAATCTCGATGATGGGTTAAAAAGTAATAATTCAAGCAAAAACCTACAGAGTATGAGAAACAAGTCATGTGACCATTTGGAAGAGTAACATTCTAGGCAGAAGAAATATGGGCTAAAATGGAACAAAGGAAGCAACAGGAAGAGAATAAGACTCAGGTGGTAAGAGTGCAGGCCAGACAAGGCCTGATAGGATGTTGGCTTTTCTTGAAATGAGATGAAGCCATTGGAAGGGTTTGGGCAGAGGAGTTGCATAATCTTTCATTTTAACTGAATCATTATTGAGTCTTTGTCAAGAATTCACTAAAGAATGTTAAGAGCAAAATCTAGGCCACTGAGGTAGCTATCACAGTTCAAGCGAGATGTATGTGGCTTGGTTCAGTATGGTAGTAGTAAAGGTCATGAGAAGAGGCTATATCTTGGGTATCTTTTGAAGGAAGAATCCACAGAAATTGCTAACAGATTACCCTTGGGTTGTGAAGAAAGTGGATTCAACTGTAACTCCAACATTCATGGCCTGAGATATAAATAAAATTTGAAAACATCATGATAATATGTGTGACATCTCTTTGTAGGTCAGTGTAGTTGTGTGTATGTGGGAGTGGGCAGGAATAGGTCAGATAAAACTTTGCAGAGGACTGTATAATTAGTCATGAAGGATAAATAAGGAGACTAGATGGACAAGAGTGGAAAGAGCATACTAAGCAGAGGAAACAGCTTGTATAAATGCAGAGTTGTGAAAGAATAATGGGTTATAATTAGTTTTTGAAGTACAGGGAACCAATGGCAGGAAATTAATCTAGAGAGATAGAACCTTTGCATATTCCATGACAACAATTTGAATTTTCTTTTATAGACGATAAAGAGACAGGTTGTTTTAAAGCACCGGTGACATTATCAGATGAACATTTCAGAAAGATCATCTGGGCAGCACTGTGGACAACAGTTTAAAGAGGATGAGACTGACAGGCCCAAACCTGTTAGCACTGCTAGAAGATGACCAGGGATCAAGTCTGGAGCATAGAAGGTATCGTGGATAAACACAAGTGTTCTGAAATTGGACTAACATGGATTCAAATACCATCTCTATCACTTACTATCTATGCGTATTTGGTCAAACTACTTAGTCTTTATGAGCTTCTCTTTCCTCATCTGTAAAATGAGGATAATAACAGTGCCTCAGTGGGTTAGGCTAATGATGAATGAGCTAATAATATATGTTATATTTTGCTTTTAATACATTTTATTTATTCAAGCATTATTTTTATTTTATTAAGAGATTTACCATAGCTTGACTGTTAGCCTATTCATTTGGAGCATGTTATGTAACAGGAAAAAATTTTATAGAGGTGAAATGTTTTCTGAAGTGTATCAGTCAGGACCTACTGGAAAACAGATGACAACTTTAAAATAGAATTAGGTCAAGGAGAATATACTTGAGTGTCCGTGCTGTATTGATGCTGAGGAGCACGGTGCAAATAAGAGAGATCAGCTCCCTTCTCTCTCTGTGAATTGGAGCAGCTGGTTTAAATTCCCCTCTCTAACTTTGGGTTAGACTAGATATCTGAGGTTTCTTTCAAATCTCAAATCCTAATTAAAACTTTTGAACGTCCTGCAGAGAGAGAAGCTGCCCTAGTGACCTTGGGACTTGAAGAGTTACCTTCCTCTCTGAGGATTTATCCTTGAATTGATTTCAAAATAATATTGCATACCTAGTTTAAAAATAATTTGATTATCTCCTTGTGTGTACTAGGTTCATCTTGCAAAGTCTCAATGTGGCAATCCATGTTTATAGGATTTTGGAGGTAGGAAGTCAAAGATTGAAAAATATGGACAACTTTCATTAAGTCATAGATAGGCAGGTTCCCAGTAAGCAACTTCCTCTGTGGTCCACCCACCTTCCAACCAATACCAGCGTCTCCAGCTCACTGGCTTCTTTGGTGCCTTTTTGCTTTTCCTTAGTCTTCTGCTGTAACAAGCCTTGAAAAGATTTGCTTATCATGATCATGGGACCACAAATGACTCGCTTTATGGGATGGGAAGAACAAACTGTTCTTGCCTCTCACAAGTTTTCCATTGGCTATCAAAGTTACTAATTTCTTATTTGGCTTTCATAATTGTAATACATAAGCAGCTTTTTTCTTTTCTTATTTTATTTTTTTTGCATCCAGTATGACTTTCTCAAAGGAGAAAAATGGATTTCTGTAATAGTGTACAAGAGAGACATAGGAAAAGTGGGAGGGAGGAAAGGTGGAGGGAGGGAGGGAGGGAGGGAGGGAGAGAGTGAACACACACTGTTTCAATAATAGAAAAATTTATAACCCCGGGGAATCCTTTGAGTAAATTTAGGGAAATGAGCTGCTGGACTCCTCGGCCAATCTGTCCTTTCTAGTCAATGAAAAGATAGGTTCCTTCCAAAAACGGGGCTGGCTAATTAGCCCCTCCCACAAGACCAAGGGTCTGTTATATCTCTGATCCTGAGAACCTCTCTCACTGTGACCGACCACAGCAAGCGAGGCTGTAAAAACAAAACACACACACACACACACACACACACACACACACACACACACACACACACCCCAAAACGAGGAAAGAGGAAGAAAACAAAAGCTGCTACTCATGGAAGGTACAAAGGGTAAGACCAAAACGGATTTGATCCGAATCCTTAAGGAGAGAGGGAGGGAGAGAGAGATGAGGAAAGCTGTACTGAAAGCAAGTACTTGAAAAGGAGCAAGAGGCAAAAAGCCCTGAATTAATGTTTCCACCCTCTTCCCTCTGAGGAGGCAGAGAAAGAACTTTGGGAAACTTTTTAGGAAACAGAGCTCAGGGTTGTAGTCATGGGGTGGCTCTTGAGCCAGCTGAGGAGCTTGTGAATATTCATAATGAATTTGTATGCAGATCTGGTTTTTTAGAGGCAAATAACTTTTTGCAGTCTCAGTTTAAGAGGCAGCTGCTTCGTCTTCAGTCCGAGTCATCTAGCCTCAGGTCCGGTCTGTACCTCCGCGGGTTTGCTGGAAGATACTGGTTTCTGTGTGTAGATTTGTTTTGTTCTCAAATTTCCTGTTGTGAAATTAGCAAAGCCTTTTCTACCAGAGTTAGACAAGGTAATGTGGCAAGAGGCTGCCACAGCAGACTCCCGGAGTGTGTGTTGCAAAAGGCTGAAAGTTTCTTGAGATGTGTGTGTGTGGGGGGGGCAAATATCAAGGTGAGGGGCCGGGGTGTGAGGAAGGAGGAATAAGAAGAGTTCTATCTTAAAAAGCGGGTCCTATCTGATTGACTACATTTAGGTTTTGTCTGAAATCTACTAGAGCAGTCTGGTTTGCACAAATGGTGTGCAGTCTCTGTCTTTTACCTCTTTTGGGCATTTTCTGCCAGGAGGAAGAGCCAGTGGCTTGCCAGTCTTCGTCCAGGAATAATCTCTGTAACAGCGAGGGAGTGTGGAGCTGTCACGGGCACAAACCTTCTTCATCCTCTAACTTCTAATCTCGCCACACATTTTTATCACGTAGAACATGGAGGAATCGAATGAATAGCTAACAGATTTCTTACCAGTTATAATAATGTATCTGTTGAGGTTTAGTAAGTCTTTATTCTGTATTAGAGACTGTTCCAAACTTATTATATGTAGTATTTATTCCTCATATCAACTTTATGAGGTAAATGCTCTCATTGTCAGTCCCATTTTCCAGATGGCAGAGTTGAGGTACTGAGAGTTGTAACTTGTCGGGAAGTGGTTCAGTTCTTCAAAGGCAGACCCAGGCAAGGCCTGAGGGTGTTTCTACACCAGTATACTGTTGCTCTCCTCAGAGGGCACTCTCTGATACTGGACTCTGAGTTTTCAAATCCCTGAAGCTATGTGGGAAATAATACTGATGAAATCTCAAATCTGTGAAGGAACTTGTACTTTGCAATCAAGTTCACGTAGCTTTTGCTCATCTATTACTCATGACCATTCTTTATGTTAGAGAACAGATATTACTATTATGGTCTTTTACAAATGGGAGAAATGGTCTTTTATAAAAGGGAGAAATTGAGACGGGGAGGGGTTAGGTGATATGAATGGAGCAACTAACTATTGAAAGTCTAAACAGACGAGAAGTCCTCTGCTTCTGGTTTCTCTTGTAACCTGCAGAGCAAGCCTGGTCATCTCTGAACTTGTCCCATCCCCCAGCTTGTCCTCACTAAGCCACTTTCGGTTCCTCAAGATACATGTTCCTTTCCTGTCTTTCAGATTATATTGCAGGGCACTTGCATTTGCCTTCTTCCCCTTTATTCTAGAGCCCCCTTTTTCAAGTTTGAATCCAAGCTTCACCATTTGCTCTGTGCCTCAGTTTCTTTATCTCTAAAATGAAGAGTTGTGTGACGTTCTTAGAATGGACCTGATGTATAGCATGCTCAATAAATTTTACCTATTGCTCCTTCAAGTTTCATCTTGAGCTTTACTCTCCCCTTTAAGCCTTCTCCAACTTTTGAACTTAGATTAGGACCCGTCTTGACTGTCTCTACTGCTCACCCTTTATGCCTAAGGTGGTACTCCTTTTACTTATTACATTTCTGCTCACTGTATCACCCTTCTTCCTCCCTATCTATAATTTCTTTATTTGTCTTTGCATATACAATTCCTTGTGTGTTTGTTTTTTAGCTTTCAAACTCATGGCGTGCTAGGAGGACAGATGCCTCAGTCATACCTTAGGAAATAGCTTTGGTGAGGGTACCTATGTAGCATTTCTAGAGGGCCTGGTGCTAGAAGCCACCTGGAAGTAGGAAAATAATGAATAATGATGCAGGTAGAGCCACATACTGATCTGGAGTTGCAGTTCAACAAACCTCTCCACAAGATCCACAACAAGTCTTTGACATCCTTATTGTC
Organism: Fukomys damarensis; assembly: GCF_012274545.1. Lineage (NCBI taxonomy): Eukaryota > Metazoa > Chordata > Mammalia > Rodentia > Bathyergidae > Fukomys > Fukomys damarensis. The sequence continues at coordinate 546,904 of NW_022900920.1, forward strand.
AAAGACAGTAGCTTGGTGGTCACATTCACCAGTCCCCAGGACAGGTTTTTGAACTTGATGCCCTTCTCAAAGATAATGCTGAACTTCCTGAGAGAGTAGTACACACTAGATTCTTATGCAAATACAGAAGGTTTTTGCCAGCCCCTGGAACCTTCAGATCCTTAATGACCATTCAGCAAGTATCTAGTAATCTAAGTATTATTATTATTTTAGCAATGTTCACCCAAGAGTCAGGAAGCTGGTTTAAAAATGGACCTTTGAGTTGGGTATGGTGGCACACATCTGTAATTCGGTTACTTAGAAGGCTGAGGCAGGAAGATAACAAGTTTGAGGCCATCCTGGGCAACTTAATGAGACCCTGCCTCAAACACAAACAAACACTTGGCAATGTAGTGTATTAGTAGAGCAGTTTCCTAGCATGTGTGATACCCTGGGTTTAATCCCCAGTATGATAAAAAGAGAAAAATAAAAAGGACACTTGAGTTTGTAGGAGAGTTCCTCCCTGATTGTATATAAAACTCTTAGTCTGTGGAGGTATCCCCAGGTGGATATACTGAAATACAAAATGTATCCCTTCTATGTGGATGATCCTTTTTTTTCCACCAGAAATGGAGGATTGAATTCAGGGAATGTTGAGCTATGCACCCAACCCTTTTTAAAACTTTTATTTTTGAGACAAGTTCTCATTAGTTCACCCAGGCTGGCCTTGCATTTGCTATCCTGTTGCCTCAGCCTGCCAGATAGCTGGCGTTGCAGGATTGCAGCACCATATCCTGATAAGTAGGTGATCTTCATTGCTGTATGACTGCACACCAGGGCACATAGCCTGGTCAGTAGCTACGGCTGGCCTTTAGCCTCCATTTCCATTTCCCACTCAGTTAGGGGACCCAAATGGAGATTTAAGATGCATTATAGCATAACTCTGCAACCTCTGAATAGAACATCTGGTTCCATAAATAGTCCCACTTTTTAGCAACCTTGCTGTCTAAGACAGTGTACCCTAGTAATGAAAGAAAAACAAACATAGCCAAGGTTGATCCTGAGTAAAATCATAGAGTACATTAAGTTTGTTTCCAGTACCCTCCCTTTCCGCTTCCTGGCACACCTTCAGACCAATTTGACAAATATGATTGTATGTCTACCATTTATAAGTCTGTATGCCAGCTTCTTGGGCTGCAAACAGTTTGCTTACAATGCAGTGGGTTGGAAAGGCATATACATAACCAACTCTAATCAAAGCCAGACTCTATGACGTGCCAATAATAATAACTGACATTGATTATTTATTATGTGCCAGACACTGTGATTTTTTTTTTAAACCGGGGATTGTACTCAGACCCTTGTGCATGAAAGGCAGGCAGCCACACCACTGAGCCAAATCCCTGGACCCACTGTAATGTTTTATTTGTGTTGTCTCATATAATATTCACAGCTCTGTGATATTAGTTTTTGCATTTTACAATGTAGAAGGAAGTCATTTAGCCAAGGTCACATAGCATGAACAAATAGGAAATTTTAACCTATGTAGTTAGGCTGTAAAGCCTGGTCCCAACAAATAATTTCCACCTCTCTGAGAGTCATAATAGAAGTCTAAAGCAAGTGTCTTGAGAAACAGAATTGGGAGTGATGACTTTGGGAAAACTTCACAAGGAATGGGACTTAAACGTATAAAGATGAATGTTATTTGGTGCCCACAAGCTTCTTCTCCCACCAACAGTATTTAAATAACTTTTCTTCCTTTTACTAAAACTACAGTATAGATTTAAGACTAAAAGTCTCTTTCCCCTTCCCAAGTTCTGACAGGTAACCCATTTCCATTTTCATTCTGGAGACATGATGGCAGAAGTCCAGTGTTTACCATGAATTGGGATTACCAGTTATGTAATGAAATATACCTTTACATAGTAATCAACTTTATATTAAATTATTTTCTTAATAATGATTTTCCTGCATAATAATAAAGTGTACCTGGCAAATAGTTTTTTGTTTGTTTGTTTGTTTGTTTGTTTTCCTATACCAGGGAATGAACCCAGGACCTTGCTCAGTTAAATCCCTGGCCCCTGGAAAATAGTTTTTAGAAATAATTGTGATGGGTATTGCTAACCCATATTTTCAGAGTGTTTTCTCCCTTGTATGTTCTTTTTTCTGGTTGCTTTTCCACTCTCTGTAACCAGTAGTGGTGCCCAAGAGCAGTACTGTTTAATCCATGTGCTGTTGTTTAAATGTGCTAAACTCAGCCTTTGCAGAGTAAAGAGGAGACCTGGGGGAAGTAACGCAGAGTTTGTTCTTTGAAACATTTTGGAGGGAAGCCAAAATAAAGGGCAGCCCCTGAAGTGAAGAATCATCAAGCATTTTTGATAGTTTGATGGAAATGCAGAAGAGTGGAAACTTTAGCTTTGTTTTGATGTGTGTGTGTGTGTGTGTGTGCGCGCGTGTGTTTCTGAGGCAGTGTTTCTCAATTTTACATGGGTGTACATCACCGGAGGGCTTCTTAAATATGCAGATTCTGATTCAGAAAGTCTGGGATTGTGCTGAGATTTTTCATTTTAACAGGCGATGATAATGCTGACCTGTGTGCTGCATTTGGATTAGTAATAGAGTCATTGTATGCCTTACTCTCAGGTCTTATTTTGGTACAAATTGACCAATGTTCCCTTTCCCCAAGAGCTAACATTTGAGTCACTGATCAGTTATGTCATTGCAGAGTATTAGGATGTCTAATTTGTTGTTCATTTAGCAAACAGGAACTTGAGGCCCTCAATTTGCCATAACCTAGAAATAACGCTGAATCTTTAGCACACAACTTATGCTAAATATAATGGCCTTGTGATGAATTTCCTAAATATTTTCACCTTTTCTCCCTCACTCCAAGGTTCCCTAAATTTCTTTTATTCTCCACCTGCAGCGTGAGAAATATTGCAGCAGAATGTATTGCTGCATGAGAACCTTGGGCTTGGTGTTGAGTACCGGAGAACTAGGTACTCAGAGCTTTGTGATTGGGAGTAGAACACCTGGGTCATTGTCTGTACTTTGCAGAACTAAAATGAGAATAATCCTTGGTACTCACTTAGGAAAGTGGATGTCGATAAAACTCTTGGACTTTTTTTTTTTTTTTTTTTTTTTTTTTTTTTTTTTTTTTTTTTTTTTTTTTTTTTTTTTTTTTTTTTTTTTTTTTTTTTTTTTTTTTTTTTTTTTTTTTTTTTTTTTTTTTTTTTTTTTTTTTTTTTTTTTTTTTTTTTTTTTTTTTTTTTTTTTTTTTTTTTTTTTTTTTTTTTTTTTTTTTTTTTTTTTTTTTTTTTTTTTTTTTTTTTTTTTTTTTAGATTTGGAAAATTGAGGGGATTATGAGGAGAAAACAAGTTACTAGACAAAAGAAGGCATGCAAGTTGCAGTTTTTATGCTAGAATATCAGAGTGATTTCATAGACTCAGGAACAATGATAGTATATGCTGGACATAAAGCTGAATTTCCCTTTCTAAAATTTAATTTCATGTTTTTCATGTGAGAGATCTTTGATGTATACAAAAATGCTTTGTAAAGGAAATAATAAAACATAATGCTTGAAATAAAAGCTAGTAACTAATAAATGATGACACTTCAAAACCAAATCAGTGCCAATGATTTAGCTCAGTGGTGGCCGCCTGCCTCACCAAAACAAACAAAACAAACAAAACCAAATCAGTGTGCAATCATTTGAAGTATGATATAAGAGGTGTAAAGATATGTTACAAGATTTAAGGGATTTTTTTGTTGTTGTTTTGTTTTGGAATTGGGGTTCGAACTCAGGACCTTGTGCTTATGAGGCAGGTGGCAGCACCACTGAGCTAAATCCCCAGCCCTTAAGGGATTATTTTTGTAGTCCATATTCAAGAAATACATTTCATTTAAAAATACTAGAGTTGTTTCCTTTTGATTCACAGGAAGAATGTGAACAATTCCTTTATGTCCATGAGGATGTAAGTAATATACATGCCCATTAAAGAAAACATGATAATGTAGATTAGAAAAGTAAAACCACCCCTCACTATATTTTGATGTATTTCTTTGAAGTTCCTTTTTTGCTTTTTTGGTACCAGGGATTGAACTTCAGTCCTTGTGCTTGCAAGGCAGATGGCAGAACCACTGAGCTAAATCCCTGGCCCTGAAGTTCCTTTTTAGTGTGCCTGGTTTATTTCTCTCATTTAGCACTTAGCTGAGTAGGATCTTGAAGACTTATGAAATGACACCATGATTATTAGTAATTTTAAAGCCTTACTTTAGAGTAGCAATGACTCACAAGATTTTTTTTTATCATTTTATAGCACAGTCTTTGTTAGCATAATTTTTATCGATAGTTTATTTAATAATTCCCCTGATATCGAACATTTAGGATTTTTCCATTTCTAGTAAATGTCTTCATGTACGAACTTTTTCCAAATGTAGGAGTGTACTGCTAGGACAGAATCCCAGAAGAAGAATTATTTGTTTAGAACTTGTAAACATTTTCTAAAGTTCTTGATCACTGTTGCCAAGTTGCATTCCCAAAGGGTGGACCCTTCATTCTCCACAGCAGCTCATGTTTTGCAAGATCCCTGAAAGCTTTGGCGATCTTTAAAAATAACTTATCCATTTTTATATTATTTTAGTTTCTATTTCTTTAATCACTATGCATGTTTTTTCTTTTTTTTTTTCCCCAGGGTTGCGGAGCAAACCCAGGATCTTGCACTTGCAAGGCAGGCACAGTGCCATTGAGCTAAATCCCCAGCCCCAATTACTACACATTTGATGTTTTCCACACACTATGTTCCATCTTTTGCATATTGCTTACATCCTTTGCCTAAAATTAATTTATGTGACTGCTTCATTATATAACATATTCACCCCTTTTTCTGCCATATTTGCAATAGTTTTTCTGAATCTGGTCTTAGTGTTTATACGAAAAGAATTACAACTATGAGCAAATCCAACACATTTTTATGTGCATTTGTGTAGTTTTCTAAGTGGTTTGATATTACATTTTTACTCTGAGGTTTCCTTATAACTAAGTATATGACCAATTTTTATAAATCTTTTTAAATACTTCTGAATAAGATATACTGTTAAGATATAAAATCAATATCTATTAATGAATCCAGTCCTTTCAATTAGTTGTAACCCACACACAGTATAATTTTTGCAATGTGAAATTATAATGTATGTGTCTTTACTTTTGTATATTTTATTGATAACTATGAAAATTTTAAGTTCCAGAGGAAAAAAATAACATGATTTTTTTTTTATTGTGACTTGGTAGAAAAAGAATAGGCAATGGTAAACTGAGAATATGAAAGTAAGGTAAAGTAAATGCGGAGAAGTAGTAATACAATAAAGATTTAGGAAAGATAAAGGAAAATGAAGTAATATTTTCAGATTGCATTCTACAGAGCTGGGCCTTGTGTGGCTACATAACTTTAAAATAGTATGGAATGGATGTAAGTGAAAGTCACTAAGCCCCCACGCCAATAACCACGGTAAATTCCAGACCAGAATCAGGAGATAGGCCTCCTTGGCAGGATTTAGGAGTTTAAATGGGAGCCAAAATCTCTGAGCCATTAAATCACAATGGTATTGCTAGGACTCTTGCACAGAAATACATCTGAAGGGAGGTATCATTAGCAAAATAATTTTTTAGATATTGCACTGAAAAGTCAGAGAAGGGAGACCTCTAAAAGTTTATTATGGGCAAGAATGAGTAAATAGAAAATTAATAGTTAGCACTCATATCTTTTAATTTAAACTGTATAAAATGTTGGTACATTTTTCTTGGCCTCTTCTTTTTTCTTGCTTTATTATGGTGCCCTGTATCCATTGACAAACACTTCTCATTTCCTGTCTACCTCTCCTTTTTCCAAGCCTTAGGCAAAGATTAATCTACTTTCTAGATCTGTGTATTCAGACATTTCATATATATTCCATTGTATGGATGATACCACATTTTATTCATCCATTCATCAGTTGATTGATATTTGGATTGTTTCACTTTTTGTTCGGCACTATGAATAATCCTATTATAAATATTCCTATGCAAGTTTTTGGGTAGACATATGTTTCAAATTTCTCTTTGGTATATACCTGGGAGTGGAATTGCTGGGTTGTATGTCAATATTTAATCATTTGAGGAACTGCTAGACTATTTTCCAAAATAGCTGTACCATTTTACATTTCCACTGATGATAACACTTGTCTACATCCTTGTCAACACTTCTTACCATCTATCTTTGATTACAGTCTTCCTAATGAGCGTAAAGTGATATCTCATTGTGGTTTTGATCTGTATTTGCTGATGGCTGATGGTTTTGAACATCTGTTCATGTACTTACTGGGCATTGCAAAACTTCTTTGCAGAAATGTCCATTAAATTCCTTTGACAATTTTTGATAGGATCATCATTTTATTGTTGAATAATAAAAAGACCTAAATAAATAGAAAGACATTGCACATGGATAGGAAGGTGTAATATTTTTAAGAAGGCAATATTAAATATATTTACATATTCAGTGCAATCAATCCCTATGAAAATCTCATCTGGCTTCTTTGCAAAAATTGGCAAGCTCATCCTAAGATTCATATAGAAATGTAAGGGCCCCATGATAATCAAACAGAGAAAAACAAAATTAGGGACTTGTGCTTCCTGATTTTAAAGATTACTGTAAAGCAATGGTAATCAAAACAGTGTGAAACTGGAACAGATGTACAGATCAATGGAAAAGAACTGAGCATCCAGGAATAGACCCTCATATTTGCAGTCAGCTGCTTTTTAAGAAGGGTGCCAAGGCAATCCACTGAGGAAAAAAAGTCCTTTCATCAAATGGTGCTGCATCAACTAGATATTCCAATTTTAAAAAAAAGGAGAGAAAAGAAATTTTTTACTACATACAAAAATTAATTCAAAATGGATTGAAACTCTAGATGTAATAATATAATGTCAGGCATGGTGGTGCATATCTGTAATTCCTAGCACTTAGTAAGCTGAAACAGAAGGATGGCTGCAAGTTCAAGGCCAGGCTGATCTACGAAGCAGGACCCTGTCTCAAAAAACCAACCAGCCAAATAACCAAACAAAAACAAAGCAACACCACCTAAATTAGGGATAAAGCTATAAGACTCTGAAGAAAACATAGTCATAAATGATTTCTTGATTTTAGGTTAAGCAGTGGTTTCTTAGATAGTACACCAAAAACGTAAGGAACCAAAGGAAACATACCTTGTTCATCAAAATGTAAAACTTTTTGCTAAAACAACACTATCAAGAAAATAAAAAGTTAATTCACAGAATTGGAAAAGAAAATTTTAAATCATATATTTTTGGATCTTTCATCCCTGAATTTCATATTTCTTTCTTCCATATTTCTTCTTTCCCTCTACTTATTTTTCATTGCATTTTGAGATTATTTTCCTCTGCATCACTGATTCAATTTTCTTTAAATATTTCCAATATAAACTTTCATTCAGTTACAGTGTTTTTGGCTCTCATGAAATCTCTTATCTTTGTTCTCTTCTCATAGCAACATCTTCTTGTATGTAGTTAAAAAAATAAGATTTCCTTGTATCCTATCTATTTTGGAGGCAAACTCCCCCCCCCCATTTTTTCTACTTTTGTGACATTTTAAAATCTGGGATTTAATGAAAGAAAAGAGGTTGCTTTTGTACAGTGTGTGCATGAATGTATGTGTTTTTCACCTTATTCTAAAAAGGTTTTAAAGATCAAGGAGAGGTTCATCCAGGCCAAAAGTTAGAGATAACATCAGAGGATGGAGGGACTAGAACTATTTGGTCAGAGGCATAAAGGCATTCAGAGGCATATGGGCATTCAGGAAAGATCCTCTTTGCATCCATTTACTTGCTTTTGCTCATTCTCACTGGGAGCAAATCTCTTTTGAACCAGGAAATGAGCTCTTGCTCCACTGCTTAGTAATGCCTTTGTTGGAGATTAGTTCTAAATTATCTTTATACTTATGCCAGTTCACAGAAACATAAATAAATGAAACAAAACAACCTGGAGTTTCCCAGACAGTTTCCCATGCCCCTCCCACCACACACTGCTGCTTTTATTGTTCCAAGTTTACTTGTCCTGGGATGTGCTGCTTTGTCTCAGAAGAGGGAATGTTGGTCATTACTGGAATTTCTTAATCCTAATGTATTGTTACTTTATTTTGGGGTAAATTTTTCTTTTTGGGTACAGAAGTAGATTTTCATAAGGATGTGAGAAGCTATGGTAGAATGATTTTACTTATGACCATGTTCAGTGGTCATGGAATTGGTTCTGTGAGATCACTCAGGCCGCACTCTAGGAATGAGTCAACTATTTAGTGAGCAATGGTGGGAGGATTTTATTGGGTCTCCATGCTATTGAAGTAGGAGAAAGAAGATGGGGACCTACTAGGGCATTGATGGGGGATGGGTGGGAAGGTCTGAATTTAGAAAACATTTCTGAGGTAGTGTCTGAGCTAAAGGGCTAGGTGGTTTATTAGGAGGGAAGAGGAGAGAGTTATCCCAAGACTTATTCAAAGTTTTGACTTGGATGACTAGGTCAGTAAATATTTATGAACAAGGCCAAGAATGGGAAGAGAGTAGATTTGGCAGAAGAGAAGGGAGAGAACAAATTTGGCACAGCTAAGTCTGAGATGTCTATAAGATATTATGTGAAGCAGAAATATTCTATTGCTTTCTGGAAATTTGGGTCTAGTGATTGGAGAGTTCTCAATTCAAGAGATAATGGGAGTTGGAATTGGACAATGGAGTAGGTGGTTGAAGGTATGGGCAAGAAGAAAGTCCCTTTCAATTGTAGGAATGAAAATAGAAGAGAATAAATGGAAGAAAATAGAAGAGAATTAAAAAATGACCCAGGGTATCACCAATATTAATAGAAAGATAGGAAGAGACTCAGAATGTCTGGAGAGGTATGAGAAAGAGAATGAGAGAGTCTGAACCTGGTTACTGAAGGAAGAATGTGTTTTGAGACTCAAAGTGCCAAAGCTGCAGAAATGGCAAAAAGAAAAATAAGAATAGGGGTTGTACCTCTTTTCTCATAACACATATCTCCTCCTGCCCTCTGGCAGTTTAATGACTGTGGAAATTGAGATGTATTTTGTATTCCCTACCCACAATCTCTTTTGTCCTTTTAGCAAAGTACAAACAAACAAAATTTAAAAATCCTAATGGGATATTTTACAGTGTAAGACATATGGTGATTTGGTTTTGGAATTTGGAGCTTATAAGATCCTTAGTGAGAATGAATTTAGTAGAATTCTTGACCATTTTAAGGGATTAAAGAACAAAAGTTTAAAAAAGTAGTAATATAGAGCTTGAAATGAGAAATCAGATGGTAGAGGGAAATTAGTTGGATCAAAGGAAGAGTGGATTTGAGCATATCTAAAGGATAAGAGGCAGCAGAAGAAAACTGGGCATTCATTCATTCAACATACACTTATTGAACAAAGAAAATGTGCAAAGCAAAGCACTATTCTAGGCACTCAGTATACAACAGAAAACAAAATAAAAATCTTTAACTTCATGAGGCATACACTGCAGCTGGAAGGATCGGGGGAACCATAATTTTGGATTATCAGGTGATATTTAAACTAATTGAGACTGGATTTAAATATACACTAGAGGAGATCATCTCAATCAAGGGAGTAAGTATAGATTTCAAAGGCTGATCCTTGGGCTATTCCAACTTTAAAGATTGGGATCCAGAGAAGAAGCCATCCAAGAAGATGGTGTGGTATGTATTTGAATGTGTGAATTGGGATGGAAAAGGGGATAAAGTAGAAGAGGATTAATCTGGGGAGCCAGATAGAGCATTTCAAAAAAAAAGGAAGTGGTGAGCTGAGTCTCATGTTGCTCATATGTCAAAGTGAAACAGAGTTGATTGTGGCATTTGTCACAGTGGAGATCATTAGTGAATCTTTTGTTGGAGTGTTAGAGGCAAAATTCTTCATGCATTTTCTCCAAATGCTTTCTCTTTCCTTCTTTCCCCTCCCAAGCTTGACCTCAGGAAGAATTAGTGACATCTGAAGAACATGGCTGAGAGAAAGGGAAGCACAGTTCCTCAAAGGAAATGTGACTACTGGTGTCTGAAGGAGGGGAAGTGGACTGTTGGCAGACAGTAATAGCAAATGTCTGCTTCAGCTAGAAATAGGCCACTTCTGTCCTGTATATCCTATTTCTGCCTGTACCATCAGCTATATATAAAATCTTTTAGAAATGGAAACATTTATGGGAAGGTTTGTAACTCCCTGATGCTAACCAACTAGCAGATTACAAATATTACCTGTGAATCTCTGAAAGAAAAGCTATCAGCCTTCATAACAGGGAAGTCTTACAGTTGCACTTAGATATGCCTTTTTTTCTTTTTTTGGTGGTACTTGGGATTGAACTGAGTGCCTCATGGCCAAGTTACCTGTCACTGAGCTACATCCCCACCTTGACATTGACTTTTTCATGAGAGGAAAACTGGGGCCTCTCAGATATATTTTTTCATTAGAGGTAAAAATGTTTCCCCCTTATTCAAAAACCATACCACTCATTGAACATTCATTCCTTCATATGTCTGAAAGAGTCCTAGAATTTCTTTGACTTATTTTTAACCTCATTGGATTACTTGTATATTTTCTTTCCTAAATTTTACTCCACTATAATGTGCATAGGAAGACCATCTTTAAATGAACTCCAGTGATTGAAAGATACTCTCATTCCCATCTTACAACAGTTTTGTCTTGATTTGACTTCCACAAGCCATTCAGTCAGACAGATGGACAATAAGGCCCATATAT
>NW_022900920.1:559944-561951 GCF_012274545.1 Fukomys damarensis
ACCCCGTGTTATAAAGAAGAACAGTCAAGACTCACTTTATTAAAAAATTTAACTAACTTAAACATTAACTATATCCAAGAGGAACACTGGTATACACTTTGAAATATTAAAAGCAATATTTATAAATGAAAGGCTGCATTTTGTTTCCCTTTTTAATATTTTTCAGTATTTTCTAATTTTATTTATTTATTTATTTATTTATTTATTTATTTATTTATTTATTTATTTTGGTGGTATCAGGGATCAAACTCAGGACCTTGCACTTGTGAGGCAAGCACCGCACTACTGAGCTAAATCCGCAGCCCACTAAATTTTTAAGAAGCATGTAAAATTATTTTTGTAGTCATGAAAAACAATGCCATTCAGAAAAATCTGTCATTTAAAGTTAAGTGGAATATGTGCACCTACGTTTATAGAGGCACAGTTTGTAATAGCTAAAACTGGTAAACAGCCCATCAGTTGGAAACTGGATAAAGAAGATGTAGTTTTTCTATAAAATGGAATACTACTCAGCCATAAAGAATGAGAGATTAGATTCATTCATAGGAAAATGGATACATATTGAGGATATACTCCTAAGTGAAATAAATAAGTCACATGTGTAAATACCAAATAGTTTCTCTGGTGTGAAAAACTATAATAGTACATAAGATCCTAATGAGATAATTGACAATGTGAAATAGGAAGAAAAGGGCTAAAGGTGTAGGGAAAGTGGGAAGGGTAGGGGAAGGTAATAAGGAAAAAGAAAAAAACATGAGAAAATGAAAAGAAATAAAGTATTCGTAAATGGGGAGGGTAGGAGGGGGTGAAGGGAGGGCAGAGACAAGGGGAAAAATGAGAAACAAGACCTGTCATGTAGAGGTACAAGATCCTAATAATGAGTGTAACTGTACTGTATACCTAAAATGTACGAATAAACTAAAAAAAAATAAAGTTAAATGGAAAGTAACTAATAGAAAATTAGATAGGTTTAGAAAGAAGCTTAAGCTGCCTATTAGCCTTATTTTTTAATTTCCAAGTAATATTTGTGTGTTAATTTCCAGAAACCACAAAACTTAGAAGTCTTCTTTCTTTCTGAAAGCCAGGGCCATAAAAGAATATTGTGTTGAGAAACGAGATACATATAACTTGGTGGGGTAGGGAGAGAAAGAGAAATTCATCTGAATTTGAATTAAGAACAGGAGATAGAAGCAAAATGAAATCAAAATGAGGAAATAAGCTTGGATTAAAAAAGAAGAACATGTGTTAACAAACTGAAAACTATGTGTGTTGGGGGTCAAACTCAAGGCCTGCCACAGATAAGTTAAATACTTTGCCCCGGAGATACATCCCTAGGACCAAAAATCTCAAAATTTAGCATCAACATAAGTTTGGCAACAATTTTCTTTTGTCTCCCTTGTAAAGGAAGTGTCCTGGTGCAGAACAACATGTTAATTGTCATGTTATACTATCTCTTCCTCTTTTTAGGTTTACCACTTCATTTGGGTGGAGTACATCCTTATATCCTTCAGTAACTTCCTCAGAAAAGTAGAGGAAAAATGTTGAGGCTTTTGCATTTTTTAGAACTTGAAGTTTGATACTGTTCTCATTCCCGAGTATTTTTGTCCAGTGTTGCTTCTGCCCTACCTTCTATTTCCAGGCAGGATTTAGTATATTTTCTTAATGTTTTATGTACTAAAAATTTATGATGATTTGTTTTGGTATGTGTTTATTTTTATCCATTGTGTGGGCACTTGGCCTCTCCCATCCAAGAAATCAAATTTTTCAGCTCTGGAAAATTTTCTTTGATAATTTTCTCCCCATATTTTTCTCTGTTCTCTCTAGCTGGGAGGCCTATTCATCAGATGTTTCTCCTGTAGTAAATTTCAAAACAAAATGTTTTGTTTTGTTTTGTTTTCTTGCCCTACTCTTTAACATTTGATTCTAATTTGTAGGGCATTTCCTCAAATTATCTTTTAATTTTTCTTATTGTTATAAATTTTTTCCTTTTTTTTTTTTTTTTTTTTT
>NW_022900920.1:563332-567425 GCF_012274545.1 Fukomys damarensis
ATATATATAGCCTCTGTGTTCAGAGGTGGGGATTTTAGAAGTTGACTGGATCATTATGGCACCACAGCCAACTTGCTCTTAGGAGGTAGGGCCTATTTTGGAGGTGGGTGACAGGAGGCATGACCTGGAAGAGTTTATCTTCCCCTTTTTTGGTATATAGCCCCTGTGTTCAGAGGTGGGGATTTTAGAAGTTGACTGGATCATTATGGCACCACAGCCAACTTGCTCTTAGGAGGTAGGGCCTATTTTGGAGGTGGGTGACAGGAGGCATGACCTGGAAGAGTTTATCTTCCTTCCTTTTTTGGTGTGTGTGTACCGGGGGTCAAACTTGGGTCCTTGTGCTTGTGAAGCAGGGAGTGAAACCACTGAGCTAAATCCCTGGCCCAGTCCTACATATTATAGCATATTGTACTGATGGCTGTTCCATTACTGAAGAAACTTCAAAAAGCAATAGCAGTTTGGCCAATTCTGAACCTTCAATACCTTCCTCTATTTTACAAATATATTTATTGGGTTGAATTGTTTGGAAGAGACAATTGCACAAGTAGAAATCTGTTTCATATGGGCAATATCTTATGGTTTATCCTAATATGTAAATTATTCTAGATGTCAAGAACATGCTGTAGAAAATATTCCTGAGATAGAGTCTGGAAGTACTTTGGACTCCCAAGGACCAAATCAGGGCTGCTACATACAACTGATATATGATACAATTCCAGTGTACCTAGGTGGTCCAGGATGTAAATATCACCCACTGGGGTTGTGCAGTATACAAACTTCATGAACATTCAGGGTAACACTGAAAACCCCTTCTTATTCCATCCCAAACAAAAGATCAATTGTTAAATCAAAATACAGCAATCAAATACTCAGATGATTCCTAACTTAGTGATTTAAGTAGGCCCCACTCTACCCTGCTGCTAGGTTTTCATATGGCAATGTTCCAGAGGCATTTAAACAGTTAAATCTATTTTGGACCTTTCATATTTTTCTACCTTATTACCTATTCCAAAAATTTATTCTCACATGTTATATTACTTAAAGTGGTTCCTAATGGCTAACAAGTTAAAGGAAACTGACAAAACTCAGACCACAAAGAAAGAAGAAACTCATTTCAAATCAGAGGACCAGTGGAAACTATGTATAGATTATTATATCTATTACCTGTTGGCCAAAATGGATTAGACCTCAGACTCTGTTTTCCTGTATCCAAACCACACAGGGCAGGCAGTAAATGTGGCTCTTGTTAGAGATCAACAATGGTATGTAGGTGAGGAAGTGTCAGTGGCTAAACAATATGAGAAAATACTGAACCTCACTGGTAAACAAACAAACCAAAATAAAACAATGAGGTAATGTTTTTCCCATATATCTTAGTTACCTTATTCATTGCTGGGACAAAATACCCAATGCCCACAATTTAAAGGAGGTTTATTTTGGCTCATGTTTTCAGTCCACCACCCTCTGGCTCAAGGAAGAAACAGCATGGTATAAAAGTCTGGCAGAGGAAAGCTGGTCACGTCATGGTGACCAGGAGGCTGAGAGCAAAGGGAGGAGCCTGGAAGGAAGATAAACTCTTCCAGGTCGTGCCTCCTGTGACCCACCTCCAAAATAGGTCCTACCTCCTAACAGCAAGTCGGCTGTGGTGCCGTAACGATCCAATCACCTTTTAAAATCCCCACCTCTGAACACAGGGGCCATTTGAGGGAATGTTCTAGATCTAAACCATAACACCATACAAAAAGCCAAATTTTCTTTTAAATGACCAGTGTAGTTTAAGATATGATGAAATTAATATCTCAAACTGTTGGCCAAAATGTGATAGGTAAATTTTTATGCTTAGCAGCTTGGCTATAATTATTGAAAGGTTTAAAAATGTGTATTTCCTGAATTGACGTATCTACTGTGAAAACTTATCCTTTGTAAGCTATCCTGGAAGTGTGTCTGGATGTACATACAAAGATATTTATTAGAGCACTATTTATAATAGTGAAAATATGAAATAATCGAATGTATAGTCATATGTAAAACAATAATAAAATGATGATGTGAAAGAATTTGCAAGGATAAGAGAAATATTATTAGAAAAACCCCGTGTTATAAAGAAGAACAGTCAAGACTCACTTTATTAAAAAATTTAACTAACTTAAACATTAACTATATCCAAGAGGAACACTGGTATACACTTTGAAATATTAAAAGCAATATTTATAAATGAAAGGCTGCATTTTGTTTCCCTTTTTAATATTTTTCAGTATTTTCTAATTTTATTTATTTATTTATTTATTTATTTATTTATTTATTTATTTATTTATTTTGGTGGTATCAGGGATCAAACTCAGGACCTTGCACTTGTGAGGCAAGCACCGCACTACTGAGCTAAATCCGCAGCCCACTAAATTTTTAAGAAGCATGTAAAATTATTTTTGTAGTCATGAAAAACAATGCCATTCAGAAAAATCTGTCATTTAAAGTTAAGTGGAATATGTGCACCTACGTTTATAGAGGCACAGTTTGTAATAGCTAAAACTGGTAAACAGCCCATCAGTTGGAAACTGGATAAAGAAGATGTAGTTTTTCTATAAAATGGAATACTACTCAGCCATAAAGAATGAGAGATTAGATTCATTCATAGGAAAATGGATACATATTGAGGATATACTCCTAAGTGAAATAAATAAGTCACATGTGTAAATACCAAATAGTTTCTCTGGTGTGAAAAACTATAATAGTACATAAGATCCTAATGAGATAATTGACAATGTGAAATAGGAAGAAAAGGGCTAAAGGTGTAGGGAAAGTGGGAAGGGTAGGGGAAGGTAATAAGGAAAAAGAAAAAAACATGAGAAAATGAAAAGAAATAAAGTATTCGTAAATGGGGAGGGTAGGAGGGGGTGAAGGGAGGGCAGAGACAAGGGGAAAAATGAGAAACAAGACCTGTCATGTAGAGGTACAAGATCCTAATAATGAGTGTAACTGTACTGTATACCTAAAATGTACGAATAAACTAAAAAAAAATAAAGTTAAATGGAAAGTAACTAATAGAAAATTAGATAGGTTTAGAAAGAAGCTTAAGCTGCCTATTAGCCTTATTTTTTAATTTCCAAGTAATATTTGTGTGTTAATTTCCAGAAACCACAAAACTTAGAAGTCTTCTTTCTTTCTGAAAGCCAGGGCCATAAAAGAATATTGTGTTGAGAAACGAGATACATATAACTTGGTGGGGTAGGGAGAGAAAGAGAAATTCATCTGAATTTGAATTAAGAACAGGAGATAGAAGCAAAATGAAATCAAAATGAGGAAATAAGCTTGGATTAAAAAAGAAGAACATGTGTTAACAAACTGAAAACTATGTGTGTTGGGGGTCAAACTCAAGGCCTGCCACAGATAAGTTAAATACTTTGCCCCGGAGATACATCCCTAGGACCAAAAATCTCAAAATTTAGCATCAACATAAGTTTGGCAACAATTTTCTTTTGTCTCCCTTGTAAAGGAAGTGTCCTGGTGCAGAACAACATGTTAATTGTCATGTTATACTATCTCTTCCTCTTTTTAGGTTTACCACTTCATTTGGGTGGAGTACATCCTTATATCCTTCAGTAACTTCCTCAGAAAAGTAGAGGAAAAATGTTGAGGCTTTTGCATTTTTTAGAACTTGAAGTTTGATACTGTTCTCATTCCCGAGTATTTTTGTCCAGTGTTGCTTCTGCCCTACCTTCTATTTCCAGGCAGGATTTAGTATATTTTCTTAATGTTTTATGTACTAAAAATTTATGATGATTTGTTTTGGTATGTGTTTATTTTTATCCATTGTGTGGGCACTTGGCCTCTCCCATCCAAGAAATCAAATTTTTCAGCTCTGGAAAATTTTCTTTGATAATTTTCTCCCCATATTTTTCTCTGTTCTCTCTAGCTGGGAGGCCTATTCATCAGATGTTTCTCCTGTAGTAAATTTCAAAACAAAATGTTTTGTTTTGTTTTGTTTTCTTGCCCTACTCTTTAACATTTGATTCTAATTTGTAGGGCATTTCCTCAAATTATCTTTTAATTTTTCTTATTGTTATAAATTTTTTCCTTTTTTTTTTTTTTTTTT
>NW_022900920.1:567562-577327 GCF_012274545.1 Fukomys damarensis
TTATTTTTATAAATTTTTTTCTTTTTTTTTTTTTTTTTTGTACCAGGGATCGAACTCAGGGCCTTGTGCCTGCAAGACAGGCATCGGAACCACTGAGCTAAATCCCAGCCGCATTATTATAAATTTCTAAAAGCTTGTTTTTATCCTCTGATGAATTCTTTAAACAAAACTACACTCTTGGTCTTACACATGGCTGTTTTCTCATCTCGGGATAGTAATTAACATTTTCTTTTTGGTTTCTTCTGTTTTAAAGTATGTGTTTGTTTTGTTTTGTTTTCATTTCTTTATTCAAGGTTGAAGGCTTTTTCACGTTTTATCTATTTAATCCTTACTCAGTTCTATTAGGTTAATATTATTGTTGTTTTTGTCATTGTTGTATAGTTAATGGATCCCATACAGTATATCATTGTTTTATTTTTCTTATCATGGATGTCTGAACAGTTAATCATGGATCAACCAAATCCATAGTCCAGCTCCTTTATCTAGTTAGATTCTCTACTGAATTTTTAAAATCTCTCCTAAGCACCATTCCCTGTTCTTTCACTATTTTAGACATCTCCATCTCTGTTCAAGTTGAAATAAAACATCTTTTTTCAAGTTGAAATGAAAATTTTTCTTTCCCTCATCTTCCTTCTGTCATTAGTACTAGTCTTCCCTTTGGACTATAGAGATCTTTCTCATGTCTAAGTCCCCTTGCATAGGAGCTAGTCCCTTGGATATTTGAAACAGTATAGGTATGACTCTATATCTGCCATTCCCCAGCCTAAAGAGGTAACTAGAGCTTACTTTTGTCAAACTATGTTTGGCTAACAGTTTTGGAAAACTATGGACCATCGCCTCCTGTCACATTCTTGAAGCATGTATTCATAATTTAATACAGACTACAAGGGCGGGGGATTTAGCTCAGTGGTTCCGCCTCCTGCCCCACAAGCACAAGGACCAGAGTTCGATCCATGGTACCAAAAAAATAAAAAAAAACAAAAACAGGATACAAATATATTTTGAAAGATTTCATTGGATAGGATAGTGTCATTTTATTAATGCATTTTGTATTTGGTTTAGTTTCAATCTGAGAAGTTTCATATGCTATAACTTCTTTAGTAGTTTTGATAGGTTTCTCACAAATTATAATTTTATGACTGCTTACTTTTACTTACTTCTTTTCAAACTTAGGGTTATGTTTATATTATCCTTGTTGGTTATTGCTTTTACTTCCTAAGGTCTCTTTTTCAAGGCCAGTTACACTTGGCCTTAGATACTAACCCCAAATGAAAGTGCCAAGGTTATTTGAAAAATGGTAAAGCCTTGTTAATGTAAAGCACATAAACAAAAAAATCATATAATATTTGAGAAAGAACATAAAACATAAATAAGGGCCTTCTAGGCACCACATAAACACTTAGTTAATATTATTTCATTTGACATATCATAACCCTATAAAATGATAACTGTTAATATTCCCAGTTTAGAGGTTAAGAATTGAGGCTAGTGTCATGCATCTAGGATAGCCAAAGGTGTGGTACTGACCTAAAAATGCCAAATTCAGTGTATTACTGCTGTACCCTAGGGAAATGAAGATCTCATGTTACATTATATGCGAATTGTAGTTGATGTTGTTGGAGGTATTTGTATAATCTACTGAGGCGCGCTGCGTATTTCCTCACTTAACAGAATGTACCAAAGGTAAAAATTTTCATTTGATAAGTCAAGGTAATGAATATTAGCAAAGGGTAGTGATACATGACTATAATCCTAGTTCCTTGGGAGGCCGAGGACAGAGGATCATGGGTTCAAGGCCAGCCTGGGCAGTTTAGTGAGACTCAGTTTTAAATAAAATAAAAAGGGGCGGGGATTGACTCAGTGCTACAGTGTTTTGCCTTGGTTCATTCTGGATTCAGTTCCCATTACTGAAAAATAAAAGTGATAACAGTGACATCTTGGGCATTAATTTTTGTGGCCTTTTAAATATTAATAAATATTTGGCCCTATAAATATGAATAAGACCTAGCAAGGACTAGACTTATTCGTACTTTTATAACCAGTACCAATTACATTTTAGGAAATCAAATATCATTCAAAGGGGTATAAGAATTCACATGTGATTAAGTACATGAATGAATGAATGAATTAATTAAATTATAAAAGCCTCAGGGTCTATTAAAACCTTTAGAGCAATTTGTCCTACACTAAATGCAATGACTTGGATGCAGACCAAAAATGTATTCTCCAAATGCCCCTGCAGCTGGACCCTATACCTTAGAGTAAAACCTTTGAATATAGTCATGGACTAGTTCAAACATGAGTTTGCTCCTCACACTTGGACACAATGATCTGAATTTCCCAGAGGAACTTCTCTTACTCTCTCTTATTTGCAATGATTTCCAAAGAGTCATCCATGCTAGAGTTGCATGAGGCCAGAGAGTGAATCTTGTTTGGTAATTAGTTTTAGGTACTGCCAGTTTCAAATGGAGGTCTCTGGGGGCATTCTTGTCCATCAAGGGAGCATTTTAAAGGAAAAGAGGCTAAGTCTTGACTAGACTTCAAAGCAACGTAATCTTCTCTCTACTCCCTTTCTAAAAAGGCTAATAGATTTGTCTTGTCTGGGTATATGTGAGCATGTGTGTATCTGCTTCTTCTAGTCTCCTTTCCCTATGCTCATCTTTGCTTATCGCATGTGAAGACAGAATCATCTATATCTCGATTTTATATTTTCTTTCAAGATTTTGAGAGTATTCCTTAAAATGTTCACTAAGTAGCACTAGAATGTCTTTTTCATAGGTATGCAGAAAAAATGCATGTATATTCTTTCTAGTATTTTGATGGTAGGAAAAATATTTGAATTTATTTTTATACAAGTCACATGGCAGAAAGAATAACAAATATTTGTAGTTGCCTTGGGAACTCAGATTCTAGATATTACTGATTATGGAAATAAGGAACAGATTCAGTGATGGGCAATTTTGTGAGCAAGTAATAGAATAGGAGGCTAGCTGGAAAAAAGGGTGGAAGTAGATGATCTTTACAAAGATGATAGGTTCTTAAACAGTTTCATTTCTTTTTGTCTGATACTGATTCCTACATCTTGCTGTCATGAGGGAGGATTGCGTGGGATGCTTTATATAATCAAATGCTTTGTTTTGTTCACCTTTTTTTTTTTTGGTACTGGGGATCGATCGGGTCCTTTGGGATGCTTTATATAATCAAATGCTTTGTTTTGTTCACCTTTTTTTTTTTTGGTACTGGGGATCGAACTCGGGTCCTTGCGCTTTCAAGGCAGGCCACCGAACCACTGAGCTAAATCCCCGGCCCTCACCGTTTTTTAATTGTAGGAAAAAATCCAGGTAGTGATCTGACTGTTTGCCAAATTGTTTATAATTCAGGGTAAATATTAAAGATCCAAAGACCCCGAATCCAGGCAGTCCAGCTTCTTATATACCTGGATCTTTCTTGGAAGAGCCTGTCGTGTATGGCATCTAGCTCCTCACAAACCCAAGTTCCTTAGAATATACAGTCACTTTTCAGCAGCTCTGGTAGCCAACTTCAGAGACTTGGTGTAGCATTGTTATCTTGTGTAGAGAAGGGGCTAACTGCAGCACATAAAGGCTTGGGGAAAAATTCTGGCTTTGTTTCCCAGTTCCTTGGCAGACCTAAGCAGCGGCATTCTGGAGGTCATCGATAATATGGCCTTTTGAGTTGCACACTGTCTTTGTCTTGCTGTTGCCCCAAATACTTTTGAGATACACCTAGAGCATCCAGACCATGTTAGAAAGAACCCACAAGTTTCAGTACTCTTTTCCTTGGAGCTGGAAGAAAATGAAGAAGAGGAGAGAGTTAAGTGTTGGAGGAAGAAATAAAGCTGGAGGCTGGCGAGGTAGCAGTATATGGTTTGCAAAGGTATGCTCTGCAAAGCTCCAACATTCACACCATTCCACTCCAACAGGCCAAGACAGTAACGACTGGGGGTGGGAAGCATAGGGAGTTGGGGGGTACAGGGAGTGAAAGCCTAAGGAATCGTGTGTGAGGCAGTAGGTGACAAGGACAGTTTGGTTACCTGTGATGAAGGGGGACAAAAGACTCACATGAAGCCTGAAAACGCAGGTACTGTGTTTCCCAGAAAATAAGAGCTAACTGCAAAGATCTAACTGGAACCAGGTGTGGCTGGTCATTGACATTGTGATGGTCAGTGTCATGTAGATTAAGTATATACATCACTCTTCTTTTGCTTGGTGGCTACTGTATAAAGGCAGGTAAGGCAAGGATAGGCTAATTGGGGCTGGCTTTTTTTTTTCTGGTTAGATGTTATTTTTGGGGAAACACAGTAACAGGCCCTAAAGCTGCCTATCAGAGACTCATGAAGTGGGAACCCTTCTGAGGAAGGAATTAGCAGTAACACAAATGATCAGACATCTAGCTAATGTGAAATTCATCCTCTCTTTTCTAGCTCTTTTCAGACTGTTCTGTCTGCAGAAGCGGCTGTGGTTCAGTTGTTACAACACGATTGACATTCAAGGAGATCCTTTCTCTAAGCCAACTCTAATGATCTCTTTATGAAAAAAAAGAGCAGAATGTTCAAGCATTAAGATCAACCTACCTCCCAACTGTAGTTCTGCTTCTTATTAGATATACAACCTCAAGAACATAACTTTTCTGAGTATCGTTTTTTCACCTGTAAAATGGGATTGATATTAGTTTAAAGCTTTAAATGAAATAATATAAACCTAGTTTATAGTCAGCTTTGACTCAAGCAGCAGTGGCTAGGACGTCTATCTTGGCCAAGAATAAAGGTCACAGTACACAAGGTGAGCCACAAAACCAACATAGCAACTTGCAAGATATAAACCACCTGTGACAACTTTTCTTAGAAGATAGCCATCTAAAGTGGCTTCACTTGGCTGAGGGAAGTAAGTGGGTGGATAGGCGAAGGAGGTAGAAGGGAGGAAGGTTAAATGAGTGTCAGTTTCTCCTAGTAACTAAATGATAGAATTCCAAGAATCAGACAGACTTATGTTCAAATTCTTGCTCTGTACTTACCATCTGTGTGACCATGAACACATTACTAAACTTTCTGACCCCCAGTTCTTCAAGTTTTTAGTCTAGTAATATTTACCATGTTGTAAGGATTTCATAAGCAATGTATGTGAATTGCCTTGTACCCAGCAAGAACATAAATAATGAAGAGGATGATGGATGACAGTGAGGATGATAGATTTTCTTGGCCTAGAGTTCTGTGCTGCTGCTCTTACTTATTATCTAAGGAGGTGGGAAGAAGGGAGGGTGGGAATTTTCTAAACCTGGAGACTGGTAAGGTAAATGTGTTTATTTTAGGGTTTTATTTCTAAACTTCTCTTCCACCTCCTATCCCCTTACGTCCTTCTACCCTCCTATCCAGTGCCTGGGTATGCCGTGAAGCCTTTGCTCCTAACATTCCAGGTTCCTTAATAAGTCTAAACTTCAATTTTCCGGGTTCAGCCAGTTTTTGGTAAGAAGGAGTGCACAGCTCCCTTCCACTCATAAATAATCAATGGATAAAAAAAGTAAAACGCTTATTTGATCAAAGAGACTTTGATGAGAGGCTCAGAAATTACAGGTGAGTTTAATTTTCTTTATTTTCTAAAAATGTCTGTGGTGACAGCATTAGTTAGCTTCTCATTTGCTATAATGAAACACTTCCAGTGGCAATGTTTATAAGGAGGAGGCATTTATTTAGCTTTTGGATGTTCAAAGGCATGGTGCCTGCATTGCCTGACTTCTGGTGAGAGCATACGGAGGGGTGTCACTTTGTGGTGGGAGGCAATGGCAGGAGTACTTGTGGCAACAAGCAATCCTATTCCTACATTTGCACTCAGGGAGTTGGGTAGAGGCAGGCTTAGGCTTTGATAACTATACTCTCATGAGAACTAGCAAAGGGTCACATAAGAACTACCTTAATCCCTTCCATGGAGGAGTCTCAATCACTTAAGGACTTTTCAGTAGACCCCCTTCTGGTAAAGGTTCTGTAGCTTCCACATTGTCACTTTGGGGACCATGCTCCCCACATATGAACCCTGGAAGGACAAGCTAAATGAAAACATACCTTTGACCATGACTTTTATAAAATTGTAAGTTTTCTCTCAAGAATAGAAACAGTGGAGAAAGGAGATGCAAGTGATTGAGAGGTTTGTTTAAAAGCTAGGAGAATTCTTTCAAAAGTAGCATCATTTGGGCTAAATATCTGTTAGAGACAAGGCATGCTGAAAAAATGCTAAAGATAACAAATTGTTTTCATTATGATTCAGTGCAAGAACATGAACAAGATGTACAATGATAATGAATGATGCAAAGAAGCTGGAACATTTGAACTGTTTTGCCTTCATCTATGAAAATACATTTTAATCATCACAAAATACTCATACATCATTAAGAACACCGAAATGGCTGAGAAATTAAGAGCACCTTCTAAATGAGTTTAAAGAACTTTATAGAGATTGCTCTTTAAATTCTCAGAATTGATAATCTGAACCGGAAAGAAGATGTAAGAGGATAGATTCAAGAAAGTATATGAGTTTGACATGTGGCAAAATCTATGTGGAAATTATCTCTTCGGGAAGAAAGCTCTAATTACTTCAAACTGTCATGGCTTTGCTAAATCAACTTATAACAAATTAAAATTTGGAAGATACGAATGAGGGGGAGAGGATTAATTCTGCCAGTCTCTATAATTTTTAGAAATAGTATATTTTAGCTGACTGGGTGGCACATGTCTATAATCCCGGCCCTGGGAAGTCTGAAGCAGGAGGATTGCTGCAAGCTCAAAGCCAACATAGGGCTGAGGATTTAACTCAGTGGCGCTGCACCTGCCTCACAAGTGTAGGGTCCTGAGTTTGATTCCTAGCACCAAAAAAAAAGAGAAATCCAGCTAGGTTCCTAACCTCAACCAAACCCTCATCAGATTAATGCATTAAAAATAAATGAATAAATAAAAAGGAAAATGAATAAACTGTTAGTTGCATTTAGTTACTTTGAGCAGAAGGCCAACCTGGTCTACATAGCGAGTTCAAGACCAGCCTGGAGTATACAGCAAGACACTGTCTCAAAAAACTTAAAAAAAAAAAGAGAAAAGAAAGTAATAGTGTGTTTTATTTCAACAAGAAATGTAAATATTTTTAGTTATAGAATTTTTCAAACAAAAGATAGAGTAGTATAATAAACTCCTAAGTACCCGTTAACCATCTTCAACACTTATCATTGTTACTGAGATTTTTGTTTTCTCTGTCACTCTTACCCTCATCATACCTTATGTTGTTTGAATTGGGAGTATTTGAAAAAATCTTAGATATTGTATAATTTTACTTGTCAGTACTTTAGTCTGAGAGAAATGTATCGCAAAGTCTTTCATGATATGCTTAAAGATGAATTGGCAAAATATGGGTTGGATATAAATGAACAAAGAGGATTGGTACTGGTGTAAATCATGGCTGTATCATATTAATGGTTTTATTTAGTTTCCTTTTTTCTTTATTGGTACATTTTAGGCATACAGTACAGTTACATTCATAATTGGGATTTTGTACCTTTACATGATATATCTTGGTTCTTATTTTTTTCCCATTTCCCTGGCCTCCCTTCACCCACTCCACCCTTCCCAATTTACAGAGACTTTGTTTCCCTTTTTTTCCTTTTTTCTTTCCCTTCTTAGCTTTCCCTAACCCTCCCACTTCCCCTACATCTTTAGACATTTTTCCTATTACACACTATCAATCATACATGTTGATTCTCATTTACATTTTTAGTTTATTGCACAAGAGAAACTATTCAGTATTTACACTTGTCCTATTTATTTCACTTATGAGTATTATGTCCTCAATGTGCAACCACTTAGCTAGAAATGTCTCTAATTTCTTGTTCTTTATGGCTGAGCAGTACCCCATTATATATATCTTCTTTATCCAGTCTCCAGTTGATGGCAATTAGGCTGTTTCCTAATTTTATCTATTACAAACTGTGCTGCTATAAACATGGGTGAGCATATATCACTGTGGTATGATTCTTTAAATTCTTTTGGGAAGATACCTTACAGGGGAATAGCTAGGTCAAATGAGACTTCCAATCCTAGCTGTTTGAGGTACCTCCATATTGATTCCCATAGTGGTTGCACCAGTCTGCACTCCCACTAGCAATGAAGAAGGGTTCCTTTCTCCTCACAAACCTGCCAACATTTGTTATTGGTTGATTTCTTGATAGCAGCCATTCCTTCTGGAGTGAGTGGAATCTCAGTGTTGTCTTTATCTGTATCTCTCGAATGACCAGTGATGTTGAACGTTTTTCATGTTTATTTGTTGCTTTTACTTCTTTGAGAAGTGTCTGTTCATTTCAGATGCCTATTTTTTAATTGGGTTTATAAATTTGGGAGGTCTGATTTTTTTTTAGTTCTTCATATATTTGGGATAGCAGACCTCTGTCTGAGGAGCGGCTAGTAAAAATTTTTTCCCACATTGTAGGTTGTCTTGTAGCTCTGTTGGTGGTTTTTCTTGCAGTGTAGAAACTGTTTTAAAAGATGAGATCCCATTTGTTGATTCTTTCTGCTAGTTCCCATGCTACTTAGGATTTTGTTCATAAAGTCTTTTCCTATGCCAATGTCTTCAAGAGTTCTACCTAACTTATCTTCCAGCAAGTTTAGTGCTTTTATTTTAATATTTAGATTTTTTATAGAGTTTATTGGTACTTTTTAGGTATACAGTACAGTTAAATTCACCATTGGGATCTTGTACCTTTATATGACAGGTCTTGGTTCTCATTTTTTTCCCTTGTCCCTGCCCTCCCTTCACCCCCTCCACCCCTCCCCATTTACAAACACATTATTTCCATTTTTTCATTTTCTCATATTTTTTCTTTTCCCGAATTACCTTTCCCCTACCCTTCCCATTTTCCCTATACCTTTAACCCTTGTCTTCCTATTTCACATTGTCAATATTTAGATCTTAAATCCACCTCGATTTTAGTTTAGTGCATGGTGATAGATAGGGGTCTAATTTAATCTGTGGCAAGTTGATATCCAGTTTTTCCAACACCATTTATTAAAGAGGCTATCTTTGCTCCATAGAGGGTTTTTGGCTCCTTTGTGAAAGATGAGGTCGCTGAGTATGTCTGGAGCTCTTTCTGCATCTTCTAATCTATTCCACTGATTCTTGGGTCTGTCTCTTTGGCAGTACCCTGCTGATTTTTTGGTTTTGGTTTTGGCTTTTGGCTTTTTGGTACTACATATCAAAGTCAGCTCCTTGCACTTGTGAGGCAGGCAGCATAACCACTGAGCTAAATCCCTGGTCAACCCTGCTGTTTTTTTTTTTTTTTTTCCTTTTTTTTAGGTTATTGGTACAATCTAGGTATACAAATACAGTTACATTCATCATTGGGATTCTGTACCTTTATATAATAGGTCTTCATTCTCATTTTTCCCCTTGTCCCTGCCCTCCCTTCACCCCCTCCTCCCCTCCCCATTTACAAACACTTTATTTCCATTTTTTTCAGTTTCTCATATTTTTTCCTCTCCCTTATTACCTTTCCCCCACCCTTCCCACTTTCCTTACACGTTTAGCCCTTTGCTTCCTATTTCACATTATTAATTGTCTCATTAGGATCCTGTGTACTATTATAGTTTTTCACACCAAAGAAACTATTCAGTATTTCAGTTAAAGAAATCTCTGTATGAACATTAAAAATAGGGAATCCTAAAATAAAACTAAAAAGGAAAGTAAAAGAGAAAAGGCAATGATGTAACATCAAAATAAT
>NW_022900920.1:578237-620245 GCF_012274545.1 Fukomys damarensis
ACAACATATTATTGGATTTTGCTTCTTATTCCATTTTGCCAGTCTGTTTCTCTTGATTGGTGAGTTGAGGCCATTGACATTGCTGGTTATAACTGATATGTACTGACTTATTATTGACATGTTATTGGCCTTTTATTGACTCTTTTTACTTTTTCACCTTCTCCTTTTAATTTCTTGCCTTGCCTGTTTGATTTGCTCTCTTGGGCCTCATGGCGTTGTTGCCTTGTCTTTTTCTAGGATCTTGTTTAGAATTGCTTGTAGTGCTGGTTTGGTATTCATGTAGTTTCTCAGGTGTTCTTTGTCGTGGAAGTGTCTTATTTCCCCCTCCATTTTGAAAGAGAGTTTTGCTGGATACATCAGTCTAGGTTGGAGGTTGTTCTCTTTTAGTACTTGAAATATCTCATTCCAGGCTCTCCTTGCCCCAAGGGTTTGTGTTGAAAAGTCTGCTGTGATTCTGATGGGCTTTCCTTTGTATGTGATTTGTTTCTTTTCTCTTACTGCTTGTAGTATTTTGTTCTTCTGTTGGGTTTCTGGGATCTTGATTATTATATGTCTAGGTGTAGATTTTTTTTTATTGTAGCTAGTTGGGGTCCTATATGCCTCAGTTATCTGAATGTCAAATTCTTCCCCTCTGTTTGGGAAGTTTTCTGTCATTAATTCTGTGAACAGCTTTTTTAAGTCATTTGTATTTTCTCCTGCTACTTCATGGATTCCTATCAGTCTTATGTTATTCTTCTTTGCATCATCTAGGAGTTGTTGGATCGATTTCTCATGATCTCTTACTGTTTTTAAGAGACCTCTCTTTTCATGGTCACTGACTGCAATCTTATCTTCTATATCTGAGAGCCTATCTTCGCATTCTTTTATTCTGTTGCGTACACTTTCAATAGAGTGTTTAATCTCCTGGATATCTGTTTGAATCTGTTTTATGGATTCCATTTCTTTCCTATGTTGGGCGTTTATTTTTTCCATTTCTTTCTTATGCTGGGCCTTCATGGCTTCTATCATGGTCCTGAGCTCATCTATTTTTTTGTCAGTTTCTGCTCTAGAGTCTCGAATCACGACTTCCATTTTGCTCACTATCTCTATGGTTATCTGGGAAATTATTTCTGTTTTGAATTTTTCTAGAGCCTGATTGATCTGTTTTGTTACTTCCTGTGCTTTGAGTTCAGGGTGTCCTGGTGGTTCACTATCGGCCTTTTCATCCTCATTTGCCCTACTGTTTGCCATTGGTGAACTGGAAGTCTGTCCTTGTGTCTTGCTTAAGTGTTTTCTCATTTTAATTTTTGTTGTCGGACTGTCCTTGGTTTAATCTCTGGATTATCACCCAAATCTTCCTGATATAGTTGCACCCTAGCTTCTGTGTCTCTAACGACCCACAGACATTCTCATCTTCATAACATCAGAGAAAACAGCTCATCAAATCAACGGCAATGCTTTACCCCAACTGATACAATCAGTAACACATTAAGATCAAGCACAACTTGGACACTGACCACCTGTGGTAGTCACTAGTCTATCACCCTTAAATCATTTGAATTAAATTGAAATCAAGAAGCAGTCCAGAACATTTCTGCAGTAAACAAACTTTTCAATATAGTATATTAACAATTTAATGGCTCAGACAGAATGAGGATGGAAGACCCCTGATCTCAGTTAGCTGATTGCTGAACCTGGGGACCCCTTCCTGGCGCTTGAGCGATGGCGGCTGGGTCGGGAGCAGGCGTGGTTCTCCTTCCCGCGGTGGGTCGGGGCCAGCCTACCTCCCGGCGCTTGAGCGATGGCTGCTGGGTCAGGAGCAGGCGTGGTTCTCCTTCAACCCTGCTGTTTTTATCACAGTGGCTTTGTAGTATAGTTTCAAGTTGGGGATTGTGATGCTCCCTGTTCCTGGCGCTTGAGCGATGGCGGCTGGGTCGGGAGCAGGCGTGGTTCTCCTTCCCGCGGTGGGTCGGGGCCAGCCTACCTCCCGGCGCTTGAGCGATGGCTGCTGGGTCAGGAGCAGGCGTGGTTCTCCTTCAACCCTGCTGTTTTTATCACAGTGGCTTTGTAGTATAGTTTCAAGTTGGGGATTGTGATGCTCCCTGACATGTCTCTGTTGCCTAGAATTGCTTTTGCTATTCTAGGTGTCTTCTGGTTCCAAATGAATTTTTGAATTATTTTCTCTAGTTCTGTGAAATATACTGTTGAATTTCAATCAGGATTGCATTGAATCTGTATAGCAGTTTTGAAAGTATGACCATTTTCGTATATTGGTTCTTCCTACCCAGGAACAAGGGATGTCTTTCCATTTTCTTATATCCTCTTTGATCTCTTTTTCCAGAGTGTTATAGTTCTCAATGTAAATATTTTGCTTCCTTCATTAGATTGATTCCTAGATTAATGTTTTTAAATTCACCATATTTTGTCTTTTCTGTCTTCATGGTGCATTTTATCAATGATTGGATGTAACTTAGCACGTTTAACAAATTTGCCAACAGTGAATAGCTGACTAAAAAGTCAGACTTTGACATATTACATAAAAGAATCACTTTTTAATGGGTTGGAAAGATGAGCTGAAACCATGATGTTGATATTTAAATGATAAACACTAGCTGAGACTTGGTGGTAGCTCATGGGAAAAAGAATTGTAGGTTTTAGTGGATCATAATTTTCAATATGAGTGTCTAAAATTACTCGTCATAGTAGAAACTGTTGAAACTGTTAAAAATTTAGTTCTCAAGTGACAGTTTTCAACTCTATTATATCTGTAGTATTATTATCAGTTCTGAGTAATGTTGTTTGTTTTGTTTTGTTTTTGTTTGTACCGGGGATTGGACTCAGGACCTTGCACTTGCAAGACTGGCAGTGGCACCATTCAGCTAAATCCTGGCCTATGAGTAGTGTTATTTTGAAAGGGATATTAACATACTAGAGTTAATCTAGTGGAGGGTAATAAGAGTCATAAAACCTGGAAATCATGATATATGAAGAATGGTTAGTAGAACTGGAGTTATGAGAACAGGAGTCTGGAGAATGAGGTTATATACTGGCTATTTTGAGAATTTAAAAGGTCTTAATGAAAAAGAAGTAAAAATATTCTAACCTGTTTCATAGTTTAGAGTTGAATCAACTATAATGAAGCTATAATGAAACAAAATTTGGATGGAAATAAGAGCTTCCTAACAATTATGGGTGTCTGGCAATAGCTTGGCCTATGTTAAAATGCATTGTGCACAATGGACATTTTACTGTAGAGGTTAGAAGTCATCTTTCAAGAATTCTGTAAAAGCATATTTGCCACTTGGAAGGAGTTGTGCTAGGTCAGAGGTTCCCAGCCTTGGTGATTCATTAGAATTACCTGGTGCTGTTGAAAATGATCAGTCCCTGGACCTAGCCTCAGAGATTCTGATACAGTCGCTCTGGATAGGAGTGGGGAAAGTCCCCAAATGAGTCTCATGTGCAGTCAGTGCTGGAGTGAGCGGTACGAATCCTTTCAATTTGTAAGGAGATGAGTCTTGTTCATGGATATTTAAAAGGTAAGAATGGTGGAAAGTCTGATAAGGACAGTAAAGTCAAACATGAGTCTAAGCTCAGGCATAAAAGAGAATTGTTTAAGAAGAGACTAAAAATACTGGGAAAGAACACAGCATAGAGCAGGTTCCCGTACCACTGAGGAGCATAGGAATGAGGCTGCATGGGAAGGGTGTAGAGGAGAGACTGAAAAAACTGGGCACGTTCACCTGACAGATAGGGTGAAAACTGTGTTGGTTTGACTGGGGCTCAAGTTTAACGGGGTATGAGACTTGCAGTGTTAAAAACAGCACGGTGCTATGTAAACTTCAGTGTTTGGTCACTCTAAGAGTAATCCCTGCCTCCTTTGCACCATCAGGCTCCTATATGAAAGTAGCATAGGAAGCCTTTCATTATCCTAGTGATTCCCTTTACAGAGTAAAAGGTTGTTGTGTCGTGCAGACATCTGGAATTAATCGCTGGTATAAGAAGTGCCTGCAAAGGCGAAAATGTCACGTTTACCATCACTGTTTAGTCATTCATAGTGCCTTGCTTGCTTGCCCAGCACTTTGTCTAGTTGCTGGTCTGGGGCTTACTTGCTTTCTCTGAGATGCTTTAAAATTCATTTACTTCATCACTCCCTCCTAACTCCAGCCAAATCCTCCTAAAGTGATTTTGAAGCTAGTTTCTTTGAAGTTTGTTGTAATTCCCTCTCTGCTATTTCAGTTCCTCTACCCCCATTGTATGAAACAGTTCCCAAAGTGATTTCATTAAGCTGGCTGGTATCAGGAATGGTGGTCAAGAGCTGACTTTAAAAAATAGGCTAGCAATGACTTAGGGGATTGCCTAATAAAGAATTGACTAGAGTGTCAGGGATTTAGCTTAGAGATATCACTGCCTACCTCACAAGCACAAGGTCCCGAGGTTGATCTCTGGTACCAAAAAAAAAAAAAAAAAAAAAAAAAAAAAAAAACAATAATAATAATCGACTAGAGAGATATGCTGCTCTTACATACCTTCAAAATTTCTTTCTTGGGAAAGGAGAAGTATGGGTGGAATGTGTTGGGTTGTTTATAAAAGTTGTGCAAAGAAAACTACATAATCATGGCTATATAGCCCATAGCTGTGCTTTAAAATAATTTGGGTAGTCTTTACCCACTGTACTCATAAAAGGCTTTACAATTGCCTATTTTTCTCTCTACCTACACACACACACACACACACACACACACTCACTCAGTTACTCACTAACTAGAGAGTAACTATAATGCGTTGTGACTTGAAGTATTAATTTCCAAAGTGTGGACTGTGGACTAGCAGTAGTAACATCTGGCACCTTGCTAGAAAAGCATATACTTACCAGAGACATATTGAATCAGAAACTCTGAAGGGTCCAGCAGTTTGTGTTTTTACACACCTTCCAGGTGACTTTGGTACAGGTTGTATGTTTCAGAACTGGATTAAACCAACTGTCTTTATAAGGTTCTCTGAAAGAGAAGTTTTCTAGGGTTTGCACTCTGACACAAGGCTGAACAAGAAAACTGCAAGCCAAAGAAACTTGACTCCTGACACTG
Source organism: Fukomys damarensis (assembly GCF_012274545.1). NCBI lineage: Eukaryota > Metazoa > Chordata > Mammalia > Rodentia > Bathyergidae > Fukomys > Fukomys damarensis. Next base: position 583,301 of record NW_022900920.1, read on the forward strand.
AATCAGAGAGGGAAATGGGGTTGACATTTGCTTGGTAAGTTGGTTCATGTGATGGAAGAGAAAAAGAGAAGAGTAAAACTGCATAGAATCAGAATGACAAAGAAGTGCCCAATTTTACCAATTTGTGTCATTACAAAATTAGGAAGTGACTCCTATGTCTTTAATTACTAATTTATACCTACATAAGAAGGAACTGTATATTTTGAGTTTGATTTTTTAAATATGTTGTATTTTGTTTCACCTTGAAGTTGTGGCTTGTGAAAACATTATGTCTAGAGTATTCTGGTCAGTCCTTAGATTGACAGGAAAATAGAAACTCCTTGAGTTTTAAGATGATTTGACATGGTGCAGTTTTATTTTCTTTGCATTATGTGGTAAAGAATCACAAAGACCAAAAATGTAAAAGTAAGTTTTATGGCTTACTGATTTTAACCATCACCATATCAACTACATCTGCAACAGCAGCATCATCAATACACTGACTGCCTACTCTGTGCAGATGCTGCTGTGTGCTTGGCTTTAGGAATACAGTTGTGGACCAACAAGCATCGTTCTTGACTTCTTAACCAGTGGTTCTCAACCCTACTGCAGGCTAGATGATTAGAAAATTCCAAAGTCCAGGCCCCACCCTCAGTGATTATGGTTTAATTACCTGAGAGTTGATGTTCTTACAAAGTTCTGCAGTGAATCTAATGTACAGCAGAATTGAAACAGATTGGTTAGGTAAAAAACTTATACATTTAGGCAACTGATTATAGTAGCCTTAAGTATAATGAAAAAATTTCGAGTACTGTGAAGGGCAACAGCCAGTGAGGAGTTCAGGGAAGGTTTTTAAAGCTAACTTTGAGGAAGTGACTTTCAGTTGGGATTTGAAGGCTGAATAGAAAATACCTAAGCAAAGATGGTAGAAAGCAAATGTTCAAGGCAAATAAATTGTGGTAGAGCCCTGTGACAGGGAGAGCAGGACAAAGTGAGTGATAAAATAGGGGCACAGGGAGAAGGAAAGGAAATTTAGTGGTTATAAGAGAAGTTTGAAAAGTGGAAGAAGGCCAGAACATGCAAGACTGATGCCCTGTATTAGGAATTCTGTTCTTTATTCTAAGAGTAATGGGAAGTCGTGTGGTGTTCTATATAACTAGTAGGTGTGATCTATGATCATACTGAATTTGAAAAGATCACTGTGGCTGCAATTGGAAAGCAGATTGTTGAGAGGCAGGAATGAATGAGGGTGTGTGTGCACTTAGGAGCCTGCTGTGTAAGGGTGTGGTATTGGATGAAGAAGGTAGCATTGTGATGGACAAGGTTACACGGGCATCACAATCATTAGGAAGTAGAATTTTAGGCTTGGCAAATGGTCTCAGGAAGATTTTCTGAAGGAGCGAGTTGCTTGGTTGTGAAGAGTTAAGGTAAGTGTGTTAGTTACTCTTCTCATTGCTGAGACAAAGTGCCCAGTGCCCAAAATTAAATGGGGAAAGGTTTATTTGGGTTACAGTTCATAGAGATTTCAGTCCATAATCAGTGGCCCCAAGGCAGAGTGGCACATGGCGGAGGGGCATCACAGAGAAGAAACAGCTTATGGTGCCCACAGAGTAGCAAAAGCAGCAAGGGACCTCAGCAGTGTCCTTCTCCCCCTTTTATCCCATCCAGACTACCAGGATTAGGGCAGTGCCAAATCAATCACTCACATGTAGTGGTTTAGTAATCACCCACCCTAAAACCCAGCATCACACATTCTAGATTCAGCCACCTCTGAGAAAGAAAGCCGATCTCATCTGCATGAAGTTTTTTGGGGAGGCATCTAAACACAAACTGTAATAGTGAGAAAGGAATAAAGTATGCTACTGCTGTTTTTGATGTTAGCAATGAATGAAGGGTAGAGTTGTTCACTGAGTTATGAATGTTGAATTATGGAAAGGTGGGGGAGAAATAGGCTTGTGGAGGAAGACAGAAGCATAAATTATATTTAGGAGAAAAGGTTCGAGATATCTGTGAGACATCCAAGCTGAAAGAGTTGAAATATCTGGTCTAAATAAAAGGTACTTCCCCCATATAGTCAGTAACAGGTCACAGGGCTTGGTGGAATTTCTATATCACTTTTTTCATAAAGAGCTCATTATATCTTTACATCAACTTACCAAAGCAAGTGATATTTTAAAATTTTTAATATAGAAAAGGAAGACTTGGAAAGATTAAATAATTTGCCCAAGATACACAACTAGCAAAAGACAGGGTTGAGATTCTACTTCACAGGATCATTACACAGTCACAAATGAAGTGATGTATTATTACCTAAACAGACTGCCTCTCCTTAATCAGAATGATTGACTGTCATATACGTGTATAGTTAACCATGTTTTCTAAGCAATGACCAGCTAAGTATATAGTTCCTTCAGTTATAAACATGAGTCTTATTACTCTTGATAATTCAGTGAAAAAAATATCCTGTGGAGTTTATGACTAAGCTTTGGAATCCAGACTTGGGATTTACTGCCCAAACATCTGTCCCCTAGCTTCCAACAAAACAGGCAGACTAAAGCTGAGGTTGCCTGGCAGCTCAATAAAAATAGAACCATTGAGCTGAGAAGTTAAAACACATGTGAAAACCTCCCTCTCTTTTTGATGGAAAACACTGTGTACTAAAAATCCAAATCAACCTTATCCATTCATTTATGCGGCTATCATGTAGAACATTGCTGTAGGCCAGATTTTTTTTTTTTGCCGGGGGGTGAAATGTTCTCAAGGTGCTTCATCTTGTGGAAAAGATGAATGGACTCAGGTTAAGCAGCTATTATAGCATTATGAGAAATGTGCTCTGAAAAGGATACAAAGGAGGGTATTTAATCCATCATTAGAGAAGGGGGAGAGGCAAAGTAATTGTCTTCCACCTAAATTTCTTTTATTACGTAGAGTTAGATTTAAAAAAAGAGAAGAAAAAAGTGTTTAAGGCAGAAAATAGAAGCAGAAACAGCTTGCAAAGCACAAGAAGGTGAAAAAAAAAGGCCCATTTCAATCTAACATTAAATACACCTGGATTCAGTAGGTGGCTGTTTGGTACAGCCTTAAAATTATAGTAAAGAGTTTGGCATTTATTTTTAGGGGGATGGGAATCTTTGAGGAACTTCACACTGGTAGGGCTATATAATGAAGTTTGCATTTTGGGGATCATCATATTAGCTTAAAAGTAGAGGATGAATTGGAATGGGAAGAGAATAGAGGTGGAAGGACTTATACAGAAGCTGCGTTAGGAATACAGAAAAGAAGGATTTAAATTCATGGAGTTGAGATATTTAGGGGGTAGAATAAAATAAAAATTTAGAGTTTGGAGAGAGAAGAGGGAATCTAGGCAGATGGAGTGAAGGGAGATGCTTACTGTTGCTAGATAGATTATGAAGACAGATTAATGGGGAAAAGGATGAATTTGGTTGTATAACATTGAATATTGAAGCAGGTGTGTCCAGTACTTGATTATCATTATGAATCTAGAGTTCAAAGGAAATTTTCTGGATTACAAATAAAGATCAGGGAATTGTGTCCAGAAAGTCTCCTAAATTGTTGAGATAGAAGTTTATTTCCATGGAGATTAGAGAGTCGTCAACATTCATTTAGGTAGATGTATATGAAATCAGGTGAGCCAAGATGGAATGCTGTGGAACATTTATATTTAAAGAATAGAAGCAAAAGAACCAGCAAAGTAGGGGTCAGAGAAATGGGAGGATTACTGAAACAGTCTAGTGTCATGGAAGCCAAGGTTTATAGTTTATATCTCGAAGTTCCCCCCAAACCTCATGTGAGCATAGGTAGGACTTTTGTGAGGTGACGGAATCATGGGAGTGTGATACTCATCAGTGGAACTGACAAGTTTATAGTGAAATGTGATGTTGGGAGATGAAGCCTGGCTGAAGGAGGTGGGTCACTGAGAGTCTGGCCTAGAAGGGCCGCCCTCCTCCTTTGATCTGTCTCTCTCTCTGCTTCCCACCACCATTCCATGAGCTTTTTGTCCTGTGCCACACTGACTTGCCTAGCAGCCTGCTGACTATGTACTGAAACCTCTACAAACTGTGAGCCAAAATAAACATCTCCTCTTTTAAGCTGCGGGTGTCTAGTGTTGTGTCTCAGTGATGAGAAAATAACTAAGACAACAAGATAGGGAAAGAGTTTAAGTAGTGGGACATCAGAAAGTGTAAATGCTAACTTGGGTTGGTTGAATTTAGCCTTAGGAGATTATTGATGATACTGATGTAAGCAGCTTTAGCGGACTGTTGGGGCAGAAACCAGATATAAAAGGTTCCAGAGTAAGTGGACTGTAAGGAGGTAGAGTTTAGGTGTTTACAAATGGTGAGGAGAAAAGAAAAACAAGTTAGAGGAAGTCAAGTCATATGAACTGCTCTGGTGAGAGTCTCCTCACTGGAGATGTTAGGAGAGAATTGAAGGTGAGAAAAGTGGAATAAACAAGCATTTTATAAAGCTCTGAAAGGATGTGGCCTTGCCCCACCCAATCCTGAAAGAAAAAGGCAAGGTGGAACCAATATTTTCTTTGATATCCAAGTATTGTCTTTGCTGGCTATGTCATCCCTAAGGATGAGCCTATCTGTGTCATTCCCTGACATCAAGACAATGTCTTTCCTATTCTGGATAACAAAGACTTTTCCCAGAAGGTGGAGTAAAGTTTTCCTTTTCAACTCTTGTGTTCCTTTGAGTCTGGGTTTTCAGGAATTTCTGTAAAGAATTCTAACTATTTTGGCAGACATTTTGTAGTACCGTGAATATGTGCTTCCCTGGGTGTGGTACGTTGAACTTTTCTAAGGTGAAGACACTTTCCTAGTCAGTCAGAAAAGGGTTGAATTCCAAGGAACAGAAGGCACACAGAATCAGTTTTTACTGTTGGCCCTCTTGAGCTAGACTTCCTTGTCTGGCTAAACTCCTTGGGGATCACTGCACTTGCCTATGGATTTAAGTATGTTAAGTGAGCTCAAGAGCATATAAAAGCAGGAAGCCTAGCTGTGAGCATGGAATCACACATTGTGTTGGCCACATAGTTCCTGAGGTCTCCACTTTGCTTCCATATTCTACAGAGAGCCCGAGTTTTATATGGACAAGTTGTTTCACTGCATAGAATAAAAAAGCATGAGACTTGTTATGAAAGCGAACATGCAAAATATGGGTATATAGAGTATAATACCCATTTCCTAACAATTACTTTGTTTTTAACTTGTGGAAAATTGAGATGTCAAGATGTATGGAATCAGGGAGTGAGGAGTTAGTTTCATTATTTTAGAGGGGACATTCTTCATCACAATGGAGGAAAAACTTTCTGGGAAATAACATACTGAAGTTCTTAGGCAAGTGCAGTGGTCCCCAACCCTTTTTGGCACCATGGACTGGTTTTGTGGAAGACAATTTTTTCGTAGGCCAGAGTGGGGAGTGGGTTGGTAATGATTCAAACACATTACACTTACTGTGCTCTTTATTTCTATTATTATTACTTTGTAATATATAATGAAAGAACTATACAACTTGCCATTATCCAGAATCAGTGGGGGCCCTGATCTTGTTTTCCTGCAAGTAGAGGGACCCACCTGGGAGTGAGGAGAGACAGTGACACCCAAAGTGCGTCGCTTGTCCAGTCTATTCTGTAGTCTCGTTTGTGTTGCTGTCACTGCAGAGAACTCTGCTTCACGAAGATGGGCTATTGGAAGTGGAAGCAGGCTTTTCAGTGTGTTTGTGGCAGGATATTCTGCCTTGGCTTTAATAAAGAATGTATGGAATTTAGAAGTTGTCTCAGTCATAATTGTAAAGATTCCATTGTATATGATCGTAAGCTATTGATCCTTCTTTAGCCTGGACAAAATTGATTTACTTGACTTATTTATAAATGGGTCATGGATCCATTCCTTCCCAGTTTGGATCTTTTAGGGTTTAAAAGTCATGCTCAAATTTTTTTTGAAAGCTGAGATAGGTGATCATGAACCAACTGGGAGAAAGGAGATCCTAGCTCAGTCTCTTTAAAAATCTCTGCTATGTTCACTCACCACTCCCATGGTTCCAGTTTGACTTTGTAGAGAGTTTATCTGATAACTCAAATATAGTTGTCATTTTTTCCTGAAGTGACAAGAGTTTGTTGAGCAGGCTGAATCTCATGTAAGAAATTAAGTTTTGTGACCCATTCTATCACTGAAATATGCCGTCATTGGTGATTGTTTTTCAGAAAAAAAAAGAAAAAAAGAAAGAAAAATATCTGAGGTGGCTTTTGTAACTCAAAAACTCTGGTCAGTGATCTACCTAGAAAGTCATCCCACTTCTGTGTATAAAAGAAGACATGGGTTCTCTGCTTCAATCTCACAGAGCTGCATGAACAGAAGAGTTAAAAGAGTGTATTTTAATGTGGTTGGTAATTTTAATCTCATTCTTCAAAATATTAAGTTCAGGTACCATATTTTGAGCTAGCCAGCATTTCTCTATGGATGACATAGTGCCTAGAGTCATATTCAGAAGTAACCTCTCTGACTGAAACGAAAAAGCCATTCAGTCATGGAACTCTGTCCATGCATATACCAGTACAAAATGGCTCATTCAGTCTTTCTCATATGTAGTCATTCAGAGACTTGAATAGTTCTGCAGCTGTGGTGTATGTAGGCAATGAAAGTGCATATAGCAAACATATCCTTGGGCTGGGGATTTAGCTCAGTGGTTCCACTGCCTGCCTCACAAGCACAAGGACCTAAGTTTGATCTCCAGTACCAAAAAAATAAAAATAAAAAATAAAACACATCCTTATGCACATTCTCCCTAAAAATATATCACATTAAAAACAAGCATTGTTGCTTTGTTGCCAACAACTCTAGACTAGTCAATCTGGGTTGCATACCACAATGACTCAGTTATCTTCCCTAGCAATTGTCTTAGTATCCTCTGCTATTTCATCAATTCATCTCAATGTGGTGCTAGCCAAAAGAGGTACATATGCCACCTTTTTTTTTTCAGTTTTAATTGAGTTTATTGGTACATTTTAGGGACAGAGTACGGTTACATTCATTGTTGGGATCTTGTACCTCTACATGACAAGTCTTGGTTCTCATATTTTCCCCTTGTCCCTGCCCTCCCTTCACCCCCTCCTCCCCTCCCCATCTATAAACACTTTATTTCCATCTTTTCATTATCTCACATTTTTTTGTTTTCCCTTATTACCCTTCCCCTACCCATCCCACCTTCCCTATACCTTAGCTCCTTTCTTCCCATTTCTCAATGTCAGTAGTCTTATTAGGATCTTCTGTATTATTGCAGATTATTCATACCAGAGAAACTATTTGGTATTTACACACGTGTGTCTTATTTATTTCACTTAGGAGTATATCTTCAATATGTACCCATTTTCCTATGAATGAATCTATTTTGTCATTTGTATGGCTGAGTAATATTCCATTTTATAGAAAAACCACATCTTCTTTATCCAGTTTCCAACTGATGGGCAAATAGACTGTTTCCAAGTTTTAGCTATTACAAGCTGTGCCGCTATAAACATGGGTGCACATACTTCTCTGTGATATGATTCTTTTAGTTCTTTTGGAAAGATACCCACCTCTTTGTTTTGTTTTGTTTTTTGTTTTTTGTTTTTTGTTTTTTGAGAGAGGGTCTCACTATGTAGTTGAGGCTGACCTGGAACTCACTGTGTAGCCCAGGCTGGTCTCGAACTCACAGTGATCCTCCTGCCTTAGCCTCCCGAGTGCTGGGATTACAGATGTGCACCACCACACCAGACGACATGTGCCACCTTTTGAACCGCATCTTCTTCTGAAAGTTCATGACATATATTCCTGGCAGTAGGCAGGATCAACTCTTTAGCAATAGTACAGAGCTTCTTAGCTTTAACAATGCAGTTAGACAATAAGAATAGCATTCAATACAGACACATTTGAGAAGTGATGGCCTTCACTAATTGCTTCTGTTCTTCAAGTTCACATTTTCTTCTTTGGAAAACTTCAAAGCCTTGTCTTGATGCAAGGTGCTTGGTCTCCAAGTATGATACAGTTCTGCACTTGATCTTAGCGAAAAGGCCGAGAAGTGATAAATTTGGAACTATTTTGGGGGGGCACTAGGGATGGAACTCAGGTCCTTGTGCTTGCGAGGCAGGCAGCAGAACCACTGAGCTAAATCCCTGGCCCCGTATGATGCAGTTCTAAAAGTTCCATGACTTTGTTGGGTAGCTGGTTACCACATATAATACAAAGCAAGCTTGGAGAATGTGAGTCACCTTTTGAAATGAATATATAATTTAAGTAGAACTCAGTGGTTCCCTTTAAATGCAGCTTTCCTTTTGGAAAAAGCAGTCTTAGAGTCCTCTCCTGACTCATTGTTGGGTCTTCCCCCTTTGCAAGGAAGCTTTCTAGTGACATTTTTTTATACTCATTTTGGCCAGGGTTAGCTTGTGGGCTTACCAAAACTGTGACTGAAACAAGTGCACAGTTCAGATAATAGGCAGGGGTAGAAGTTGTTTTAGTCACTTTTTTCATCTCTGAGACACAACACTGGACCAGTGCTCATGGCTTAAAGGAGGAGAGGTTTATTTTGACTTATGTTTCAGTAATTTCTGTTCTTCTGTGGTTGGCAGCATGGTGGAAGGGCTAGGTGTAGGAAAGATGCTCACCTTATGTCATCCAAGAAGCAGAAAGAGGAGGGAAAGAAGCCTTGGAGAGGACTACACCCTACTAGGTCACAACCCCCAATGACCTGTCTCTCCAACCAGGCCCCCACTTCCTAACATTACCTGATTCAATCTCCCTTCAAAAGCCCTACCTTTGAGCACATGAAGCTTTGAGAGGACATCCAGATATAAAACCACAACAGAAGTGGTAAATAAAATGGACAGACTAAATTAATTGTCAGATTCTGATTTAAAGCCTGCCACCAGGTGAGCTATACAACTGAATTATATCAACTCACTTGCAATGTAAAGACTGCCACCACCAGATTTAGCTTCATTATAACTTGACACTCATTGATAGAATTTTGATTTATGAATCTTCAAGCAATTGATTTAGTATGATCTCTGTGTAGTCAAACCTTTAATCTTTGTTAATTTGAATTTACAGCCATTCCCCATTGGTAGCATCAGTGCCTCAGCTCCACCTGAGATATCAGACATTGAATTCTCATAAGGAGCCCACAACTAAGATCCCTCAAGTATATAGTTCATAGTAGAGTTTGTGCTCCTATGAGAATCTAAACCACCACTGATTTGACAGGAGGCAGAACTTAGTTATGCAAGTGATGGGGAACAGCTGGAGATACAGATGAAGTTTCACCTGCTCACTCATCCACCACTCACTTCCTGTTGTATGGCCAGCTTACTAACAGGTCACAGAATAGTATCAGTCTAGGAACCAAGGGTTGAGAACCCCTGAACTAATACATCTTACTTGAACTACTAAGTCCATAGACTAAAGCATTCTTCCTCAAACCAAACTGACAAATTCCTCTTATTGGCCTCCTATTCCATTCAGATGATCCCATCCCCAACATATTCATATATTCTTTCTTCATTCAGAGTACATCATTGAGTAGGATACTACTTTTTTAATTATATTCTGGGTTTGATGAAATACTTAACACCAAGACTGAACAAACTTTTTGTTTGAAGTGTGGGCAATTTTAGTAAAAGCTGCTATCATATGTGATGTATTAGTCTTTTTGGTTTGATTTTGGAGGCCAATCTTGTCTGATGTCCAGGGACCTTCTGTTAACCGCTTTGCCTTCCTCCTCATCAAATGGGTAACAAAATATGCTTATAAAAAATTCAGGGGCACCGTTATATTGTCCCTTTAAATTGTCATTTATATCTAGCACATTATTGACAGGAAGTGGACACTGATCAATTTTGAGTTTTCACATATCTAAAGGGCATATACATTGTTATTGCTGCTTGAAGGGATAGCCACCTGATTAGCTACCAGATGAACTGAATCAAAGTTACCATGGGCATTTGGAAGCTTGACCATCTCTTATTCAGCAGGGGACCATTACCTCTTACAATGAAACATTACCAGAGGAGAAGTTCCAAATTTCTGCCAAATTACATCTTTGAATCCACCCAAAGCACAGCCAAGCAAGACCTGAAATTTCTGCCAAAATAATGCAAAAACAATGACATTAATCTGCAAAGAATGAGTGAGTTGAAACTCAGAAGTTGCAGCTTGGTTTATCATGTCGGTGAGTGACTGACAAGGTGCTTGAGTGGTCAGCAAAGTTAACACAAAAACAGTAATGCACAGCTTCCCATTTACCTTTTGTCCACTTTCCTGGCCCCTTGCCTCACTGACATTTTATTGAAATCCTTTGTAAGTTTTTCCTTTTCATAGCATGACTTGAAATCTGGGATTATAATGTCTCCTGTTTTGCTTTGCGTTTTTTTTTTTTTCTTCTCAGACTTGCTTTGGCTATTCTGGGTCTCTTCCATATAAATTTTAGGACTTTGTCTAGTTCTATGAAGAATAATGTTGGTATTTTTATTGGAATTGAATTAAATCTAAATATAAGTTTAGGCAATATGGCCATTTAGACAATATTTATTCTTCCTGTCCAGGAATAGGAGATGTCTTTCTATTTTCAAATGTCCTGTTCAATCTCTTTCTTAAAAGTACTGTTTGTGTGTTATATAGATTCAAGGTAGTCCCAATAAAAATATTAACAACACACTTTACAGATTTAGAGAAAACAATCTTAAATTTTTTACAGAACCAGAGGAGACCCAGAATAGCAAAAGCAATTTTGGGCAACAAGAGTGAAGCAGGAGGCCTTACAATACCTGACTTCAAGCAATACTACAAAGTAATAGTGATAAAAATAGCATGGTGTGGAATAAAAACAGATTCATGGATTAATGGAGGATACAGAAACATCTCCAAACACATTTAGGTATTTGGCCTTTGACAAAGAGCCCAAAAGCATATGTTGGAGGAAAGGCAGCCTATTCATGAAGTAGTGCTGGAAAACTAGATAACTGTTTGTAGAAGGTTGAAACTGGACTCATATCTCTCACTTTGTACTGAGTTAAAATAAAAATGTATCAAAGATCTAAACATTAAAACAGAAACATTAAACATTCTGGAACACTAACTAGGTAAAACACTTGAAGCCACAGGTATAGGAAAGGATTGTCTAAACTGTAATTGCCCAAGAAATAGCAAGAATCAACAAATGGCCTTATATCAAATTGAAAAACTTCTGTACAGTAAGGGAATCAATCAGTAGAGTGAACAGACAAGCTACAGAATGGGAAAAATTTTGCTAGCTAACGTGCAGACACAGGACTAATATCTAGAAAATATAAAGAACTAAAGAAAAATTAGTCTACCTAAACTCAGTGAAGAAATGGGCAGGAGAAATCAACCAATATTTCACAGAGGAAGAAGTACAAATGGTCAACAAATATATGAAAAAAATGTTCCACTTGCCTCGCAAGCTCAAAGGCCCAAGATCAATCCCCCCAGTACCAAAAAAACAAAACAAAACAAAACAAAAAAACACAAAAAATCAGTATCTGTGGCCTTTAGAGAAATACAAATTACCTGATTGCTCTAGCTAAAGTTTTGAGTACTATTTGAACAAGAGATATAAGAGTAGATGCCTTTGTCCCGTTCCTTATTTTAGAGGAAAAGCTGACTGCTTTTACTCATTTAGTAAGATGTTGGCAGAGAACTCGTCATAAATGGTTTTTATTACTTTGAGATAAGGTTGTGCTGTACTTATTTTTGTCAGGGTTTTGTTTTGTTTTGTTTTGTTTTGTTGAGACAGGGTCCCACTAAGTAGTTGAGACTGACCTGGAATTCACTATGTAGCCCAGGCTGGTCTCCAACTCACAGCAATCCTCCTGCCTCAGCCTCCGAGTGCTGGGATTACAGGCGTGTGCCACCACGCCTGGCCGCTTGTCAAGGTATTTTTTTAAAAAATCATTAATGGATGCTCTATTTTTGTCAAAGGCCTATTCTATACCTATTGAGCTGATCATGTGGTTTTTACACTTAATCTTTTTATGTTTGATTTAAGTATATGAACAATCCTGTATCCCTGGGATGAAGCCATCTTGGTCATGATGTATAATCTTTTAAATCATTTGCTGCATTTTGTTTGCAAGTATCTTGTTGAGGGTTTTTGTATCTATGTTCATCAGTGATACTGACCTATAGTTCATATTCTCTCTCTCTCTCTCTCTCTCTCTCTGTCTCTCTCTCTCTCTCCTCGCCCATCTCTCTCCCCTCTCAAATCCTTATCCAGTTTTGGTATTGGGGTAATTATTGGATTCTGAAATTCTCATGAAATTCAGCAGTGAATTCATTGTTGTCCTGGACTTTTCTTGCTTGGTAGAGTTTGTATTACTGCTTCAATTTTATCACCTGTAATTGGTCTATTCAGGATTTTTATATTTTCTTGGTTCAATTTTATTAAATTGTATACATCTAGGAATTTATCCACTTCTTCTAGATTCTCTAATTTATTAGAATATAAGTTTTTTAAAATAGTTTCTTATAGTTCTCTGGATTTCAGTGATTTCTGTTGTAATTTTGCTTTTTTCATTTTTAATTGCATCAATATGGGCTTTTTCTTTCCTTCATTAGATAAATTTCACTAAGGGCTTATTGATTTTATTTATAAAGATATAGTAATAAAAACAGCATAGTACCTGCACAAAAATAGACATATAGACCAATGGAATAGAGTAGAACAGAAACAGCCCCATGCATCATTAGCCATCTGATCTTTGACACAAAACTAATGTTGGAGAAAATACAACCTTTTAACAAATGGGAAAAAGGTACAAGATCCCAATAATGAATGTAACTGTACTGTATACCTAAAATGTACCAATAAACTCAATGAGGAAAAAAAAAAACAAAACAAATGGGGCCAGGGAAACTGGTTATCCACATGCAGAAGAATGAATCTAGACCTGTATCTCTCTCCCTGTAGTAAAATCACCTTTAAAAGAATGAAAGACCTAGATATAAAAACAGAAACTCTGAATCTGCTAAAGATAAAATAAGAAAAATGCTTGAGGACATAGACATAGGCAAGAACTTTATAAACAGATATCAACTACCTCAAAACAATACAAAGAATCAACAAATGGGATTGAATTAAATCAAAAAGCTTTTTAAGAGCCAGAGATTTAGCTCAGTGGTTCCAACACCTGCCTCACAAGGGCAAGGTCCTGAGTTCAATCCCTGGTAGGTATCCCCCCAAAAACCTTCTTTATAATGAAGGAAACAATCAACAGAATGAAATGGTAATGTATAGAATGGGTAAAATGTATTCCTTTTAATATCTAAAACGTATAAAGAACTAAAAAAAATAGACCTCTTGAAACAAAAGACTTAATCAAAAATTGAAAAAAAACATAAATTATCAAAGGAAGGAGTACAAATAAATAGCCAGTAAGTTCAGGATCTTTGGCTATTAGAGAAAGGCAAATCAAAACAAGACAGATTCTATCTTACTACCCCTGATAATGGCTATCAATCAAGGACTCAAACAACAACAAATGCTGGTAAGGATGTGGGGACAAGGGACTCTTTTTCACTGCTGGTGGGAATGTAAACTAGTATAACCAGTATAGATATCAGTATGGAGATTCCCCCAAAATTGAACATAGAAATTCCATTTAACTTATTATACCCCTCCTGGGTATCTTTCTGAGAGTTAAAGAAATCATTTTACAGTGATACATGCTACCCATGTTTATAGCATTGCAATTTATAATACCTAGATGGTTATAAATGGATGAATAGATAAAATGTGATATATACACAATGGAGTACTACTCAGTCATAAAGAAGGATAAATTTTAGTCATAGGAAAATGAATGGGTTTTGAGGACATAATTTTAAATAAAATAAACCAGATATAGAAGGTTAAATATTGCATGGTTTCTCTTACATGAGAAACTAAAAATATAAGCAAAGAGAAAAATAAAAGAATAATTACAGGAAACAGGAAGGTAGACACTTTCAATAGGGAAGGGCATCTGGGGAAGGGGTACAGATGAGAATGAGGGGAAAAGATAAAAAATGATCAAGATATGATATGTAATGTATGATAAAAAGTGAATATTTTCAATGAAATTTTAAGAATTTATTACAGTAAAAGACACATTGCCATTAATCCCCCTAAAAATATTCCGTCTTACTTTAACACACCTCTTCCATCATTCTTGCCACTTACTAAAGAGGTTCTTGAAGTGCTCTTTCTTGAGTGTTTAGTTGCGCTGTTGTGGCTTGAAGTCCAAAATTGGCAATGTGTACCCCACATTGTCATTTTGACCTTTGGGAAGATCCAGGCATTGCACAGCGCCAGAGTCAGTGAATAAGATGGTGAAGATAGCACTGCTATGCTTTTTTAGGCCCACCTTTCCCTTGAATCCCTTGGCAGTGGCATTTACCATATTTAATCACAACTCCTAAAGACTCACACAGAAGAGGACATCTACAACTGCATCAGAAAGTGTCCAGAAAGCTAGTATAGTGTGTCTGAACCAATGGGGAGTATTTTGAGAAGGATTAAGGATAATGCATCTTTTACTATAATACACTTTCAAAACATTTGTATTTTTACTAGTACATGTCTGACTCATTCATTTATTGTGTGAATCTATATCAGTTTAATTATAAATACAGATTAACAGCTATACTAACATATAAGACAATTATACTTAATCAAGGTATATCTTCATATATATTGTCCATGCTGCATTACAGTAACTTTTTTCTTCTCTTTTTCCCTATTATCTGCCTTTTGTGTTACACTTTATTTATATAGTGAGTTTCTCATAAGAGAAACCATGTGATAGTTAAGCTTGTGTATCTGATGTACTTCATTTTACATTATAGTAATAATGTACATCCATTTTCCTAAAAATGACTTGTTTATCCTTCTTTATGGCAAAGTAGTACTCCATTGTGTATAAATACTGTATTTTCTCTATCCATTCATCTGTTGATGGACATATAAGCTGCTTCCAAGATTTAGTTATTATGATTTTTGCTGCTATAAACATGGATGTACATTCAACACTGTGATATTAATTCTTGAACTTTTCCAGGAATTTACCTAGAAGGGGAATAGCTGGGTCGAATGGAATTTCTATTTTTAGTTTTTTGAGGAATCTCCATATTGACATCCATATTGTTTGTACCAGTTTATACATTCACCAAAAATGAAGAAGGGTTGGCCGGGCATGGTGGCACATGCCTGTAATCCCAGCACTTGGGAGGCTGAGGCAGGAGTATCGCTGTGAGTTCAAGACCAGCCTGAGCTACATAGTGAGTTCCAGGTCAGTCTCACTACATAGTGAGACCCTGTCTCAAAAAACAAAAAACAAACAAAAAAAATGAAAACGGGTTCTTTTTCCCCCACAGCCTCTTCAGCATTTGTCATTGGTGATTTTTTGGTGATAGGGATTCTTTCTGGAGTGAGACAGAATCTTAATGTTGTTTCACATCATTTCTTGAATGGCCAGTAATGTTGAACATTTTTCCATGTATTTATTGACTATTTCTACAGAAAGGATCTATGCATGCAAGACACAGAAAACAAGGGATTCTAAGGTTAGGCAACCCTGAACCAGTTCGTGCTGCTTCTACTATTGCTCCACACTAATAATGCATGGACAGTAATTGACTTCTTCAATATTTCTCATTGAAAATAACCACAGATTATTGGTAGATGCAGCTGCCACTGAGAGAGGAAAGAGTCCCCAGGGTACCATTTTTAAATTTGAGATATGGAAAAAGATGAATTTAGTGGAAGCAATGTACTTATCACAGAGACCATCAATACACCACATTGTTATGCCTTTTGGCTGGAACACAGGGAATTCCTCCCTGTAGTCTTAGTGATATCACTTTGCCAGAAACAATCCTACTTCCTGCCAACCCCATACTTAAACATGGGATTTGATGATGACCACAAAAGCCTTTTGTTCTCAGTATAATCTATGGATAAAAGAATTCAGGGGAAGCCAAAGGGCTGTGGGTGAAGAGAGTGGGTGCTGTGATGGGAAGAAGTAAGGAGAAGAGGAGTGAGGGTAGGGAACTCCTTCCTTGCTTCCTTATTTCCCACACACAGAGTCTCTGTTGGCATTTGATTTTTGCAATCATTAACATTCTTGAAGTCAGACATAACCAAGTGCAACCACAGTTATGGCTGGTAATCTGAACAGAGTGCACCACAAAGGAAAGTCTGTGGGGAGGTTAGCCTGGGGGTTAGGCAGAATTAAATTTGCAGGAGAGCTTGTTCTGCACCCAACCCCATCTCCACTGCCTCGATGTCCCAAGCAAGATAGGGCCTACCTAGCCAAAGCTGAGACTGTGTGGTCCACTCAATATCAGCCAGGCTTTATTAAGATAAATACTCTTTTTCTAGCTAAAGAGCTATGAAGTGAAATGAGAATAACCAGCGAGTTGACATTTCAAAGATAGAAATAAAAGATCATAAATAAACGCCAGTAATTTCTCTGAGGTCTGTGGTTCAAAAGATTAGTGGGACAGGACATGGGCTATTTAATATCTCTCTACCTCTCGTTCCTTTCTTAGTCCACCTCTCCCCTTCCTTCATATTTTCTGGCTCTCTGTTCTTGCCTGGTGCTCCCAACCCTAGTTTTATGGCCTGTGTCTGGATGTCCCCCCCCCAAAGCCTCATGCAATCATAGGTGGGGCTTTTTCAGAGGTGGTTGGATCTAGAGTGTGAGATGCTGGAATTGACTCATAGCATAATGCTAGGCTGAAGGGCACTAGGATTAAGGGTGAGAGTGCTACCTGCTCTAAGTAACCTGAATAAGATAAAAGGGGCAGGGAGACACTGTTAACGTCCCTTGATTTTTTTTGCCTTCTTCTGCCATTAACCATTTTATCTTCTGTGATACCTCTCTGCCAAGCCACCCTGCCTTGGAACCAGCCAATTATGGCAGCAAGAAAAGCACCTAATACACCTAAGTCATCTTATCTCTCTCCCTATCCTTTCTTTGATCTTTTAGCTAACTAATAATCATTGGTGCCTTGAAGTTCATTTTTAGCTTTTGTGTTTATATTGATATTTGTATTGCCTTCCTTAACTAACACAAACAAGAATAAACCCAATAAATTAAAGTGAACTTGACCCCTGAATTTGACTCTGGATTGATTAGTTGGAGAAATATGATGGTGTAAATAGAATAAGGCCTTTTTATTTGAATAGAACTTGGACAACTGAGATGAAATGAAGCTGAATAATTTGTATCTGCCTCTCATACAAGACAGTGGTTGAAAGCATTACAGTAGAGATGACTAGAATCAAAGCACTTTTCTGCCTTTTGTAAGAGGTATGTCTGGGAGAGTCCCTTAATCTTCCTGAGAACGACAACCTCAGCTTCTTTCACTTCACTAAACTTTTGACTCCTAGGATCAAAGACTCTGGTGATTTTCAAAGTTAGAACATTGGTGGCGAAGGCTAGATAATCCCTCCAGCCAAATCCCCAGTGAAAATCATTTTTGTATTTCTAGATGATGGAATTGGCTACCACATACAATATTTTGCCTCTAAGCATTGTATAAGTAAGACTTGGTCTTGTGGGGTAGAGGAGGGTGGTAGTTCCATAGCCTATGCTATGGAAGAGGATACTTAAGTTTAATTCTTGGCTTAACATTTTATGTCAGTGTAATTTGGGTAAATTATTTAGCTTCTCTGTGATGCAGTTTCCTCATCTGTAAAGTGTAAATGATGATAATAATAGTGTCTCTGTGTGACCTCATTTGGAAATAGGGTCTATGCAGTTGTAATTAAATTAAAGATCTTGAAATGCTATCATCTGGATTTAAAGCAGGATAATAGAATGTTTTTATTAGAGAAAATAGAGGGAAATATACATTCAGAGACACAGGGTAAAAGACCATGTGCAGATAAGGCAGAGGTTGGCATAATGTCAAGGAATGTCAAGCATCATAGAAGCTGGAAAATGCAAGAAAAGAGTATTCTCCAGAGTCTTGGAGGAAATATGGCCCTTGTCTTAGTTGATTTTCTCATTGCTGAGACAAAATACTCAATACCTAAGATTAAAGGAGGAAAGATTTATTTATCTCAGTTTATAGAGGTTTCAGTTCATAGTTGGCTGGCTTCAAGGCAGGGTGACATGGCAGAGGGGCATGGCAGAGAAGAAACAGTTCATGGCAGGCGTAAGGCAGAAGTTATTAAGTCAACAGTCTACAAGCAACAAAACAAGCAGGTACCCTCTTTCTGTTCCTTATATCTTATCCAGGTTACACACCATTAGGGTGAGTAGCACTCACACCCAGGGTGGGACACCCTTGATCCTACACAGAACTATGCCAAACCAATGGTGGGATAATTTAGTAATTATATACCCTTGGACCCAGAATCACACACTGTAGATCTAGCCATTTCTGAAAAGCCCCACCTATGACTGCATGAGGCTTTTGGGGGGACACCTAGATATAAGCCCTAACAGTTCTGATGACACTTTTAGTTTGGACTCTGGCCTCCAAAATTTTGAGAATAAATTTCCATGTTTTAAGCCTCCAAGTGTATAGCAATTTGTTGTAGCAGGTCTAGGAAACTTAAACACGTTCTGCACAAATGATGATAATAGTATATCTACTTCATAATATTATAGTGGCTAAATTATTTATAATCTTCAATGGATTATACTGAGAGTTAAAGTAACTTAAGCCTCACTATAATCCGAGGAGTAGACATGCTATTATTTAAAGTTCTAAGAGTAGAATCTGGAATACAGTAAGAGCTATAAATATAGGTTAAGTATTGTTAGCTCACTGAATCTTACATAGCTCTATGCAATTGATACTTTTATGACTCATCTTACATGTGAGAAAACAGAGAATCAGAGATACTAAAAATGTGTCTCTGGAGTGTACTGTAGCATGAAACATTCCCCAGAAGAATTTTGGCTTTCTGCTGATGTATCCTAGCAATTGTTGGCTTAGTGATGTTTCCTGATCATGAACTTTCAGCAAAGACTGTCCAGTGGTGAGCCATCGAAGAGCCCAGGAGGTACTGAAAAGACTGCCCCATGTGATATTGATGTTTGTTTATTCCTCACGGCCCTGGTGTGGGCATAAGCTCCACCCTAAATGAGCCAGGCTCTGTCCACTCTTGACTCTGTTTGCCCTTGTCATCCTGTCATCTGACCTCATTGGAGGTAGCCTCAGCACCTTATCATCATGTAAAAGGCAGGGGTATGCTGCCCTACAAGCCATATTCTTACTAGCCACTGCCACTTGATGGTTCCTTGTTCACCTCTAAGGTGCTGGGCACAGACAATACAAATTACTCTAGAATAAGTCAATGGAAGCCAAAGTTTTTACTGGGATTTTTCAGGGCCTTATAGGCCAGGGTCTCACTATATAGTTCAGACTGGCCTTGAACTCACTATGTAGCCCAAGCTGGCCTTGGACTTGGAGCATTTGTCCTCAGCCTCCCAAATGCTGAGATTACAATTATGTGCCACCATACCTGGCCATACTTGATTATCTTGTTTATGGTCTTTTCTTCCAAACTGGAATGCAAAGCACCATGAAGATGATTTTCTTCACTGCTGTAACTTAGAGCTTAATCCAGTGGTGGCAAACTTATGGCATGTGTGTTATGTTTTTCTTTTAAGATGAAAGATGTTAATGTATGAGTTGTCTTTCTAAACTAAAACCTCTCTCTGCAGGTTTAATTGCAGTGTTAGCACTGTGTGATAATTAAGTGGGTTTGGCACTCATCTCTAGAAGTTTCACCATCACTGACCTAGAGAACTCTAGTGCATAGTAAATAACTGTTCAATGACTAAGTGAAAGAATAAGTAAACAATAGCCCCCACTTCAGCTGTAAAATGTTTAAACTGAAGTGGTTCAAACAATTTAGTATCTAGAAGGAACACATGAAGATAAGACTAATGGAATAATTAACCTTTGCAGGGTACAAAGGGAAACATAGCTATTGCAATTGGTGTTTAAGAAGGCAAGAAAAAAGACTTGGTAGAGAATGAGAATGGAATTCCAAGTGAAGGCTGTTTCACACAAAAACAATTCAGACAATACAAGATGTATTCATTCATCACAGGATATAGCCATGAACAAGCCCAAGCCAGAAAAAAAAGTTCCTGCCCCCAGGGAGCTTACATTCTAGTGGTCATAATGTCAGGCATTCTGATGTTGGACACCAACAGAACAAACAGCAGGAAGTTACCATAGGTTCTTGATTAGGAAGAGCCTCAATTATAGAAGATCCTACGGCTACGTGAAGAGTAGATTCTGTTAAGGAGAGAACTAGGAAGGGCAGGATCTCTAGAAAGGGCTATTATGGAAGATCAGATATAAAATATGGGTGATAGGAACAGGTGGGGAGTGGATATCAATGTATGTATGAAGAAGTAGGTCTAGGGCCCTGGGATAAAGCAATGAGAAAGGACCTTAAAGTCCCTGAATATGAAAACCACCTGGATATGTGTCCTTTGATGGAACTGAAGGAAGGTGGCAGAGATAGGAGGGAAATTTTGACTCTCAGAGTTGGGCAAATGGCAAGTTCAAATTGGGACCCATCCAACTGAGTTTCAGGGCTTGTTCTAGACTATATTAAATACAGGAGGGACCATGACACTCTTCTGATGTTTGTTCACCAGCACTTGTTCACACATGCTGTTTTGTTCTGTATGTGGCAGGCCAAGATTAGTACTGATATGACCCCTCAAAAATTGGAACAAATTTGAATCTAGTCATTTGCACTGGATTTAGACCACAAAATTTTCGTTGTTTTTGCCTGAAATTACTAACCTCTGTCAATACCCCAAAGATGTTTATTAATGGATTAATGTATCATGATAGTATAGTTTTGCTGTCATAAAATAGAGATGGAATTTTCCTGTACAAAAGGATTTTTACTAAGGACACAATAAAATATTTTTAATTTTCACTTTAGTAAGATTTTAACAACACATATGGATAGCTGTTTCTCTAAGAATTAAAAGGATGAATGACTAGTTTCTCATTCTTTATTGCTGAGTAGTACTCCATTTTATAGAAAAACCACACCTTCTTTATCCAGTTTCCAACTGATGGGCAATTGGGCTGTTTCCAAGTTTTCTATTACACATCTGAGTAGTACTCCATTTTATAGAAAAACCACACCTTCTTTATCCAGTTTCCAACTGATGGGCAATTGGGCTGTTTCCAAGTTTTAGCTATTACAAACTGGGCCACTATAAACATGGGTGTGCATATGTCAAGGACGAGTGGTGTGTGTGGGTGCATATGTTTCTGACCTGATTGCCTTGAAATCAGTCTGTGTTTTCTTAAAGCTTGAATTTCTTTCAGTTTTGTCTGTCAGGTTATTACCTGACTCTCTCACTTTTCACGGGAGAAAAATGAAAAGAGATGGAAGCTTTGAATTCTCTAGTATAGTGAGCTAAATCAAAAGGGAAAATGACCCCACACTTTGCCATTGGATGCTTTTAGTCAAGTTGTGTCTTAAACGGTGTTTTTGTTTGTTTATTTGTTTGTTTTGAGGTACCATTTTACATTGTATGATAGAAACCAC
Source organism: Fukomys damarensis (assembly GCF_012274545.1). Classification (NCBI taxonomy): domain Eukaryota; kingdom Metazoa; phylum Chordata; class Mammalia; order Rodentia; family Bathyergidae; genus Fukomys; species Fukomys damarensis. The sequence goes on from NW_022900920.1 coordinate 604,880, forward strand.
ATTTCTGTTACCTGTAAGTCAGATGAAAAGCATTTTGGGGGAAGATAGTCAATGTAAATTTTCCATAATAGAACTTGCCTGCAGTAGTTACAGGATCTGAAAGATTTCTGCGCAGTCTGAAAGGTGGCAGTAATTTAAGTGGTTCCTCTTCTTTTGTGTCTGCTGCAATGTTGTAGCTCAAACCCAGGACTCCTGCATGCTAGGCAAGCACTCTACCACTGAGCTACACCCCCACATTAGTGGTTCCCTTTGTATGAACTCGTTTTGAATACATCAGTCTAGACCTCCACATCTAGCACCACTTCTTAAGAAGAGTCTGGCTTCCTCTATATAAGCAGGGCTTTGGGAAACTGCCTACCATATAGTCCATGAAAGACATAGTATTCTCTGCATGATCTAGTTGGTCACCTGAAAAATCAAACTTAGCCTTTTTTTGGTAATAAAGATTTTAAAAAATTGTATATAGACTTTCCTAAAGTTTTTCCTTAACTTCATTTGTCATTTCTTTAATAAGAATATGATGAAAGTGTGGGTTCAGCTGTTCTGTAATAAAAAAAGAAGTTAGCAAGTATTCTTATTAGGCAAAGGAAGTAAAAGTAATAGTTATGGTTATGTTATGTTGGCTCCCATCTAGAGCTTTTGCAGTTTTCTGTTCCCTTGTGCTGGAATGTTCTTACTCCGTCTCACAGCTATTTTCCTGTTATTTGGGTCTCAGGTCAAATGTTAACTTCTCAGCGATGTTTTCTCAACCCTCAATCCCTCCCCCTCCCCACATCTGCTACATTACTTTATCATTTTCCTTTGTTTGAATTTCTTCTTAAATACATTGTGACCTGTAATCACTTGTTTACACGCTCCTTCTCTGGTTTAGATATCTTCTAAGTAGACTGTATACTTCAAAGAGCAGAGATTGTATCAGTCTTTCTTACTGTAGTAATTTGGATGCTAAGAGTAATGCTTATGTAGACATGGAAGGAAAATGAGATAACAAACTTGTCATTTATGAAAATAAAAGTAGTAAATAAATATACCTTTAAAATGTTCATCCAAAACACATGCTTGTTAGAAGTGTGTTTGTCAACATCAGAACTTTGGTAACCGAGATGGGGAATTTTAGGGTTATTGTTTTTCCAGATTGGATAGCGCTAGCATCAAAGAAGACATTTTTGCTACACTCATTGTACCTGAATGTTTTAGCTTCAAGTAATTAAAATCCGGTTTCAAAATATAAGTTTTATGGGCGAATAGGCTCAGAGTTGGTGACTTAGTAGCTCAAAGTGCCAGCAAAGATTCAGGTTCTCTCCATCTGTATCACTAGATACTGGCCAAGAAGGACAATTAGAAGAATAGAGAATGTATCTTTTTTTCTCCTAGTCCTGCCCCCAGCAGACTTTCTCCAGGTTCTCTCAGGCCCTAATTAGGTAGGTACCCATTGTGGAACCAATTGCTAGGGAGGGAATGAGATTACACAGACTGATCAGGACCATGCTTGAGCTTGGGAGAGAGGAAAGTATCTGAACAAAATGGAGGCTGTTGTGTGAAGGAAGAAGGCAAATATACTGTCTGTATATCTCATTTACTGTTCCTTGTTTGCAAGCAATAGATAATGGTGTTGCTAAAACTTTTCATCCTAGATTTTGCACTGTTTGATACATAAACATTGGTTCAAGATTCTGTGAATTGGTGAAGTCTGGAAACACACAGTTATAGTTCTTTGGATAAAGTCCAAGATTCTGCTCAAGAGCATGAGGAGGGATTCCCAGTGCAGTGCCTAGCTAGCCACTTCTCACCAAGAGGGAGAGAGGAAGAAAAGACCTAGATTGCTCTTTTAGTTGTCTTGGTCCCACCTCTGTCCTTAGATAAGTGTAAATTTCTGAAAGACAAGCCTCAACCCATGTACTTCTTTATTACATTAGCCTATTCTTCTTTCTCAAAACCCAAGAGAAAATCTAAGGATAATTTGGGAAGTTGAGTGAGGAAGAAATTGAGTTATCAGAATGGAGGGAGTGGTGCAGCCATTTGATTTCCTGTTCACTTCTTCTATATCTGTTTAAATCCAATTGAAGTAACTTTTATGCACTTCTTCTACTGGAGTTTTTAAAATGTTCCTTGACAAGGTGAAAATAAGAACAGGATAATGTGATAGTCTAAAATATTTAAAACTCCTCAGCCTCTAGGCTATTACCAATTGCATACCACATAAAGGTAGTTGAAATATGAAGGATATGTTAAACCAGGAAATGTCACAGAGTGGTGGAATTTGATGTTTGATTGTATATACTTAGTACTTTTTAATAAACATTTTGCGGTAAATTTTTAAAATGAGGTCTAATTATGTTATTTTTGTTTTGTTTTAGTGTATTTTGATATACACATATTATCTACTAAACTACCAATTTGAGATTTTTCTGATCATTCCAAATCTGATCAGTGTCCTAGTTTTGTCTGTGTTTCCTTCTATAACCAATAATCTGGCCCTCATCACAATACAGACAGGTCCATTTGTTCTTGAATTATTTCCCAATTATTTTGAAAGTGCTTCATGGATAAAGACACACTTAAAAAAAAAAATGTCTAGTGTCTTCTGGGCCAGGGATTTAGCTCAGTGGTGCCACCACCTTGCCTTGAAAGTGCAGGGTCCTAAATTCAATCTCCAGTACCAAAAAAAAAGTGTCTAATGTCTCTAGATGGCCATCACAAGACTAGACAGAAAGAGGAGGAAAATCATTGTTCGTTGGTTTCTTGTTAATATTTTCTCTTATGATTTTGGTTTTAGATTCGAATGTGAAAAGATTTTGCTCCCAAAATATCCTGGCAATCCTTGGTTTCTCCTCTATCATTGCTGTGATAGCTTTGATCGCTGTGGGGCTGACCCAGAACAAACCATTGCCAGAAAATTTTAAGGCAAGTGAAATCATGTGTGTCTGTGTGTGTATATGTGTGTAACAGAAGGGCCTGGATAGGATGAGAAAGGAAGGACTCTGGTAAATTATACAGGGGACTGAGCTTCTAGAAGCCCAGGAACAAGTATTGACTTGTTCCTATTGGATGAGGGGAATAAAATGAAATCAGATGCTCTTTCTAGAAGAAGAAATGTCTTGAATTAATTAGTGGTGTTAAGATAATTGTCTTCATGATTATTCAGTAAATTTAAGTCAATACTCTATTAATAGAGATAAATGCTGTATTTACCTTGTCAAGGCCTTTTTTGGACTATGCTGATATTCTGTGATCTAGTACTATCTTCATACTCATTGTTTCATCACGGATGAATTACAACACTGCGTTCTTTTTTGATTTAATTATTATCACTGTTGCCAAACAATAACACATATGAAACATCTTTACATAAAGCACTTCAAAGTCAGAGATTGTGCAAAAGACATATTTCTTCTCTCCAAAAATATTAAAACAGCCAAATCAGTTAAAAAATAAGAGAACATATACATATAGCAAGTATAGCATATACATATACACATACATATACATATACATATAGCAAATATAGTTATTTGAAATGAATTCTTTCTTGGATGGATAGATTTATTGTTAAATTTCTACCTTTGAAGAGCTAATATATAAAAATCATTAAGGTCATTAACTTTATGTGACATATTCTGCTTTCTTTCCAGTTCATCCAAGTAAAATTTTAGACATGAATATCTCCCAAGTTTTTTTGTAATATGGACAGTATTTTATTTCATCGTTAATTTAAAAGCATGCAGTACATTTATAATAATTACTTTGTAAATATTCCACTGAAATGATAGTGAACAAGTCTGTATTGCACAGAGGATATGAATGTGCTGTCGAGCATGTCTATACATGTGGGCAGTGACGTACCTAAAAGTTAACCAGACCGTGGAGGTCCTAGCACACATATGTGGAAGTATATTCTCTTTTATAAAGATGGTGAACTGTAAGCCTGGAAGGATGGATGCACATGCCAGACCCAAAAAACTTTTGTCGTGCATCCAAATCATTTGTTGTATAGCAAAGGCGTGGTATTACATTGGCATCTTTTTGTTGCACGAGTCAACCCAGTGGGCCTGTGTACAGCAGCCACTTTGTCAGGATGGAAAGATGATGCCATCTAATTGGTGGTCTCTTGCCTTTTAATCTTGAGTGATGTTGGTTCTCTTGGCAAAACTTCACTCACAGTTGAAGCCTCATAACATCTTGGTTGTGCTATTTGTTTACTAGTTCCAAAAGTACATGACTGCCTTCTTGATTTGACCTTTTTGAATATTCAGTATTGCATCACTGGAGAGCAGGACTGCCTGGGGGGAAAAATCCATGGCAGACTTAAGCTCTTGTTTGCAGTGAATACTTGGGGTCATGGATGACTTCCTTCATTCACAGTGGTCTTCAAGTCTGTCATGCTTCTATGTTGTTAGGTTAGCCTAGAAAAATGGAACAAAATCTTTGTCATTCTTTAAATAAAAGGCATGTGTATGTGAAAAGCAGTCATTGGCCCAGTCAAATATAATTTCATATATAGAAACAAGCAACTTTTGAGGTTATATACTAATTTTAGTAAAGCTTGTTGCATATACTAGAGTCAAATATTGGACAATTCAGGAATAGAACATTTCCATCACTGCAGAAAGTTCTATTGGACATTGCTGCTTTGAAATATACTATGATAATATCTCTGAAATAATTCAAAAGTAAGTTGAATGAATAAGGTGTATAATTAAAACATTTTATAAAATATAAAGGAAAAATTATTTTTATTATATGATTTATAAATTAGTACCAGGGTCATCTCAAATATCATGGGTTCCTAAACTTTTTTTTTTGGTAATTATTGGAATAAATGCACAGTCATCCCTATCTGGGGAGGATTGATTATAGGAATCTCCTATGGATAACAAAATCTGTGGAAGCTCAAGTCCTTTCTATAAAGTGAAATATTTATTCATTGCATTGCCTTATATACATCCTTCCATGTACTTTAAGTTATCTCTGAATTGCTTATAATACCTAATACAATGTAAGTCCTATCTAAATAACTGTTAAGCTGTACTGTTTTGGGGACAATGACAAGAAAAAACCCATCTGTACATGACTAATACACATGCAATCTGAAATATATTTGCTCTGCAGCTGGTTGAATCTGTAGAGAGATAGAACCCATAAATATAGACCGTATTTGTTTCTGAAAATGAATGTTTTAAACATAACAGAGATATTTGCACTTGGAATGTTTGGTTTGTGCTGATTATGCAGTCTTGTTTTATTTCTCCCCAGTCAGTTTGGGTTCAGCCTTACAGGGTCAGAGCTGCGGCACATTGGACATAACACTCTAAGAATTCTTTCTTATATGGGCGTGTTTACTTGGCTAGTTATTACTAGACTATAAGTGCATTGATGACAAGAACTACGTTTCATGGGCCTTTGCACGATATTATGTATTCATTCATTTAAAGTAGTCACTGAGCATTTACTCTTCAGGGGAAAACCATATTCCTCATATAGTAGTAGGCTGGAAGTGGGCAGGTTCACTCCTGAACGTTCATTGTATTGTGTCATTCATTCACTCGTGAGAGCAGATCCTTCATGTCCTAAACATTCACATTAGGCCCCATCTTCCAGAGCTATTGCATTGGTAATTAAGTCTCTAACTCATTAGTATTGGAGGGGAAAGGCAAACCACAACACTTGGTTCATGAGGTACTTGTTGAGGAGGCATGCAGAATACCCTAAAGGTACCACTTTATATTAAAGTATCAACTTCTTTTAGGGTTTGAAGTAACTTAGGAGCCATATGCTTCCAAAGCTCCCTCTTTCATTCATTTGATTCAATAATTATCTGCTGAATTCCTTCTCTGTGCCTAAAATATAGGAGGATACACCATGGAGGATGCTGGAAATGCCATGGTAAATTACTATCTAAAGACAGGCATTAACCAAATAGCCCCTAAATATGGAATTACATCATGGGCTCAACACTATCTTTAGAGGAAAAATACAGGCATTCTGATTAGGTGAAAAAATTCTAATTTGTGGAGATAAGAGAAGGCTGGGACCTCAGGTTAAGGGCTTTCTGAGCAAAGACCTTGGAACAGAAGCCCATGTGGCCTGTGAGCAACAGCCGGCAGGCCAATGTGATAGGAGGTGTTTTCTGAATGAGGAGATTCCAACAAAACTGTTCAACATCTCATTTCTGCAAGGAAGCAGCCATCGGACACTCTAGTTTTCTCTGTATTTCCTTGTCTAAGGATTGAACTCAGGTCCTTTGCGCTTGTGAAGCAGGCAGCAGAACCACTGAGCTAAATTCCTGGCCCCTCTCAGAAGTCTTGAACTATGAATTTGGGTAGATAGGATTATTCACATCCTTGGAAGGGCCTGCCCTACCTCCAAGTGGCCTCCAGTCTCAGTGAGCTCAGGGTCCATTGCTGCCCAGATTTCCAGGTCTTCATAAGAACTGCTGCATTGGTGGCCCTGTCAGCCAAAAAGGGTAATTTCTGTTGTTCTTCTTTCTGTATCACCACTTCTGTTCCTGCAGTATAGCTCATGAAAATCACTTATAATCACTGAAATCATGTGCATGATCAAAAGCTAGGTTAGGACAAAATTGTATGCAGTAAGAATACAACTACATTTTAAAATGCACATTTAAAAAGCCTATAAGGAAATGAATAAAAGTAATAGTTTATTATTTTATTAATAATACAAATATTTATATGAAATCTTAAATGTCTTTTCCCCCTTTATTTTCTTTTCTTTAAGTACTCTTAAAATAGAAAGTAATACTGAAATAACAAGGGAATATCAAATCTTTCCCTTACAACCTAAACATTAATTTATTTCTTTGAAATAAAGGACATAGAAGGGCTTTTTAGAACTACTTTATATATGAAGTACAAAAACAGTGGGTTTCTCTGCTGCCAGACTTCACTGATTCACTAGGTAATGGACATTCTCCAAAGTTCTGGAAGATTTATTTGCTCAGATCCTTGCAGGCCTTGGACATTTTGGAATACATGTTGGAAAATAATGTGGAAAGAGAGAAAAAGTGGCTACCTGGGCTCAGGTGGACATTGTAACTATGAAAGACATGAATGCTCAAATTGAGAAATTTCAGATCATTAAGATTTATCTACATCTCAAGAAGGGATGCCAACTTTTGTCTGCAAAACATTTTAGAGAGCTGGAAATGGAACTCAGTGATAAAGCACTTGCCTGGCATGTGTGAAGCCCTTGGTTCAATTCCAGGATAGAAAACAAAAACAAAAATAACCACCCCAAAAATTGTTTGGCAGAGTTCAACAGGTTAGCCTTCCAGTGTGCTACATACACAAGAAATACCTTCAGTTTTCTCTGTTATAATGCACACTACTCACTTCATAAATAGTTGCAAACAAAACTCACTTAAAAGCTTTTATTTTATTTATACCTCACAGTATAAGGCCTTGAGGAAGCTAATAAAAACAACGCTGGTACGTTTGTTCTATCAGAGGGGTAACTTTCATGTCAACAAAGTTAGACAAAATAAAATGTCTTGATTCCAGATAAAGGGTACTTGCTGTTGCTGCCTCCTTAGTTTTTATCATATACTACTGCTGTTGGAACATTTTTTGACAAGATTTCAAGGGCTCTGATAGGGAGTAACACAAATTTCTACTGTGTAAACTTGGAGTTTCTTTCTCCACCCTGAGAGGTTTCCCATGGGGCCAAAGGCCTCAGACCTCAGTCAGCATCCCTCTCTGCCTGCAGTGGCCACCACCTAAATCATTTCTGGGTTTTCTTTCACTGCAAACCTAGCTACAAAGGAGTCTGTTCAGCTGGCTTCTTTGTTGTGCCCAGGGCTCTTTGCTTCCCAAGAGTGTACCAGTAATTACGAGAGGGACTCCCTGTTGTCATTATATGGCAGTGAACACTGGAAGTTATAGAAGGTCAAGGATCCTTTCAAGATCTGCACAGTGATACTTTCTAATCTCTCATGAAATTAAATAGTTTGATTCAAGAGCCTCTACCTTTAGCTTGCAGTGGCCCAAGGGAGTCTCTTTATCCATTCTTGTCTTTTTCTTCTGGAGATTCTTGGAAGATAATACAAGGGAATATATATTTTCCTCCATGTGACAGATCATATTTTGAGTTTCACAGCTCAAATGTGCAACAAAGAACAATATAACAAGGGTTGGCTCACATTTCAGAAGTGACTCCTCTGTTCCTTTTTCTTTGCTTCTCCAATTACTTTCTTTCCTCCTTGTTTCTCTCTTGTATAGGAATGATAAAAAGTACATGTACATATCCCCACAAGCCCATGGAAGATGTCATTAACCAACCATTGAGTTTTTCCCTGATTAAGTTCAAGGATATAACCAGAAGTGAGTATCAGTTTATCAAAATGGGCATTTGCAATCTACTCCTGGGAAGATATCCAAAGAAATGTGTTTGTTGCAACAAAGTAAAATGTACAAGAACGTTTCTGGTAGCTATAGTCTCAATAGCCCCCAAATGCAAACAAGTCAAATATTTATCAACAATAGAATGGGTGAAAACATAATGTAGAGATATAATGAAATAGCTCTACAGCAGTAGAAAAGAATGAACTATTGATACATATAGTTTGAACGCATCTTACAGACATAATGTAAGGTAGTTAGACACAGCATAGATGCATTTTATGAGTACCATTTACTGCAGTTCAGAATCAGGCAAGCCAAGCACATTATATACCTGTAATACCGACAATCTGCAAAGCTGAGGTAGAAGGATAGCAAGTAAAAGCCTAGCCCAGACAACTTAGCAATTTATGGAGAGCCTATCTCAAAATTCAAAAAGATCTTGGGATATAGACTAGTGCAAAGACCCTCACCCCAGTGCCACCCACAGGTATACACATACACACACACACCCCCCAAAACAAAAAATTCAATCATGGTCACAGAAATCAAGGCAGTAGGGCAAAATGATTGAGAATGGCATTATTAAGCCTGCTGGAGGCTAAAAAATGTTCAATGTGGTAGTTATTTGGATATGCATATATACAAAAATTCACTGAGGGCCGGGTATGGTGGTGCATGCCTGTAATCCCAGCACCTGGGAGGCTGAGGCAGGAAGATCGCTGTGAGTTTGAGACTAGGGTCAGTCTCAACTACATAGTGAGACCCTGTCTTGAAAACAAACAAACAAACAAACAAACAAAAAAAGAAATTCACAGAGGCGCACATTTAAAATCGGCACTCTTCATTATAGTTATTCTTGTTTTAATGTCCTTAAAAGGGAGCACCAATTTGAAAATTATTTCCCAGCCCTTGCTATCTGTGTTTCAGTATAAGATCTTAAGCATAAGGTCTTGAGTCTGATTCTGATTTAAATTCAGGCTTTGTCACCTATTAGCTGTGTATATTGAGTAAAGTACTTAATCTGTTGTTTGTCACATATGTAGGAAGGGTAAAACTAGTGCATACTTTATAATATTGTTTTGAGAGATTAGATCAAAGTTTCCTGTAATACCTGCCAGATATGCTTAATGCACTCATAAAATATGACAGGTTGATTTTGTTCTCTCTCTTCTGCCTATCTAGATCTTTTTTAGAAAAACCCCTTCTCCACACTTACTTTCTTCCATTAATATTTCCTAGTCCTAAAAACTGAAACACAAGTTTATATATTCTTTTAAGATGTATTAGATATAATTTAGATAGTTATATTCATAATTAAAAGCAAATGTACTTTTTCTTTGTCTCTTTTTAAAATAAAACTCCACATTCTCTACACTAAAATTAGATAAAGATGTTTTTTGTGGCTGTGTAACCGTCAGTGGATTTACTCAGTGGTTCCCAAACTATTTGCACGTTAGAACTACATGGGATCTCACAAAAATTCCCGAGATCAGGCTACATACCAAACCAATTAAATCATAACATCTGGGGGTCTGACATGGACCTGACAGTTCTTGAAGTTCTCCAGGTGACTCCAATGTGTAGACAAGTTTGAGAGCTACTGGATGAAGGCTTTCTATTCCTTCCATAGTGTGTCAGCTACTTCAGCATGTGTATCTGAATCCTGACTGCACGTTAGAATCACCTACAAAGCTTCTAAATAATTTCTCAAGCCTTGCCCTGGGTAAGGTGTGAATATTTCTAATGTGCAGCCAGCATTAAGAAATCATCTTAATGGGTATCCTTGTAACTCTTTCGATCAGGATAACTCCACCCTTCCAGCCTCCCACCCTACCCAATGTCCCTCTCAAATTAAAATACTTAAAAAAAAAACTGTACATTACCCATATGCTTTTGAAAACTCTCATCCTTTTCTCTTTCCTGTTGCAAACTGCATATGGAGAATAATGATGTGATACTGATAATTTTTTTAAATTTTGTTTTGCCCTCAGTATGGGATTGTGCTGGATGCAGGCTCTTCTCACACAAATTTGTATATCTACAAGTGGCCAGCTGAAAAGGAGAATGACACAGGGGTGGTGTATCAGATAGAAGAATGTAAATTAAAAGGTAAGATGAAGCAAGGGGAAAAGAAACATGAGAGGTGCATGGCAAGTACAAAGAAAGAAAAGAGGAAACCCTAAGAATAGGAAGTCAAATGAAGAACACAGTGAAGCTGCTGCTTTTATTTTATCAATATAAAAATCATATCATAAGTATTATTTGCATTTTTTAAAAATGAGAGTACCAACAGTGAGAAAGGCTAATACTACTTTTTAAGGGCACTAGAGCTAGTCAGTAATGGAGCTGGGCTGCAAACCAAGGCCTGCTTGACTTAAAACCCATGTCTTAGCCAGTGGTTCTTAGACTTGAAACTGCATCAGAATCACCCTGCACCCACAGAGTCGCAAGCACAGAGTTCTTGAGTCAGATCTAGGAGGAAGCCTAAGAATGTGTATCTCTAATGTGTTCCCAAGTACAACTGCTGGTGGTCCAGGGAATTGCTGCTTTCTCAATCTTTGTCCTCTAATCTACAGCTTGCAAGAAACTTTCTAAAGCCTTCGGCCTTCATGTAGCAGGAAAGACCAGATCAGAGATTCTTAGGCTAAGAAAGGGACCTAATGGATCATTTAAATCTTGTTTTCTAGAGAAGGAAGCAAAAACCTGAAAGATTAGTTCCTGGCAAGTAGTAACAGAACCAGGATAAGAATGTAGGTCTCCTAAGTACATCCCAGGCTTCCTGCTACTCTAAACCACCATGTTACATACTGATTTATTTTCTAGTCTGTTTTAAGGTTACACTCCAAGGAGGTTGTTGACAGTTTAGCTCTCTTCACTCCCTCCACCTAACCATGACTAGACATTTCTGTGTTGCACCACAATCTCTGACTGTTATCTTTCTTGGCCTTTTCAGCCAGGAATCCCGTTTATTTTCAGTCAGATAATTTATATTCCAGAAAATAATTGAATTTTAGTCTGATGGCCTGTACGGTTCTACTAATTTTTATTTGTCAACAAAGTAGCAGAGAGGAGATGTTTTCAAGAGAGAAAATCATTCTACTCAATATCCCGGTACCCTGAGACTTTGGTCCAACCAATACTGAGACAATACTTCTTACGTAGTTTACGATCCCAATCCCTCATTTTATTGGCTTCTATTTAATTCACCGCCTTCCATTTTTAAAAGTTTGGGTTTTAATCTAGCAGATGTCTTTCTTTCAAGACACATCCCATGAGTGCATGAGTGTCTAAAAAATACAGTATTTTCCCCTTTCAAAAGAAAGTTAACCAAACATTTAAGGACAGATTATCTGAATCAAAATAGCTGATAATTTAGACATGATTTTCTCCTTATATTTAAATAAACAGACTATTTAAAACCTCTGAATGATCTTTTTAAGTTATTTGAATAATTATCTTAAAAGAATACTCCTTATTAAGCACTATGTAATAGTTATTGTGAGATGAGAATGTTAACTTCAAAAACTTAGGGAATCTTGGCTCTAATCCTCTCTATAGCAACAGTGAATTCTTCTCTAAAACGGGAAAAACAATCTTACTAGAGCATCAGGGCATTGGAGTGGAAAAATCACTGAAGAGACATTGATTCTATTCCCATTTCATCTAACAAAGGAAGAAACTACCTCAGAAATTTTAGGGTACTGGCTGTGATCACATAGCTGGTTAGGAGCGGCTTCTGTCTTTTCAGAGAATCGGTGGATCTGGTGCTTATTTTCAGTTCTAAATATCATGTTTATTTAGGTCTTTTAGGAACTAATGTTATTAATTACAACTTAGTAAAAGAATTATCCAAAATAGTCAATAGTGTACCTATCTGTGAGATCCCTATATGAAGCGGAGATGTTACATAATTGAATGTGAAATTGCGCCATCTAGTGGTGAAGTTGTTGAGTACTTGTCTGGTATAGGGCTGTTTGACAGCCCAAGAGCTGAAAGTTAAATCACACCAATCAATGCTAGAAGAAAAGGTACTAAGGCGTAGGGAAAGTGGGAGGGGTAGGAGAAAGAAAAAAATATGAGATAAGAAATAAATGGGGGCAAAGCTTTTGCAAATAGGGAGGGGTGGAGGGGTTGAAGGGGAGGGCAGGGGAATGAGGAAAAAAATAAGAGCCAAGATACATCATGTATAGGTACAAGTTCCCAATGATGAATGTAAATGTATCGTATATCTAAAATGTACCAATAAAAGAAGAGAAAAAATAATGACAGAACTGAGATTGAAACCCATAAAAATGTTACCCTCAAAGAATAACAACCTAATATATAGCACATCAGAAAACTGCTTTCTTGTATTCACTCATTCTGCATCATATTTTGCTGTAATATTGTCAAGGTACGTCCTATACATTTTTTTCATCTTCTATATTTTCCTCTAGGTCCTGGAATCTCAAAATATGCTCATAAATTAAAAGATCTAGAAACATACCTGATTGAATGTATGGAAAAGTCCAAGAATGTGGTTCCAAAGTCCCTGCACCATGAGACACCTATTTACCTGGGAGCTACAGCAGGCATGCGCTTGCTCAGGTATAGCAGCATGTAGGGACCAAAAGTGGCTAAGTATTAGAAGCAGTGTAAAGACTTTTGAAGTTATAGGAGAGGGCCACATTTCCCTAACCCCTCAGATTCTACCTCTCTCAAAGTCGACATCTAAGAAAGAAAATTTCAATGTGAGTGAAACTCCAAAACTCAGAGTGTGCATACCACAGTAGTAAGATTTTAAGTATGTAAAAAAGCTTTGCCTATCTCCCCATGGGGAACTCAAGGTGAAGAGAAAAGAAAAGATTGACTCTATGTGCTTGAGAGTTGGGATACAGATGTAGTCAGTGTCTTGGCGAAGGAAGACTAGAGGAGACCCATAGATATCCCAAGACAACTAATCGCAGTTGGTACATTCTTAATTTGCCACGACTTGGTACCTGTATGCATTATTTTCTTACTTGCTCATTCATTCATTATGTCATGAATACTGCCTAGAATATTACAGTAGGTGACTCAGTCCTCAAGGAAACCAGAATTTCCATACAGGTTTATCAATTTTTTTTTCTAGAAGAATGCTTAGAGCTTCTGGGGGGGCACTTGGTGCTGCCTAGGATAAGACACTGCAGGCAGAAAGAAGTGTCAGAAGAGAGGATGGGTCAGAGGGTCAGGGAGACATGCACATGCATCTAGTAATAAACTTTTATTTGGAACTTATTCTGTGTTAGGCACTGTTTTGAGTGCTAAGATTATAGCACAGAACAGGACAAAGTTCCTGACTTCCTAGAGTTTGCATTCTAATGGATATGCAAAGGCCAGAAAATGCAGGAAATGAGGATGCAGTCAGAAGACTGAATACCTACATAGATAGAAGATAAGGGTCCATATTGTAATCTTATTTTGTAACCATATTTTATAATAATATAGATCATATTTTTGAGACTTTGCTATGTTCTTAACACTGTGCTAAGCACTTAACATACTTTGCTTATTATCATGGCTCTATGAAGTGAGAGATATTATTAACTATTATAAACAAGATAATGAAGCTGTGGGTTACAAATGTTAAGTATTCACCAAGGGTCACGTGCCTGGTAGTTACAGGTTGCATATAGGATTCTAAGAAGTCAGAGTCCAGACCACAGAGTGCCTTGTAGGCCATGCTAGGAAGTTTGGAGTTTATCTGGATATAATGGAAGCCATTTAAGAATGTTATGATTAGTACCACTGCTGGAGAAGGACTAGAGAAGAGTAAAGCTAGGGATGAAAGGTAGATGTGGATGTCATTCAGATGAGAGATTATAGTTAGATGGTAGCACCCCACTGCCACCACCACCACCAGAGGCTTTCAGAATTGCAGAGCCTCAATTTTGAAAGTAATTGCATCCCATCTTCACTATGAAAACCTTGGAAAACTCCTTTTTAGGTTTCAAGATCTCTAAGAACTTTTAATATGAAGAAGATTTTTTTCCTTAGTCTGGTAGCAAGGGAGATTTGAGTATCTGCTCCTGGTCATTTGCCACCTTTTCTATTATAGCCCGAATTAAAAATCTCAAGCAGAGTCTGTGTAAACAACCAGGAGCTCCCACTAATGGCTAACAATAATAATAGCTAATACATATAAAACACATCAGCTGTAGGGTGTGGTGATGAGACAATATCTAGCTACTACCACCATCATAGTCACTTTAAAAACCTTTGATATTTTTTGAACTAGAGAACAACAGGAAAAATGATATTTTAGGATATCTATCTTCTTAAGAATTGGAAGGAGTTGGATTTGGAGAGAAAGAACCAAATATTAGCCCTGTCTTCTCAAAAACAGAGAGTTCCTCTGACAACCACATGTGAGCATCCCCACATTTATTCCATTGTGTTATAATTTACATCTTAGGATCCTTGCATGGACGCACTGGCTGAAATGAGTAAGTATAATTATTAAGTCAAAAATGCTAACCTCACCTCTTCTTTTGCATAGAATGGAAAATGAACAATTGGCCAAAAGTGTCCTGGATGAAGTGTCGAGTAGCCTTAGCAACTACTACTTTGACTTCCAGGGGGCCAGGATCATCACTGGCCAAGAAGAAGGTGCCTATGGCTGGATTACTATCAACTATCTGCTGGGAAAATTCACTCAGGTGAACACTTCATAGCAGTCATGAAGGTGGCTTCCTGGGGGCCAATGCTGTTGTCATCTGACCGTATTTGGGACACTGACCAGAATCAATGATTGATTAATTAATTAATTAATTAATTGACTTCCACAGTTGTAAGGATCACCTGAGGCAATAGTACTTCTACTACAACTGAAGAATATGGAAGCCATGTCTTCATGTTAGGGAAACAGAAAGAAAAATAAAGTTGATCATTAAAAATAAGAATACCCAGTATTTGCCTAGTGCTATGTGTCTTGTGCTATGCTTTTTTTTTTTTTTTTTTTTTTTTTTTTTTGTTATTGGGTCAATCTCTG
>NW_022900920.1:620275-644870 GCF_012274545.1 Fukomys damarensis
TTTTTTTTTTTTTTTTTTTTTTCTTTTTTGGTACTGGGGATCAAACTCAGGACCTTGTGCTTGCAAGGCAGGCAGTGGAACCACTGAGCCAAATCCCGGCCCTTCAGTATGCACTTTTTATGCATTGTGTAACTTCATCCTCAGAAATGAGGATGAGGTACTGTTATCATCCCCCTTTTAAAAGAGCCCATGCTGATGCCTAGGAATTAGGGCCAAGGTCACACAACTAATGACTGACTGAGTAGGAATCTGAATGTGATTTTGCCTGGCTCCAGATCTCTTGTTTGGAAGAACTAGTTTTACTCCTGCTATGTTGCTGCTAAGTGTGCTAAGCCCTTATTTTCCTGCTGTTGATTTCATACAGACCCAGAAATTAGTAAGCTTTGCCAAACCTCTCTGCTCCTGTTTTGCTAGCTTAGGAAGCCCCTGAGTTTAAAACAGTAGTGTGAAAAACAGCATTTACAAAGACTTTTAGCACTTGGTGCTTGTATTTTTTTCAGAAATCACATTGGTTCAGCCTGGTCTCACCTGAAAGCAGTAGTCAGGAAACCTTTGGAGCCTTGGACCTTGGGGGAGCTTCTACACAAATCACTTTTGTGCCTCCAGATCACACTACTGAATCCCCAGATAACTCTCTGCAATTCCGCCTGTATGGTAAGGACTACAATGTATATACACACAGCTTCTTGTGCTACGGGAAGGATGAAGCACTCCTGCAGAAACTGGCCAAGGACATTCAGGCAAGTATAAGTGGATTCAGGCCTGCACTCCTAACATCTGGTCCTTCATCCCCCACATCCTGTTATTTTTCTCTTTCTAACTTAGTAATTGGTCTGTAGTTGGTTGTTGTACTTTCCAAACCTTTTCAGGCAGGATACCAAACTACAGCTGGTCAACCCCTATGAATTGTTCCATCCAGGCACCCCTTCCTTGTTTGTTTACTGCACTGTAAGCAAGGACACAACTCAGATATCTTTTCTTGGGAATTAATTTCTCACTCCTGTGGGTAATGAAAGTTACATGCTGCCGTATTATTCAAGGGGAAGGGTTGTAATTTATATGTTCTTCTAGACATATATGTACTGGGGATCAAATGCTGGACCTTGCAGTTGCAAGGTAGTTGGAGGTACCATTGAGCTAAATCCCTGGCCTTCGACTATTTTTTAATCTCCCTTTTCTACAAACTTTAGAAACCAGTGTTGTTAGTAATCACCCAGAGAGGCAGAGAAAAAAAAATACTTCAGGGAAAACACATTTATCAATCAATCCTTCAAATTTTATTCCCAGATGATTTCTGCATTGTCAAAAAAAAGATGATTTTTTGCATTGTGTAAGGAAAGTTAAACAGTCAGCATCGTGAGAGTACCAGGCACATTTTGACAAATAAACACAGAGTAAGGTTGTCATAGACAGCTGTTTTTTGTCTCCACTAAAAGGACAACCAGTTTGCTTCCCTCCAAGGGACGCTCTCTCTAGCTCTCAAAACCACTTTCAGTAAGATGAACAACATGAGAGAAAGAGAGATAGAGAGATGAACTGAGGCCCACTGAGACTCAAGGTCTACTAAGCTTCTTACTCACCACAGCCCCCTTTCTTCTTTTGGAGGATTCTTTTGGAGACTGCAAATCATTTTGATGTCATTGACTCAAAGGGCTTAAGGTACCTTCCTGTTCTTAGGGCTTCTGATTCTCTCCCTAGGGAGGAGGCAAAAGGGCAGTATGCAGACCTCTCACCTGCTACTCTCAAGTTCACATTTTTGAGAACCTTGAGAGTTTTCTTTGTGAATCTGCCCCTGACCTATGCCATTAGAAATAAACACTCAGGCAACATTCCCAAACAATAGTATTTCTAGGCCCAACTTTTGCTATATTAGCATTCTATAAATATAGCAGTACATTTATATGTGTACCACTTCCAGTAACTGTTAAACAAATCTATTTTCTTTCTTATTCCCAAGGATGAAAAAAGCAGGCAAGGACATATAGATGTCAATTCTGAGTACTGGAATGTTATATGAAGCTTAGATAGCAATGAAGTTAGACTGTACATTTTGTGCCCTAAGTATTTACACAAGATTCCTTCAACTAATTTTTCCATTTAGGTTTCAAGTAATGGAATCCTTGAGGACCCATGCTTTCATGTAGGTTATAAGAAGTTTGTGAATGTAAGTGAACTTTACAAGTCTCCTTGCACCAAGGGATTTGAAAAGTCTCTGCCATTCGATCAGTTTCAAATCCAGGGAATTGGAAACTACCAGCAATGTCACCAAAATATCCTTGAACTCTTCAACACCAGTTACTGCCCTTACTCCCAGTGTGCCTTCAATGGGATTTTCTTGCCACCACTCAAAGGGGATTTTGGGGTAAGTTTGTGAAATGATGAGGTATATTGGTTAAGATGATTTTGGTCACAAGTTGCACAATGTTCTATAAATGCTTTCAATAGTATAGTTATTTTTCTCTCACAAAATATCTTGAGATAATTCTGGGTTAGTTCTTTGGCTTAACAGTGTTAGGATTTGGGGTCAGTTTTTCCATGATCTTCTTGAAACTTCTTGTGGTAATAAGACAGCAGCTGCTGCTCAAAGCATCATACCTTTACATGAAAAGCCAAAACAGAAAAGGAGTTTAGAGGGTTCTATTGCACACATTTCTTTCTCATTATATAGAAATGCCAAAAGACACCTCAAGTTTCCTGAGGGAAGTACATTACAGAACAAGAGCTGGCAGAGTAACACTTGGCTTTTAGTTGGCTCCAAACCCTAATTTAGAACAAACTAGAACCTCAGTTGAATGCCATGTAGCTGAACTGGCATTGATTTTCTCCTGTTTGGTTTTGGGGCCAGAGCCCTTTCTTTCCTTGAGTTGGACTTTTAAATGAGGAAGGAGGATACCACAAGAGAGAGGCACATAGTCGGGGCTGCTGGAAATAGCTAAGGGCCTTTTGCACTTTAGTTCCTGCTAGGAAGTAATTCTGAAGGAAAATTAATATATTCTGTGTTTATTTTTTAACTACTTTGAAAGCTCTGCATTCTGGGAAACATGGTTCAATGCCCGCTTTCAAGTTTAAAGGGGATGGGATTTCTTGTCTTTGAATGTGATTCATCCAACCAAAGTAGGGAGATATATGGGCTAGAAAATGGTGGAGGGGGCCTTGAGCTCCCCTAGACACTTTTCTATTTGGTTGCTTAGTCCCTTGTTAAGATTGTTCCCACCACTTTCTAAACCTCAGTTTGGTGGTCCCTTTAGTTCCTCAGAATAGCATCTTTCTTCTCTCGAAACAGCCTTCAAGGTCGGCACCAGTTGGGGCCTATTCTTGCTTTGGCAGCTTCATCTGCTTCAAGACTTTTTTTTTTTTTTTTTTTTTGTCCCCTCTGTAATTTCTTCTTAAAGCCTAAATTTGAGGTGTGTGGGAGGGCCTGGATTATTATTTATGGTGTATAATCAGAAACGACACAATATTTAAATTTTCTTTTTAAATTCTGACAGTAAAAGACATATTGTTATTAATTACCCTCAAAATGTTCCCCCTCACTCTGAACTCACATCCCATCATTCTTGCCACTTTCTGAAACAGTTCCATAAGTTTTCTCACATGAGTGTCTTTAGATGCCCTGTCATGGCTACCTTGATTTTTTGTTTTGTTTTATTTTGGGTTTTTTTTGTTTGTTTGTTTTTTGAGACAGGGTCTCACTATGTAGTTGAGACTGACCTGGAACTCACTTTGTAGCCCATGCTGGTCTCGAACTCACAGCGATCCTCCTGATTCAGCCTCCCGAGTGCTGGGATTACAGGCGTGTGCCACCACACCTGGCTACCTTGATATTCTGAATCAGTTCCAAATGTTTACCTTTCATGGTCACTTTGACTTTGGGGAAGAACCAGAAGTCACATGTTGCCAGATCTGGTGAATAAAGTAGATGAAGACACACTGTAATGTTTTCATTTGACATAAATTGACATAAATACTTGATTAGTGAGAAGTGATCACAAAATATAGTGAATGTTTAAGGTTGAAAATATATTACAATAAAAGACATTGCCAATAATTCCCCTCAAAATATTTAAAATACTTCCCCTTGCTTTGAAGACACATATCCCATCATTCTTGGTAACGTGTCTTTTGCTGCTGTAAGATTAAAATTTTTTTAAACACTCATGTTACTTTTCAATCACCCCTTTGTAAAATGGGGACTGTAATACTATATCACTGACAATTGGTTGTGGGCAGTACATGCCAAACAATCAGTAACTAGGCTGATAGACGTCTAATGAGTTCTCGGTAGATGGGGAGCTGATTGTAGCATTTGCCAATCTCAGTGGTGTTACTACTCCTACCAGAGCTTAGTCCAATCTACCAACAGCATAGCAACTAGAAAGCAAAAAATCCTGAAATTTAACAGTTGGCTCTTGTGAATGTGTAAGAGCCAGCCCCCACATACCACGGCAAAGATCAAAAAGCTAACATATTCTAGCATTAGTAAGCTCTT
Source organism: Fukomys damarensis (assembly GCF_012274545.1). Taxonomy (NCBI): domain Eukaryota; kingdom Metazoa; phylum Chordata; class Mammalia; order Rodentia; family Bathyergidae; genus Fukomys; species Fukomys damarensis. The sequence goes on from NW_022900920.1 coordinate 624,765, forward strand.
GGAAAGTTTATTTCTTCTAGCTGTCTTAATTCTACAGTGGAAGTTCTCAACATGAACTTGAAGTGTAACTGGGACTTGAAGCATAACTATTTGCAAGAACAGCAACAAAAGTCCATTTACATTCCTATTATTTCCTGAACCAGTTAGAAGGGGTACTCTCAAACCACAGAGAATTTATGGAGGAGGGAGTTTTTGCTACAATTGCATTCATCCCTGGTGATTTAATTCTAAATCTGAATATATAGTACTAAAAACTGTCAAGGCTCTAGTCAGTCTAGCTGCACTGTGGCCTTCATTACTATCTTAAATCCAATGCTACAGGCAAAGTGGAAACATAAACAAAGAAGAGGAAACATCTGTTGGTAATTACTTATAAAATAATTTAAGAATTTAAAATATATTTGTTTACATATATGTACAGTTGACCACAGAACAACACAGAGTTTGGGGGCACTGATTCTATAATAGCAGTTGAAAATCTATGAATAAATTACAATAATTGTTTAAGACCTTTGTTAACAGGCACTCGCAATTACTTTTTAAAAATCAAGCCATAAACTTGGAGGGGTGCCTGGTTAGTGGGTAGCTAAAGAAAATTGAAGAATTTCTAAAACTGAGGCAGTATTTCCCCCAAGCACTGGCTTTGAACCCATTCTTGCAAAAGAACAACTGCTGAGTTGAGACCCCCAAAACCTTATCGTGAGAGTAGGGTCAGGTTGACTTTTTTTTTCTAAAATAGTTTAAAGAAATCATTTTCATTACAGGAAGAAACTCGGGGATATGATCTTGAACCATCTAATTTTTACCAATTTTTTTCCTGGTGTATTAAAAGAATTTTTTTGTCATTCACTATAACCCTTGAGATTAAAAATGGAAGCATTCTAAATAAAGTTAAGGTTATTTTTTCATTATACAATATATATAAATCAAGGAAAAATACCCTAAACACTACCATTCCATCCCATCAACAACTTAAATTTTCTTGGTTGAATTCCAATTCATGTTTGTATAAGCAATGATGTGTTATAGAAGAGACTTTCCCAATGGATTGAAGAGGCCATCTTAGATATTAATCCAGTATTTGGTGAATATCTGAAAAACACGTCAAAGGGAAAGCTATCACTTAGGCCATGACACAGGAAGGCTTCCACAAAAGTTGACAAGTAGAATAAAAAAATAAATAAATATGAATGAATTAATACCTGAGTAAGGGAAGAGAAACAAATGACCTTATTCTGCAGCATGATTTTTTAAGAAAAATTAAAGAACATACAGCTCATCTAACACACTTTGCTTCTGATTTTAATTGAAAGATGTGATATCTACTGTGACTACAAAGAAATTATCTATTTCTATATTATACCTTTATTTGGTGGGATATACAAGTATAGTATTTATCATACTTCTTTGAAGAAATTAAGATGTTACTTTAGATTTGGTCCAGATATTTGTAATAGAAGACCATTCTATTCCTATATAATGGGTTTGTTAAATGCCTGTACACTGCATATTTGACTCTATGTTAAGGAAGGATTCTATCCAGGGATTTAGCTCAGTGGTGCTGCCTCCTGCCCTACAAGCACAAGGTCCTGAGTTGATCCCCAGCACACACACACAAAAAAAAAGGATTCTAAACCATAACCTATTTAACCAAGGCAGAAACTAGAAGCAAAATAGTGAGGCTATCTAAACCAATCATTTTCTCTCCTTTTTGTGTACATGGTAAAATACTCATAATATATGATATTTCCCATTTTAACTATTTTTAAGTGCGAAGTTCTGTGGCATTAAGTACCTACACATTATTACACAATCACGTCCACTATCCATCTGTAGAACTCTTTTGTCTTCCTAAACTGAAAGTCTGTTGCCATTAAACAAATGTTAACTTAGCCACTGATGCTACTGCCATTCTACTTTCTAAATGAATTTGGCTATTTCAGATGCCATCATATAAATGGAATCAAACAATAGTTACACCTTTATGACTGGTTTATTTCTCTTAGTATAATGTTATGTTTTATGTGTTATAATGCTAAATGTTTTCATTTAGCATAATGTCATTCTTAACTCTGTAAGGGATCACAAGGTTCTTTGGAGAACCTGATAGAAGCTAAAGATCCTGCAAGCAGAAAAATGGACCTGTAAAATATGCCAAAAAATAGATCCCTTGAAGTGGATCCGTGTTTCCCAGAGTAAGAACCCTTGACAAAGACTAAAAATATATAAAGAACACAAAGACGAATGTTGAACCATGAGCCTAAACTGAACAATAGCTGAGAGTGAATGTTCCCACTGGTGTCAGACACTGCATCTATATAGAAATATGGAGGCAGAATCAGACACATGCCACAAACAGATAACCCTGAAATTGACATTACCTATCCCTGCCTCTAAAATGCTTCCTGCTCAAGAAGAACCGGCCTAATACCTGGTAATGTTAGCAGAGAAGTTGTTAGAGAATCAAGTTAGAATGACTGGCTGAGTTAGCATGAGGGAGTGGGGCAAGTCAAACGGTTGGTTTAGGGCAGTTTTCATATAAAATTGTAATCCAGGTGGGTGTCCTGATGCAGGGCTATAATCACACTATTCCAGAGACTGATGCTGAGTACATCCTGGGAAACAAAGTGAGACCCTGTCCCCAGATAATATTGGCTGGGGATGTAGCTTGATGCTCCCTGGCTTCAATCTCTAGTACCACAAAACAAACACACAAAAACCCTGTATTGCCTGTTTCTGTTTTTGCCTGTGATTACAAGTGCTTCATTTAATTTATATTTCAAATTACAGTTAATGTATTTTTATTGGATTTTTGGAAAATGATTTAGCAACCCCCTTTTTATTTCATTATGGACAAATTTGATTTGGCTTTGGGATAAGTTTCTGTTTGTTTCTCCTTTTTCTCTTTCTCCTTTTCTTTCCCCTCTTTCATTTTCCTCTCCTCTCCCTCTTCCTCTCCCCGTTTTCCCTCCTCTTTCCCTTCCTCCTTCTCTTCCTAAGGATTAAACCCAGGGCCTTTGCACTAGGCTACATTCCCAGTCTTCTTTAAATTTTTGAGACAGGGTCTTGCTATGTCACTGAGTTGGTGGGCTCCTCTCATCCTTGTGTTCCTCCTGCCTCAGCCTCCCTAGTATGCTGGGATTTGAGACACATACCACCTCAATAACAAATTTCTGGTTTTGTTCCTGGAAACCTGATAAAAATGTTAGCTACATTACCAGATAACTATCTGGATTGAAAGTGGTAGAGAAATCAAGCTAAACAATGAAACAAAATTTCCTTTCTCTCTCTTTTTTTTTTTGTTTGTTTTGAGACAGAGTCCCTCTATATAGCCCATTAGCCTCAAACTAATGGTGATCTTCCTGCCTCAGCCTCCTAGAAGCTGGATTTACAGACATAAGAAAACTTTTGTTAGAAATTATATATACATATATATATAATTTATATATATATATATAATTAAAATTGTGTGGCTGGGGATTTGGCTTAGTGGTTCCAGCACCTGCTTCCCAAGCTCAAGGATCCTAGTTCAATCCCCAGTACCCCCCCAAAAAACATTGTGTTTATTTTACCTATGTTAAAGCATATGACTTGTTTGCTGTGGGTAATTGCTAGGTAGTTTTACTCTTTTCTGAGGCAAAATTCAGCCCCCAAAGGGAGAAGTTCAGTGTCCTTATATGTTGGACACAGTCACCTAAAACTGAATTTTTTTCATACAGGCATTTTCAGCTTTCTACTTTGTGATGGATTTTTTAAACTTGACATCAGAGGAAGTTTCCTCTCAACAAAAGATGAATGAGATAATGGAAAAGTATTGCTCTAGGCCTTGGGAGGAGGTAAGTGAACAAGATACGCAGTTGCCTTGTGCCCTCAGTGGTACAGAAGACATGAGTCTGCTCTTAACTTGTGCTAATCAATCAAGATCCATTTAATGTGTTAGAGAAGCCCATGAGGTGGGCTAATGAATGAATATATCAACATTAATTGATAATTTGACATAAAATGACTTAAAATAAAGTATTATGTTTCTCACCTAAGATGAAGTCTAACAATAAGCAGCTGCTGAAATGGGGCCAGTAGCTCATTTCTGTTTCAGCCATTGCTTCTTCAATTCAGTTTTTATGACTAGTTCCTCATGGACACAAGATGGCTATCCAGGCACAGTGGCACGTGGCTGTAATCCCAAGTACTCAGGAGGTTGAGGCATGTGGATTGCAAGGTTAAGGCAAGCTTGGGTTATCACAAAATTTTTTTTTAATGTTTTAAAGGTGGGGCATACAGCTTAGAGCTCCCTGGCTTCAACCCCAGATCTGTGAAAAATAAAGATTATTGTAGCTTTTATATTCATGATCAGAGACCAGATATATCTGTTTCTTTTTACAGAAAAAAAAGGCCATCCCAGAAGCCCATTGCAGTGTTTCCCTGACTTAAAATTTTTTTGTTTTATTTTATTTTTATTTGGTTGATACACAATAACTATACATTTTATGGGGTATAATGTGATATTTCAACACCACTGGTCACTACTAGCTCTTTTGAAATATTGTGTACACTATAGTTAATGTGGTCACCCTACTGTTCAAAAGAACATCAAAACTTATTCCTCCTAACTATAACTTTATACCCACTTGCCAACATCTCCTACCTCCCTCCTTGCTACCTTTCTTAGCCTTTGAAAACAATTATGCCTTGACTCAACTTTCTGAGATCAACTTTTTCATATTCCACAAATGAGTGAGATCATGTACTATTTTGAGTCATTTCTATACTTATTTCCACAGTGGTTGTATTTGTTTACATTCCCACCAACAGTGTAGCAGCCTCCCCAGCATTTCTCAGCATTTGTTATTATTTGATTTCTTGATGATGGCTATTCTTTCTGAGGTAAGATAGAATCTCAATGTTGTTTTAATTTGCATTTTTCTAATGGCCAGCAGTGTTGAGCACTTCTTCACATGATTTGTCAGCCTTCTGTATCTATTCATTTTGCTTAACTATTTTTGGATTGTGTTTTTTATATTGAGGAGTCTAACTTTTTTGAGTTCTTCATATATTATAGATACGAGTCCTCTCTGAAAAATTGCTGGAAAAATATTTTTCTTTTTTTTGGAGGGGTACTGGGGATTGAACTCAGGACCTTGCGCTTGCGAGGCAGGCAGTGGCACCACTGAGCTAAGTCCCCAGCCCTTTTCCCATTCTTTTTGTTATTTTTTGCATTCTGTTGGTTGTTGCTTTCACTGTACAGAAGCTTTTAAATTTAATATGATCCCATCTGCTGATGCTCAGAACTATTTCCTGTGCAATTGGGGTTTCATTCAGAAATTTTATTATTATATGTTTCTGATACATAGAGATTATATTCATCTTGGGAGACTGCTGTACATACATATCACATCTTGACCATTTTTAGTCCCTTTTTCTCCACTTCCATCTCTTCTCCCTTCTTCCCCAGACTGTCTTCCCTTCTCCGTAGACACTACCTGCCTGTTTCTTAACATACTTTATTTTTCTGTTGGAATTATTTATACTTTCAGTCTCTCAGAGAAATCATGTGATATTTGAACTGCTGTGTCTGATTTATTTCATTTAGTATTATGGTCTGAGGATCCATCCATTTTCCTACAAATCTCTCAAATGTATCCTTCTTATGGCTAAGTGATATTTTGTTGTGTATATATACCATGTTGCCTTTATCTATTGCTCTGTTGATAGACTGCTTCTATTATTTAGCTATTGTGAATTGTTCTACTATAAACATAGATATGCTTACACCACTATAATAGGATCACTTCAGCTCTTCCAGAAGATACCCAGAAGAGGTATAGCTAGTCAAACGGAATTTCTATTTTTAGTTTTTTAAGAAATCTCCGTACTGATTTCCATAATGGTTGTACTAGTTTACATTCCCACAAACAATGCAGAAGTACTTTTTCCTCACAACCCGGACAGCATTTGTTATTTTTTGAGTCCTTGATAATAGCCATTCTTATTGGAGTGTGGTAGAATTTCACTGTTGTTTTGATTGCATTTCTCTAATGGCCAAATATGCTGAATGTTTTTCCATGGACTTATTGGCCATTGTACTTCTGAGAAGTGTCTATTCATTTCATGTTCTCATTTGTTAAACTGGGTGTTTGCATGGGGAACACACTGAATCTGCAGATTGCTTTGGGAATTATGGTCACTTTAACAATATTAATTTTTTCAATCCATTAACATTTTATATTTTTCAATTTTTATGTCTTTTTAATTTTTTCATCAATACTTTATAATTTTCTTTATGACAATCTTTTCCTGGTTTTGGTTACATTTATTCCTAGATGATTGATAGTTTGATTATAGCTACTAAATAGGATTGCTTCCTTGACAGCTTTTTTAGCAAGTTAATTATTGACATATAAAATATGAGAGATACAATTCTAATTTCAATCTTCTGCAAGTGTATATCCAGTTTTTACATCATTTTTGTTGTTGTTGCTGTTTTTCATTGAGTTTATTGGTACTTTTTAGATGTACAGTACAGTTACATTCATCACTGGGATCTTGTACCTTTACATGAGGTATCTTGGTTCTTATTTGTTCCCCATAACCCTGCCCTCTCTTCACCCCCTCCACCCTTCCCTATTTACAAAGGCTTTATTTCCATGTTTTCCTTTTCTTGTATATTTTCTTTTCCCTTCTTTCCTTTCCCCTACCCTTCCCACTTCCCCTACTCCTTTAGCCCTTTTCTTCCTATTTCACATTGTCTGAACCTTATTTACACTTTTAGTTTTTCATACCAGAGACACTATTCGGTATTTACACATGTGTCCTATTTATTTCACTTAAGAGTATGGCCTCAATATGCATCCATTTTCCTATAAATGACTCTAGATTCTCATTCTTTATGGCTGAATAGTACTCCACTTTATAGAAAAACCACATGTTCTTTATCCAGTCTCCAACTGATGGGCAAATGGGCTGTTTCCAAGTTTTAGCTATTACAAATTTTGCCACTATAAACATGGGTGTACATATATTGCTGTGGCATGATTCTTTTAATTCTTTTGGAAAGATACCCACCAGAGGGATACCTGAGTCAAATGGAACCTCTAGTCCTAGTTTTCTGAGGTATATCCTTATTGGTTTCTGCAGTGGTTGCACCAGTCTGCACTCCCAGCATCATTTGTTAAAGAGGCTATCTTCTTGCTAACATATATTTTTAGACCTTTTGTTCAAGATTAGATGGCTGAAATGTGCCCAGAGTTTTTTCTGCATCATTTGTTCCATTCCACTGATCTACATATCTGTTTTTGTGCCAGTACCATTCTGCTTTTATCATTGTAGCTTTGTAGTATAACTTAGTCTTGGACTCTGATGCCTCCTGCTTTGCTCTTGTTGTCCAATATTTCTTTTTGCTATCCAGGGTCTCTTCTGGTTCCACATGAATTTTAGAATTGTTTTCTCTAGTTCTATGGGGTATGCTGCATTTTGATAAGGATTACATTAAATCTGTATATCAGTTTGGTAATATAATTTTTCTGACCATATTGGTTCTGCCTCTCCAGAACAGGGGATATCTTTACATTTTCTGATATTCTTTTCAATCTCCTTTTTAAAAATACTATAGTTTTCATTATAGATGTCTTTTACTTCATTAGGTTCATTCCTCAATATTTAATTTTTTGAAACTATTGTGAATGGTAATTTTTCCTAATATCTTTGTCTCTGTGATCTTTATTGGTATACAGGAACTCTATTGACTTTTTTTCTTTTTCTTCCCCCACCCCTTTGGTACCAGAAATCAAACTAGGCCCTTGCACTTGCCATACCATGGAAATACATCCCTAACACTCTACTGACTTTTACATCTAGATTTTGTAACCTGCTACGTTGTTGAATTTCATTATTAGTTTTAGAAGTCTTTTGGTGGAGATTTTTTGATATTTTTTGGAAAGGATCATGGTATCTGTAAATAAGGATAGTTTGACTTCTTTTTCTATATGTATCCCTTTTATATCTTTCCCCTGCCTGATTTCTCTGGCTAAAGTTTTAAGTAATACATTCATCAGGAATGGTGATAGTGGACATCTTTATCTTATTCCTGACTTTAAAGTTTTCACGCTCCCCATTTTATGTGATGTTTGACAAAAGTGACTTTTATCAGATAGAGATAAGATATCTGTTTTCTTCAGTGTGTTATAATGAATGAATGTTGGCTTTTGTCACAGGCATTTTCTCTATTTACTCAGATAATCATGTGATTTTTATCCTTGCTTCTGTTTATATGATGTATAACGCTTATTGATTTGTGCATGTTGAACCATTCTTGCATCACTGAGATGAAGCCTACTCGGTCATGATGTATGATCTTTTTAATGCTTTGTTGCATTCTGTTTGCCAGTTTTTTCTTGATGATTTTTGCAGCTGTACTCATTAAAGAGATTGACCCATAGTTTTCCTTTTCAGTTGAGCCCTTGTCTGGTTATAAAATCAAGGTAATGTAGCTTCCAGGAATGACTTTGGTGTGTTCCTTCCCTTGCAATTTCATTAGTTTGAGGGGCATTGGCACCAGGTTGTCCTGAAGTTTTTGTATAATTCAGTGGTGAGTCCCTTAGGTCCTGAAATTTTCTTAGTTGGTAGGTTTTTTATTACTGCTTCAATTTCATTACCTGTTATTGGGTTATTCCATCTCACTGCAGGAAGAATGGCCAACATCAAGAAATCATATAGCAACAAATATTGGTGAGGCTGTGGGGGAAGAGGAATCGTTCTACATTGTTGCTGGGAATGTTAACTAGTTCAATCTCTATGGAAATAGTACAGAGATTTCTAAAAGATTAAAAATAAAAATTCCAATAGATTCATTCATAGGAAAATGGATACATATTGAAGATATACTCCTAAGTTAAATAAATAAGTCACACATGTGTAAATACTAATAAAGTATTCTCTAAATAATGAAAAAAAAGAATAAGATAAGACTACAAGAGCAAGAAACAATTTAAATATGTTAAGGGACCATTTTCATCTTCAGAATTAAGGATTATTTTAATCTTACATCATTGCCTTTTCTCTTTTACTTTCCTTTTTTGTTTTATTTTAGGATTCCCTATTTTTAATGTTCATACAGATATTTCTTTAACTGAAATACCGAATGGTTTCTCTGGTGTGAAAACCATAGTAGTACACAGGATCCTAATGAGATAATTAATAATGTGAAATAGTAAGTAAAGGGCTGAAGGTGTAGGGAAATTGGGAAGGGTGGGGAAAGGTAATAAGGGAGAGGAAAAAATATGAAAAATTGAAAAAATGGGAATAAAGTGTTTGTAAATGGGGAGGGGAGGAGGGGGTGAAGGGAGGGCAGGAACAAGGGGAAAAAAAGAGAATCAAGACCTGTTATGTAAAGGTACAGGATCCCAATAATGAATCTAACTGTATGGCATTCCTAGATTGTACCAATAAACTCAATACAAAGAAAAGAAAAAAATAAAAAATAAAAATTCCATTTGACCCAGCTATTATACTTCTAGATATCTTCCCCAAAAGAGTTCAACATATTCATGAATATTAGTGTTTACAGCAGCACAACTCATAAAAGCTATGGAAGCAGGTTATATGTGGTATTTACACACAGTGGAGTAGTAGTCTGCCATAAAGTAAGATAAACGTGAGTCATTTGTAGAAAAATGGATGTACCTTGAGGCCATAATGTTAAAATCAGATACACAAGCATAAATGTCATGTGGTTTCTCTTTTATATGAGAAATTCAAAGTATAAATAATTTAAAGAGCAGAGTCAGGGATTTAGCTCAGCAGTGCTGCCACCTTCCTCGCAAGTACAAGGTCCCAAGTTCAATCCTCAGTACAAAATAATAATAGTAATACTACTACTAATAATAATAATTTAAAGAACAAAGTAAAAGATGGGAACAAAATAAAATACAATAGGAAACAAGGAGATAGACCTTTTGCAAATGGGAAGGGGACCAAGAGATTGAAGAGAGGAGGGGGAAAGGGCAGTAAAAAGGATTATGATGTGTTATATATATGTACCAACTCCCCAGGATCGATATCATCATTATGTACTGCAAATATGTACAAATAAAATTTTATAAAATTTAAATCTTGAAACATACAGTATTATATTCAAATAACAAAAAAAGTTCATAACTAAAATACATGTAACTTTGGCCAGGCATGGTTGCACACATCTGTAATCCTAGCATTCAGGAGGCTGAGACCGGAGGACTGCCCCAAATTTAAGGCCAGCCTGGACAACATACAGAGTTCAAGTCTAGTCTGAAGTACATATCAAGACCCTATCTCAATTAATCAATCAATAAATCAGACTTCTTTGAACAAATAAGTGATTAGAGTTGAGAATAGCAATTCTTTTAATTCCACAAAAATGCTACTGTTTTTATATGTTGACTCTGTATCATATAACTTTATCTAATTTATCAGTTCTAACAGCTTTTTTGATGGAGTTTTTAATGTTCTTTTATGTGTGTGCATGAAATCACGTTATCTGCCAACATGGGTAATTTGACTTCTTCCATTTCAGTGTGAATGTTCTTTATTTCTTTTTCTTGCCTAACTGCTCTTGCTAAGACTTCCCATGATATATTGAAGAATAGGGTGAAAGTCAACATCCTTGTCTGGTGGCAAATCTTAAGAGGAAATGCTCTTAGCTTTTCTCCATTCTTTATGAGATTGGTGTGGGTTTGTATAGTCCTTATTGTGTTGTGGTTCTTTTTCTTCCCAACTTATTGAGAATTTTTAAAAATATCTGAAGGGGTATTTAATCTTACAGAATTATTTATCTGCATCTTTTGAGACCCTGACCAGAGTGTTAGGTTAACTGATAGCATGTTTCTTAGCAGGGATGAGGGGAAAAGTGGGGCAAGGAGACACTACATATATAGGACATCTGGCATAGTTCCAAGTACCTGATATTTGTTCTTACTTCACCTGTGATGTTCAGGAAGGAATGTTTACCTCAATAGCTGAGGTACAGGACAGCAAATAGAACTCTGGGCTGAGCTAGAGATGTCCTGGCCTGTTGTCTTCTAATTAAAGGTAGGAGAGCAGAAGGCAATACTGTGGACATCTGGCTATATATTCACAATAGCTCGGATGAGTAAGTGGTAAGCAGCTCTTAGTATCTTAAGTAGAGAGTAGGATGACTAAACATAAGAAACACTCAATCAGAACTATTTTGCATGACTCAGATGTGGTGAAAAAAACTAAAGCAAAGATAAACTATCGAGTGAGATGTCATCCCCTTTAGTAGCTATTAGCAAAATGCTGCTTAAGGTGTGTTCCAGTCAGGCGTGATGGTGCACACCATTATTCCAGTACTCTGGGAGGCTGAGGCAGAAATCAATCAATCAATATATGGAAAAGCCTTTCTTAGAGACTAAAAGCATGTACAAATGTTGGTTGTCAGTCCCGCATGAGCTGGGGCTTTTGCCTTTCGTTAGTCAGATCTAATAGTGAAAAAGACAGTGATTGTGTTAGCATTCTAATGATATTATAAAATACCTGAGAAAAATCAATTCAAAGGAGGAATGATTTTGTTGTTGTTGTTGTTCATAGTTTCAACCAATGGTTGATTAACCTGGTGGCTTTTGAGCCTATAGTGAGGCCATCAACCATGGCAGAAACACATAATAGAGGAATCCTGCTCACCTTGTTACATCCAGGAAATGCAGAGTTAAAAAAAAAGAGTTGAAGACAACATAGGCCTTCACAAGCACACCAGAAAGCACCTACTTCCTCCAACTAGGCATCACCTCCTGAAGGTCCTGTTACCTCCTCATAATATCATAAGTTGACAGCCAAGCCTTTGGCGGATGGCCTTGCAGGGGTGGGCATTTCAAATCTAAATCATAGCAACTACAAAGAGGTGCCTCTTATACAAGTATAATATTCCTTTCACTTTACTTCTAGGTAAGGAAATCTTTTCCTGCCGTGAATGAGAAGTTCCTGAGTGAATACTGCTTTTCAGGTGCCTACATCCTCTCCCTCCTTCTGCAAGGATATCATTTTACGGACAGTTCCTGGAAGAACATTCATTTTATGGGAAAGGTAATTTGGGGTAACTATTTGATTGTGGGAAAGTTGAGTGGTAGTGAAGTCGATTTGGGCTTAAATAAAGGTGAGTCAAGTGTTGGCCTATTTTGTTTTGTTCTACCATCCCACTCAAGCTGGCATTGTGTCAGCCCCTTCTGGGAATACCAGTTAGCTATGGATACTTATCTAAGGAGAGCTACTTGCATCAGAAGCATCTTTCTGCCCACAGAATAGAGAGTAATTTTTATAAAGCAACAACAACAAAAAAAACCAAACAGAAATTAAAGTAATGTAACAGATTTCAGTAACCATAGTGGGGTTTGTATGCTAACTCTCCCCAAAGCCCCATGCCAGAAAAGGATGATTACAGTTTCTAAGAAGAAGGAAAGGCTTTTTCAGTTGTTGCCAACAAAGGTTGACCAACCTGACAGCTCTGTGTAAAGAAAGGGACTGAGTGACTGTGAATGTGGTCGTTGCTTAGAAGCCAGGCTTAGCATGAGCCTTTAAGTAACCTCGTTGTTGTGCTTCACCATAGCGCCACCTGCAGCTATTCATCAGCTGTGTGATGCATTCTTGAAAAATAGCAAGAGCAGTGTTTCGCTGCGTTTTTAAACCCATGTCCACTATTGGCAAAAATATTTTACCCTTTAAAAAATATAGTGATTTCAAGAAAGGGCAGCATCAAAACAGAAGCTATAGCAACTCCAAAGGAACTAGTACACTCTTTTCAATGCTAACCTTGCTAATGCAAATTCATGTATTTTCTGTTTTAATATTCCAGACTTCCTTCCATTCCAGCAAAGTATATTTTATACAGTTTTGGAGGTTCTATGTCAAAGTTATGAGTGACAAAGGATTTCTAATTTTTATTCTTTGAACTCCAATGCATGATTCAATATTTCTAAGGCTTCTTTGATACCTGCAGTCAGATAAGGTTTCCATCCCCCCCACAAATGAAAGTGGACCTTTTACAAATTATTAATTCCTGATGTTGGTAAGAGTTTGGCTGCAGAGGGAATTTCAACCTGATATTGATTGGAGTATGAATTGGCATAACCTTTGGGGAGATTTGTTTTGACAATATGTGCTAAAAGTCTTAAAATGTACACATCATTTTGTCCAGTTGCTCCATTTCTAGGATTTGTAAATCATTGGGTTATAGTGAGTAAAAGTAAATGTACAAGGCAGTTCATGCCAATGATGGTGACACGGAAATGATGTAGAAATGTCTTGAGACAGGTAATGATGTTCACAAGGTATTGTTAAATGAAATTCTATGTATAGTTTCATTACATTTTTGTTAAAAGTATTCAGAGAGAACTAGAATGGTATGCCACAAAATGAAAACAGCAGCAGTTTCTGAATGGTGAGGTCTGGATGGTTTTTGTTTTATTTAGGTTTGTCTCTACTTCCTTAATTTTCTACTATGGATATGCTCAATTAATGTAATAAAAACATTTCCAAAAATATTATTCAAAGAGTATCTATATTCCATTAAGTTCTGAGTTAGAAAATATTCCTAGAAAGATGAGAGGGTCAGAACATGTTTTTTGCTATTTAATAAGAAACTTTTCTTGTACATATACATAGTCTTCCAACTCATGTAAAATAAGATTGACTTGCTGTGATTAACTCCAATTTTTTTCCTTAGTGAAGCCCTGGTTTTATGTAGATGAGTTTCCTGGCCTGACAAGATATTAATGGCCAAAGACTATATCATTCCCTAATCCTTTTGTCTGCTTCCTCTCACCTCCCCTCATCCATTTTCCCTACCTCTCGCATTCATTATAAATAAAAAAGTAAGAAAGCAAAGCTCCAAAGATTTGTTTGGGTTACATTCTTCTAGGTAAGAGAATTAGGCAGCCATTTACCGAATTACTTTCTGAACTTTAGGAATACAATAGCGAGGTTCCAAACTCTTTTTTAATCACTTGCTGCTGTTTTCTCCACAACCAAATTTCCATAATAGAATATAAAATTAATCAATTTAAATAACTACAGGATGCTCTCCACCTGTTTATTGCTCAGTGTTATAAATGAAGTTGTATGAAACTACAGTTTATCTCATTGAACCACAAACAACAGACTTTTTCCACTGTTTGCAGATCCAGGGCAGCAATGCTGGATGGACTTTGGGTTACATGCTGAACTTGACCAACATGATACCAGCTGAGCAGCCATTGTCCGCACCTCTCTCCCACTCCACCTATGTCTTCCTCATGGTCTTCTTCTCCCTGATACTGGCTGCAGTGATCATCACAGCCTTGGTTATATTTAAAAATCCTTCATATTTCTGGAAAGAAATGGCATAGCAGGAGCAACTCAAATCTGCTGGCTGGCATGGGAAAAAAACTTGCCTAGGGAGTACTTTCCTCCACTCAGCTGTGTCCAAGGCCTCCTTCCCTTCTTGTCAGAGAGTCTTGACCAGCAGGAAGCTCCTTTGGCTTCTGCTGAAGCCTTTCCTTGGGAAATATTCACTGCCTTCTGGCTCAAGGATTTTCTAGCAGACATGGTCTCGTCTGTGTCTTTCTGAGCTACCTTCTTTTCCTTTTGTACTCTGTGCTCATGTAAGTCATAAAGACTTTCATGATTTTTGCTTTATAAAAAAACAATATTGACCTTGTCTAGAAGAACTGAGAATTCTGAGTCCTGTGCTGGGAAATTGAACTAGTTAACAAGAATCTCAGGAACTGGTACAGTCATATTCTAAAAATTCCACTCTCCTGCTTCACATAAATTAAGAAAGCCATATGATGCCTTTGGAAAGAGTAGACACGTCTCCTTCTGAGCCTGCTCTTTGGGTAAGAGAATTTTTTAAAATAGGCATAAATGTGCTAAGGCCAAAGAGTTTTGCAAGGGAATCTATGTGCTCATGCAGTTAATATAATTCTAAATCCTCAAAATAGGGATATAAATGAGTCACATATTCCTGAATTATGCCAAAATGTTACCAAGTGCAACATACAGTCCAGATACTTTTAAAAAACAGATATATACTGTGGGCCTTTAGATATTAGGACATAATATGTGGTAGTTATATACATATTACAAAGAAAAATACAGTTACAACTCAAATTTAGGAAAAGGCATCCTCCAATGCTTTTGGAGTTTCTATTATATCATACACATAGCATAAAATTCACCACATTAACCTTCAGTTAGTATAATTCAATAGCATTTAGTACATCATCACTGTTTGGTTCTACACTATTTCATCACCAAGAAGTTGACTGGAAAAAGGACTGTACTTGGGTATGGTCAAATCACAGATCTTTCATTTAACAGCTAAATGTGCTAACCAACTGCACCATAAAGATAAAACATCAAGTTTTAAAGCCATGCCACATCTTATTATCACAAAGTTTGATTTTAGTGAGAGGATGATATTAAGCAATATGCTTCTTTCCTGTTATGGTAATTTACACATCAAAATGTGTTGGGAACCAAGGCTGTGTCACCACCTCTGTTCCATAAATGTGGGTTTTATTTACTTTTCCCATAGAATATTTCATAAGGGAAGAACTGGCTATGGACTCTATCATAGAAACTCAAAGAAGCCCTATTCCTCTTGCATTTAAGGATTAAAGGTTACCTGTTTAGCAGGGTTGGGTGGTGATCTGTTATTCTCATTTTAACCCAAACCATCTGTCCATCTCTGGATCTGGACACTGATTGTTGAACAGATGAGAGAAGGAAAGTTCTCCTATAAACTAGATGCCAAATGCCCCTTATCTCTTGAACAATAAAGCTATACTCTATAATAGTCAGGTGAACATATGTTTAATAAAGCTGTTCCTTTTCTGCTACTCACAATTTAATTTACTGGACCTTGATTAGGGATCAGAAGCCAAACTGGTATATTCAAACTCTCTTTTTGGTGGCAATTGCTATATTATTATGCTGCTATTAACTAAGCACTGGTGGTATATCATGCTCTACCTCCTAACAATCTGAAAAAGGTAGCTATTAGCACTCCTAGTGCCCATGGCAGAGCTGAAAATCAAGCCACATTTTCTGCCCCAAGTTACAACTTTTTTTTTCTAAACACTTTCCCTCATCAAGTTGGAATTGGAATTTACAAGTTTCCTTCAGAGAATACAAATCTTTTCTTATTTCTGTCTTTTTGCCAAGGTTCAAAACAAAACAAAAACCCTTTCAGGTATTTGGGAGCCAAACTCCACATGTCAAAACCTCAAATTATGAAGATAATTAGTATGTGCAACCTACCTTCAGTTCTGTTGGAGGGAAGGTTGGTTTTGAGGCAGATGCAGGAGTCTGCTGAGCCATTCTGGGTGGACCGAAGTTAGATGTGTCACTACCGATTAATTTCAATACTGGATTGGTCAGTGCTTATAATTAATTACTGTGCATCCCTGAACTTTCACCCAGGACTAAAAACTTGGTTTTGGTAACCCTGTTTATTTAAAAGGTAGGAAAACGTTATTTTTTATGAACTCACAGTTGTTATTTCTGTATACAAAAGAATGAAGCAACATAATTAGGCTGTGTGTGTGAGAATTTCAATTCATCTAATTCTTAATTAGTAAGAAATATGTGATATAAATTAAAAATTTTAAAAGTACTCATCAATTTAATGTCAATGTCCTTATCAGAAACACATATTACACTTCAAAGCAAGGCACATTTAGGAAAGTGACTGAATGAAAAATATTCTCATTTCAACAAATAGCTAATATGTTATTGAGCTTTTTTAATGCTAAGTTTTTAAATCTGTAGGGTATATTATTTTTTTGTAGTGTATATTTACAGAATATTTTCATTAGAACTAATCACATTCCAAGTACTACATATGGCTACTGGCTAATATATTGACCAGCATATATGTAAAAATACATGTTTAAAGTTAAAAAGACAATAACCCTTTATTGTCTTACCCTTGGAGGAGAGAAGGGTTAACAACTAAAGATGCTGTGACATTCTTGGTGTCACATTACATATGAAGTTTTCTATTATTCTTAAAGAGCTTTTTAGATACTGAGAATTTTGCTTTATTTCTCAGGCTTTGCTGACTTTTGTTCAGGCAGAGATGACTGTAATTTGGGACAAGATGCCTGATGAGACTTTGGGAAATTTTTCCCAGATTCAAAGTCTTTTTTTTTTTTTTTTTTTTTTTTTTTTTTTTTGGTACTGGGGATCGAACTCGGGTCCTTGCACTTGTGAGGCAGGCAGCAGAACCACTGAGCTAAATCCCCGGCCCCTCAAAGATAATGCTTGATGTTTGCAATCCTCAAAATTTAAATTTGAATGTTAAAGATCAACCTTTTAAATAATTCACATAAGAGTAAAATTACTATTAAAATATATTCCCATTTACTTTGTTTAGTTGTTCTGGTTCCTCTCTAATCCAAATTCAAATAATTTCTATTTTTTTGGAACATGGTTGTTGCTCATAATTAGTTGCATTAAGTAACTATATGTTTCTTTCAGTTGGTGTTTTTATTTTTATAACAACCTAAGGTTTACGTGGCTTACCACGATAAACATTGGTTTTTATGTTTACAAGTTTGCAAGTCAGCCAGGCAGCTCTACTTCAGGTGGTGAGCATTCATCAGTCCTGTTACATCTATCTCTGGTTCTCCTTGTCCAGGGGCTTCTTGGGACTTGTTCTCATGATGAATTCAGGGGGCTGATGAGAGTGAGAGAAATATAGAATATCTCTTAAGGTCTTGGACAGGACAAGCCCCTTGTCACTTTCACCCACTTTCTTTGAACCAAAACAAATCATTCAAACAATATCAGCAGGTTAGAGAAATTCTAAGAGAAATGACAAAGTCATATAGCAAAAGGCATTGACAACAGGAAAGGAGTGAAACATTGGACACAGTGATTCAGTATATCTGTGTCTCATGTACTAAAATGTAAAGTGTGTTTCCTATAAATTACAATTTACTTACCTTGCTGTTGTGTTTTGGATCTTAAATGTTCCCCCAAATCTCATGTATTCTAGGCTTGCTTCCCAGCTGGTGGTGCTATTAGAAGTGGGACATTGTTGAAGGAAGTATGTCATTGGGCTGTACCCTTGAAGAATAAATATTGTCCCCAGGTCTCCTTCCTCCTCTCCTTCACAGATACCATGAGTTGAGAGCTCTGCTCCATCACCACAGGCCCAGAAACGATGGCACCAAATGACCATGGGCTGAGACCTCTGAATGCTTGTGCCAGAGTAAACCTTTCCTCCTTTTACATTGCCTTTCTCATATTTTGTCACAGTAACAGAAGGCTGATTAAACATACTCATCAAGAAATAATTTCTTTTTAAAAAATAGTTATGTCCTAGACTTCAGTCTGAAACTTTTTTCTGCAGTCTTAACCAAGATACTCCAGTAGCTCCCAAATTAGTTTTACATTGTATGTTGGTAGCTTTCCTAAGCAACTACGTGTCTATTTATTTTTCTTACATTATATATTTAGGATGGTGTATTAGTTAATTATCCAACTTTTTATTTGCACATGAATCTAATATAGTTGAACCCAATCTGATTTATCACAGGTATAATGGATTTTTCATTAATAGGAAAAGAGGTACCTACAGGACATCATCTTTAGATAAGCAGCCTACAAGATTATTTACTAGATAAAGGCATTGCTAGACCCTTTGCTTTTTTCCAATTAGATAAATTGATTTCTAAATTTAATTGATACAACAATGCCATTACCTTTATCAACACTGGAGTTGAGTTTCTGTTTATCAGTACTGGAGTTGAATTTCTGTTTGTGTATGTTTTGCGTGTATGCTGAATAGCAAAACAGATTAGGCAGTGGCAACTGAGATATATTCACTTGGGAAACAACATCCCTCGCTATAATGAAATTCTCAGAGGAAAGGAGGAAAGTCATGGAAGCTAGGTAGGGGTCGGTGTGTTTCTGTGATAAGCTAAACCCAACTCTCCTAACACTTATCCTCCTCCCGTATTCTACTGTGAGTAATGCTACCATTACCTCAACCAACCAAGGCCAAGGCTGGAATCAACTCCATCCATAGAATCTGTTCATTTTGCCTTTATAACATTTTGATTCCCCCTTCCAGTCTCATTAGTAAGGATATATACTATATTTCCCCTGTGCTGATACCAGGCATGGTGGTTTTGCTTCTAATCATTGCTGCTGAGATAACCTTTATGAACAGAAGGCACGATCACATTGTTCCCAAACTGAAATCATTGGTAGCTATTTCCTTCAAAACAAAACCAAACTCCTCAACAGATGCACAGGGTTTCAACAATCTATGGCTCTTAGCTCCCCTCAGGTTCATTTTACCCTGCAGATATTTCTTCCCTGTACTCCAGTCACAAAGGGTGATTCTTCCTCTGGCACTATTCAAATTATCTCAAGTTGGAATACCCTTGCACTACTCTACCGTTAAAGCTCAGCTCAAAATTCCACTCCATCGAGCCTTCTCTAAATCAACAAGTCAGAATGATTACTTAGCTCCCACTTGTGCCTCCATTAGAACATCCAGACTGTTCTGTTCAGAATCTGGGTTATGTTCTTGGGGCAAAATATGTGACCTATTTCCTTTGGAAAAGTAAGGCTCTGTTAACCTAGCAGTCCTAGCCAATTCCCTTGTCCATCGCCAGGCTGAGGACGTATGTGTTTACCTGACTGCTGTCCTTCAAAATCAGCTTTTTATGCAGTGGGCCAGCTTAAGTGCCATTTACAAGGCTTTCTCTTCTTTCATGACAATTCTATTGTGTCTGTGTTAATTTTCTGTGCCTTAGGAGAGTCCTTTCTGCCTTGCTCTCTGCCTTTGGGAAGCCACTGCCTCGTACACAAACCCTCAAGGGTTTCTCCCAGTTCTTTTGTCCCGTTGCCAGTGTATTATATCCCACTGTCCACCATCCACCCTTAGAGGCCCAAGAGGTTCATGACACATCATACCAGTCCATATACAACCTTTAAAAATTGTTGAAAAGTTTAGCTGGTTTCTTATTACACCTGTCTGTGACAGATTTTTCTCTTCAGTCATTCTACTAAAGATGAAAGCAAGTCACTTGCTGGAATTCAGATAGCTTTTTTTTTTTTTTTTTT
>NW_022900920.1:644940-727406 GCF_012274545.1 Fukomys damarensis
TTTTTTTTTTTTTTTTTTTTTGATATTTTGAGACAGAGTCTCACTATGTAGTTGAGACTGACCTGGATCTCACTATGTAGCCCATGCTGGTCTCAAACTCAGTGATCCTCCTGCCTCAGCCTCCTGAGCGCTGGGATTACAGGCGTGCACCACCATGCCTGGCTCAGATAGCTTTTAACAAACTATGATTTTATATTGTAACCATCTGGTTAGAAGTTATAATTTCTTGCCATATGCACACAATGATTATTTGCACAATCAGTAAATATATGGAAATTCATTTCTAAATTTTGGAATATTTTATTTTTAAATTAACGAATAATAATTGTGTGTGTTTATAAGGGACAGTGGGATTTTCTGATCTGTTTAAATATTGGAGATTCAATCAAGCTACTCAACATATCATTTACCTAACCAACTTACCAGATTTTTTGTGATTAAAAACATTAAAAAATCTCTTCGCAGGAAATTATTCATTCTTTTACAAAGTTTTCAAACAGACATGAAATTCATTATCATACATAACTAAAAGCCTCCTTAGATCAAATAGATTTCCAGTTTCCAGATTAGAAAAAGCAACAATTATTTTTATTTTACATTGTCAGTTTCCTTTGATATACCAATACTCTTTAAAAAAACAGAAACTTATAATGTAAATCAGCAGTCTCCAAACTTTTTGGCACCAAGGACGAGTTTTATAGAAGACAGTTTTTCCATAGCCCAGGGTAAGTATTGGAGTGTTAGGGAAGTAGTTTCAGAAGGTTCTCAGAAAATAAACAAGCTGGACTAACCATGGCACCTGCCTGTAATTGAGTATTATGGGAGGTTGAGGCAAGAAGATTACAAGTTTAAGCCCAGTTTAGATATTCTAACAATTTGGTGAGGTCCTGTTTCAAAATAAAAAATTTAGAAGGGCTGGGGATGTAACCCAATGGGAAGTTAAAAGGATCACGATGTGATATGTATGTATGTACCAATTCCCCAACATGAATGTATTTATTATATATTGCAAACATATGCTATTTTTTAAAAAGTACAGACTTAAAATCTAAAAAAATCTAATGCTGTCCCTCTTGGGGGCAGGACTCGTGATACCAAGAGTGATGGGGAATAGCTGTAAATATAGATGCAGCTTCTCTTGCTCGCCTGCTGCTCATATCCTGCTGTGCTGACCTGTTCTTATCAGGCCATAATCTAAGGACTCCTGACAGATGGATAGTTTTATAATTACAGTTACCTTTTGATGTACAACCTATTTTTTAAATTTTGAAATGAGTTTTTGCCAAGTGACATTGAAAAGGAGGGAAAGGGGAAATATTCTGTACATATAAATGATCAATAGTTTTTAAAATTCATACTTAGCATAGATTCTAGTTTTTTTCTTGATGGTAAAAGTATAATGCTCCTTTTTAGCTCTGTAGTCTATAGGCATACTGTAATTGTAATCAAAAGCTTAAAAATATGAGTTTGTACTGTTTTACATGTCTTGGATTTTTACCTCTAAAATAGTCAACTGAACTATCTTCTTAAAATACACACAAAGATTGACATCCATGTGAAGAATATGGTATGAAACTTCTCTGGCCTGCATAGTTAAATCCATCTGAAGGATGTATTTTTTGACTGTCCAGGATAGCCATTCTATTGCTATAATAGAAACAAGTTATTTTTAAATTTTTATTAAAATTTTCAAATATTAACTAAAGTATAATAATACTATACACATCCACATGCCCAGTGCAAATTATTATTATTTTGCTAATCTTTAAGTAAGTGTTAATTATAATCTTAGATGGAACAGTATTCAAACTTCCTGAAGAGATCTGTGCTAAAAGAAGAAAAATGTGCTCTTTTACTGACAATCAAGTGGTAAAGGTGGGCAAAAGCAGTCCACAACGCAGGATGGTAAAGTAATGGGGGTACAGAAAGATGCACCTTGCTAACTAAAATGGAAGGAAACAAGAGAAATTTTGTCGGCCCTGCTTCATCCTGAAGGGAGAACCAGGACTATAGCAGCTCTATTTATCTACTCTTTTTTAAATTATGCAGTTTAAGAGAATATACTTTTGGTATAGCAGCAAATCAATGGGTATATTACTTAAAGACAGTCTCTTTTAGAATATTTCTTTTAACAGTGGGGAAAGACTAATGAATCACTACTTTAAGTTGTAACTTTTCCTTTTCATATATGTTTGAACACTGAAACCTTAGTAACCTCACTGAAACATACATTTGTGAGATAATTCTAGTAGGTTTTAAATGTAGATGTTTTATAGTATTTATGGAGAACTTTTTTCCCCCAGCCCTTCTTACCCACATTTCTAATATGCTATGTTATATAGATCCATCAGTAGTAGGTCAGTTTAAAAAAAAAAAAAAGTAGAAGCAATCTGATCATATCTGTCATCTGCCTTATTTTTTCTCAGATTTTTTTTGGGGGGGTGTATGTAAACTTTTCCTTTGGGTCTGTCTACTTGATTGGAATAATTTTGAGTCATTTAAAATCCTATATATGGCAGCTCAAGAAGTGAGACAAATGGAAAAAACTGGGGAATTTGTAACAAAAACTTGAATCTGACTTTATAGAATAATTTAATTTGATATAAAATTGAACTCGATTTTAATTTCCTACTGAAACTTATATCCTTTCATATAATGTAATTGTAATCCTGACTTCACATTTAATACTGAGAGGAGAGCACTGGCAGTAGTCTTTTGAATAATGTATTTTATTGACTAACCTTGTCTTTTATCTTGTTCAATGGAAGACAGTGGGATAGGATTAGAATGTGGACTTATAATCATTCAATAGAGCTAAGTTATAAGGTAAAAGAAACAAATTTCTGGCTTAACTGGTACCAAATGCCAACCACTAGAAACTTAGGTACAGGTGAACTTACTATATTAGTTTTGAAACTCTCAGCCATAAGAGAAATGTGACAATCATTTAAAGACATCATGGCCAGGGCTGCCAGTAGTTACATATAAACCCAGAATATGTATGAATCTATGAAACACTTGTTTTTAAATATGTTTACATGTCAGTGGTAGTGATTAAGGGATAAGCTGGAGGAAGACAGTTACATAGTCAGATCAATATTACCTCTAACTTCTGCCTTTGAAATTATCAGTGCCCCAGTTCTTGTGGAAAAAAAGATAGATGAGATAATGATTTTCAATACAGGTGTATTCTAAATATTCTGATCCTGTTTCGTCATGAGACTAGTGCTGGTGAAAAGACTTTTGCCTTTGAAAATCACCTTTACTAAAGTAATTAAACCTTTTACAGGTAACTAGTCTTGAAAATCATTATGAGGTAAGTACTTACAGATATTACAAAAAGATCGTTATTTTTGTCTTTGGCCTTGTTAACAAAACCAAATCTTTTGTTGGAAGTTGCTCCTGGAAGTTATTACAGACCTGATGGTTATGAACGGTATGCATCCTCTGTCCACAAACTTTGATAACAAAGCCAAAAATCATCTTCAGGGCCTGGTTCATGGAAGTCACCATAAGGCTGGTGATCATGGAATGTCTTGATCTCATTCAGGCCCTTCTTACTGAAGTCCAGCTCCTTATTGGAGACTTCAAAACATCAGTGATTAGCAAAGAAGTGAATATTTTGTGTTCAAACTCCCAATGTCACTCAGGTGTCTCTTTTCTGGTATGCTTTTACTACATATGGTGTTCATTAGAATCCCCATGCCTTGAGACAGATCCACTGTTGATTCACATCCTCATAGTCTTTAATTTGTATATCATTTTTAAGGTGCCAATGATTAAGAAGATTTTGTTTTTCCCAGAATTGTGTGTAAGAGGGGAAATATGCTATAAATCCTTGGTGTATTAACAAAAGATAAAGGATACATATCATCGTCTCAGCAAAAATTCCCTTTATTCCATCCAGTGGGATACAAAACTTTGGTATAGCTAAATTTCAGCTAAATTGGGTTGTGCCTCAGTTTCATTTTTCTCTTTTGTATCTGCTTATGAGCCAAAACTTTTCTGCAACTGAAATCTTGTAAGCTTTCAAACAAAGGTCTATTAAACAATAATTTTTTACAAAATCTGGAACAATATATTTTGTAATGTCTTTTCATTTAAAGGAATTTGACATAACTAGATTACTTTTACCACACTTTTTCTGGTGCACTGAAGAAATAATGAAAATTTTATCTAGTGAACTCTCTTAATCTAAAAAAGAACAAGTAATCTAATAAATATGGCTGATGACATGGTGATTTGTTGCATTGACTTCATGCAAAAGAAACACATCTATTGTATGTATTAATTTATTATTTACTCCTAAAACTACAAATAGAACTTGTAACATAAAAATCTGTATGATATGAATAACGTATTTAGGCTGGTTTTTGTTTGGGCTTTTATAAATAAAGCTGTTCATGTCATGTATTTATGCAAACAAAACTTTTTATGTCTCTGGGATAAATGCTCAAATGCAACTTTTGGGTCATATACTAAATTTATTTTTAGTATAAGGAGTTGTCAATTTGTTTTATACCAAAAATATACCAACTTGAAATAGACCTAGAATGAAGAAAGGTAAATATTAAGAACCCAGGATAATGTATATAATTCATCACAAAGTAAGAACAGGAGTGGTGAGAATGGGAACCTTTATCTTGTTCCTGATTTTAGAGGAAATGCTTTTAGCTTTTCACTATTCAGCATGACATTGGTATGCCCTCATATACCACTCATTGGTTTTCAGTTTCTCTGACATTGCTGTGTCTTTATTCCTGGTGGCGAGGGTAGAAAGATTGGGAGGGTCATCCTGGCTGTCCTTGAAAGGCCAGCTTTCTCTCTGAGCGAGTCTGAACCTTTCCCAAGATGGTGTATGTGGGAAGTAATTCTGAATAATTTTGGGGAAAATCATTTCACAATTAAATTATGATAGGGTCTAGTTTTCCTGTCTCTCGGCCAGCTACATGTTGAGACGTAACTCCATCTTCGCCTCTGGTCACACCTAAAACCTCAGTGGTCCAGAGATACTGTGATGCTCCAGGACAAGATTATACCAGCTGAAGATATCCTGGGGGGAACAAAATCTTCATCTGCATAGTTCCTCATTGTTCTAGATTTTTTTTTTCCACCTCTCTGTCCGCTGCCCTCTGAGTGACCTTTTATATTTGTAACTCTCCGATGTACTGAACTCTCTGCCCTGAGGCATCGGTTGCATTTGTTTCTCCTGCTGTACTGAATAAAGGTGCGGGGGCGGGGTGGAGGGGCGGCCTGATCAGGCCCGGAAGCTCAGCTTCTTTTGTTTTATTTCTTCCATTTTTTCTGTCCATACACTAATTTCCCATATCCTGTCATGGCTCGCAGAATAGGACTTGCTACAGAGGTTCTAGTGATGGTCCCTACAGGTGTGTACACCAGATCTGGGTGTGTGGGGTGACCCGGTCCAGGAGCAATCCAACTTCCCTTTCAGCAGGACTTTGGTCCGGCGAGTCTCCTTCTGTTTGCCTTCCTGTGTCTGCCTCTCTCTTCCTCGCCTGCTTCCAAGCAAGGCAGGACTTAACAACTTCAAAAGAAATTCTCCTAGCATTGTTTCAGTGCCAAACTGCCAGAGACTCAAACTTTTATTTTGATCACTGAGGCTATGCTAGTATTCGTTTTGGTCACTGTACTATTTAAAAAAAATTTTTTAAAAATTCTAAATGACTCAGTCTTGAATAGCAAAATACAAAGATTAATAATATTTTTATTTCAACAGAATAAGTGCATTCAGAATATGCAATCAAACCTTAAAAACTCACAGAGTAACTGAAAATTTTAAAGGCCAATTACATAAAAAAGTTTTGAATATTTACATTAGAAAAAGAGGCCCCAGTTTAAATTCACCCCACATCTGATAAGAATCATGTATGATAGTACTTGGTTTCCCACATCGGGATGGAGGGACTTTGTGCCGCAACCCCACACACTGCTGCAGCTGCCCTTGTTACTTGTTTTCTCTAGAATTCCAGCGCCAAGTGCTACACCTGACACAGAAGGCAGCTCATAAACACTGGTCTTGAGTGAGTGGTGAATATACTCACTGGAAATGTGCTGCACTCCACACTAGCAGGTTCCCCAAGACTATCCCTACCCCAGTTGCCCATCACAAGTTTCAAACCACATAAACATTTCACAGTATTGTAACTTGAGGTGAGACACCAAGGAAAATAAAAACCAAATAAAATGTAAGTTGTCCCATTTATTGCGCAACTATGAAATACACGAGTAAGTGAGCATGCCCTATTAAGACGCTTATAAAAATATTAAATTTGTTGTGCCAAAAGCAAGCTGGTGGGGGGAGCAGAAAACAGAAACAAGTTTGCATATTGATGGGGCTTTTGTGGATGCCACACTCCGGCCACCTGAGGTCAAACAGCCTCCGCTAGAAAAGGCCCAGGCGACTGGGGAGTCCTGCCTGGCCCGCGACACCTCGACCCTGACCGCAAGGGACCCTCACTTCCCCGTGCATCCTCCACAGTCACCCACTCAGCGAAGGCAGAGTGCTAGGAGGCCGAGGTTTGGAGCCCCTAAACCTCCCTCCGCGGCTCTTCCTTCATAAACCTCACCCGGGTAGCTCACGCCTCTGAGGCACTGTACACAGGAAGCCACAATGAAGACATCAGGCGCACAGGCAGTGTCAAGAGCTGGGGCAGCAGACTCATGCCTCAATTTCAGCCACAAGCAAGGAGGTCAAGGAACAGGCATCCGGCCCAGAAAATTCTGGAAGGCGCCGTGGGGGTTGGCCCAGGCCGCAGCACGCATGCTCCTGGGCTACCAGCCAGCCCGTGCTTTTGGAACTACCAGTTAGTACCGGTTGGCTGAATCATCCACGCACAGTGCCCCAACCCATTGCTTCCAGGACTCAACAGGTGTGCGCCATCCATTCAGGTGAATAAGGCAGTGCCGATGAACAGCCCTGCGAGCTTTCCCTCAGACTCTCCCATATTTGTATTGGAGGGGCCGGGATACCTAGGGCAAGTGGATGGTGTGGCAAGAAGGACACAGACCCATGACATACTTTGGGTCAGAGCCCCACGTCCCCTTGGACTTGTCCTTAGAGCTTGCCCCATTTTTCAGTCGCTCCCAGAACAGAAGTAATGCAGTGGAAAACCACTGTTTTTTATCATTGAAAATAAGTGCTTGTTTTGTATCCAGTGTGGGTCAGCATATTATTTATTGAATGCCTACTGGGTGCTCTGTCAGGGTTGGTGGGTCATAAAGAAGTCCATCCCCCGGGACTAAACCTGACTTTAAGATAGGAAGAAAGATGACTTTGCAGGGCAGAGTGTAATGAACAGAAATTAGCACTTCAGTAACTTTGGAGATCAAGGATCAGAGTCAGAAAAAGCTTCCTAGATGTCAAGGGTGAATCAGACTTTGAAACGTGGAATGCTTTCCATTAGGAGAAGATGCAAAAATAAAAAGATAAAGGGGTGGAGAATGCAAGAATTTAATCTTGCCATACTTGAAGTTTATGTTGGAGAGTGTGGAGCAGGGCTTATGGGAGGAAGTGGGCTCCTTAGGAGGGCCTTTGGCCTTTCTTTCAGAATGGGCCAAGTTCATTTCCTCTCCAACTGAGACGCAAAAATACCTCCTCAGCTTTGAATAAAAGACAATATCATAGGACTTATGTTGACTTATTGGACCTCATGGCTATGATTGTTCTATGAATTAATATATTTTAAGAAATCTGTGATTAATTTGTGAGTAATCTTGTAATTAATTTGCACTGGAGGGCCGGGGATTTAGCTCAGTGGTTTTGCCACCCACCTTGCAAGTGCAAGGTCCCAAGTTCAATCCCCATTACCAAAAAAGAAAAAAAAGAGATAATTGCATTGGATTGTGTGTGTATTAGATATAAACTTTAAAAATATATCGCTTTTTATAACCTGTTTCCACATTTGATTTTTATGTACCAGAAGCCTGAAGAAAAAGAGAAGTGGACCCAAATCTTTCTTGACCTTCAGGAGCAGGTTATGATTTGGGACTTAGTCTTAAAAGCAGTGGGTGATTTAGTTTTGATGCCTTTGAAAGACATATGTAAATACACAGATGAGGAAATCCTTTTTCAGGCCTCTTCTTCCTAGTTTTTGGTTTTGGAGAATAAGTTCACAGTTAACTAAAAGATATTTATGTTCAAACTTGCCATGTAATGGAATACCTAGTCATAATTTTTATTTCATAGAATGTTATGAAATACTGCTGTATCACAATTGTCAGTTTTTTAAAAAAAAATTCTACCCTTTTTGTGCCCTAGTACCAATAAAGGGTACTGGTGTTTATATTTAATAAATATTTATTTTGACAAAAATGCTATTCAATGCCTTAATTTATCATAAATTTGGGTGAGGCTAATTCTTTGGCATAATAACATAATTCAAATCAGAGGAGTCTGGAAGAACATGATTTAACTTAAGAGAATTCAGAAAGAATTCCTCTCATACTGTATGAGAACAGATTTACTTAGATAAAGATAAAATTGGATTTTGGACTGCTAAAGAAGGAAAGGACAATGACATCTTGAGAAATATGTCCAACAGATAATAGTAAAAAAGGGTATTATAATCCAGTGTGGACAATGTATACAAAAGTGTACCTTGACAGTACAATTTTCTTACACATTTTGTATGTTCTTTGGCCTATTAGTTTTGTTTTCAATTTGTATATATGATAATTAACTTTATAAGGTCTTATAAAAGAAATAAATGAATCTGATGCTGGAAAAATAAAAGCCAAGTGGGGGAAACTTGAAATATGTTATGTATGTGTACTGTAAAAATCCCTACAGTTAATGTAAAATCATTATGTACTGCAAACGTACTAATAAAAAAAAATTCCAGCAAGAACTGGGAGAAAAATGAAGTGAAAATGAATTTCTGGTTAGCTCACAGTTAACCAAAGAAATACTACTGGATAATAAAATGTGTACTTGGGACCATAGCATATACTAGAGATTTTTTTCTAATTTTATTCTACTAGCACTCCTAAAAACCAAAGTACATGTGACAAGAGAAATCAAGGTGGTTTAAAAGCGCTGAAAAGAAGTCTGCACTGATACCTGGAGGACATTTCTGTGAGCCAAGTAGGACTTCAGCATTCTATTTCAGTTAAAGCAAGTATTATGGGATCTTGCATAGTCTTGTGCTTCCAGAACTGATTTAGAAACTTGTGTGGCAACTTAGACTCTGTAAATGTATCTGGGAAACGGCATGGGCTTGCCATTATATATCCTTCATGTTGACTGACACTGTGCTACACAGGTCCCTGTGGAGCCAAAAGATGAATGTTGGAAGAGAAGTCTTATAGGTTCTTTTTAGCCTCTGCTGATCAGATATATTTTGATTACATATAATGTTTTCTGCATTGTGGAATATATAAAAATTTGGCAGTTGCTGCACAGTTTTTCTATTCCCTTGAACAAGTTGTTCCTTAGATTTTTATTAAACTGATGTTTTAGAGGGTATTGTAAAATTACAGAAATTGGCTTCCATCCCAAAGACTGTATAATTGATAGTGTGAGATATTAGGAATTTTTCCCTTTATAATCAATGGATAGTAATGCTTTAGGTTGCATCTTTCATTTAAATCATATTAATTGCAAATACAAAGAATATATGGTAAAATCTGTTGTCCTAATATTCCTTTTGACAATAAAATTTTTAAATATTTTATCACCTCTGTTATCATGGAGACATGTCATAGATAAATACTTGCAAAATACAAATTGGATTCTTTTGGCATGCTTTCATATGCTAAGCCTATCTAGGAATAGATCTTCACAATAATATTTTTTGAGTTTTTCAAAAGTCCAAGTGACACACTTCTACCTGAATGTTAAATTTGCACATAACATAAAATAGGCTTTAGAAAGTTTCACTTCAGGATTCACTATATGTGGTAGAACACTACTAAATAATTAGCCAAACCCAGAGATTTCTAAATGTCAAGCAAGAGGCAAACATTTGTACACATAAAATTGTCTTCCGTTTACTACAGATGAGAAAAGACTACAAGAACTGCTAGCTTTAATTCTCATGCTTCCAGGTTATCTAATGCAAAAATAGTTAAACCTTAATTTATTTACCCTTTTAGAAAAAGTTTTAACTGCAAGAATTGAAAATTAGTAATATCTTCAAAAAAGATTTTGCTTCACTTTTGGAGCTAGTTTTCTAAGACGGAAAGTTGAATTACTCTAAGAAGATCTAATATTTTGTCTGTAACCATTTAAATTGTTTGGAATGATAGATGAACAGGTTAGGAACATTCTCAGCCTTCAAAGCATAAAATAAATCTTTATGATGATAAATCTTTATGATTTTGCTATCTATAGAATATGCTACTGCTGTTGTTTTCTCTAGTAGACGAAATGTATAGATGTAGGCTCCAAAAAGCCGATTGTTGATTTGAAGTTTGTTTCAGAAATTCTTGAACAATGAAAACTGAATTTGAAATTCACTTTTTTTTTCACTATTTCATTCCTGTTGTATCTAATCTTGGGATGTTAGTAATAGGAATTTTAAGAATGTTGACAGTTTTAGAGTCATTAAGCCAGTCTGTTAAATAATATTTTTACTGATTAAACAAAAAATTATCTTAGGTTTGATTCTTTTCTGTTCCAAATTTACTGAACATTTTAAAACACCTTCCAGACCACTCACCTGAGTATTTCATAAACATCCATTTCCATGTCAGTATTTTTAGTCAGCTCTCTAGTTATCTCTTATTAAAACTATTCATATGGTCTCAATTAATATTCTTGCCTCCATGGAGTATCTGCCCTCTTACTATAAGGTTTTATAGTTTTGAAGGAAGAGAGTTTCTATGAATTTTTGTTTTGTTTTGTTTTTTTGAGACAGGGTCTCACTTTGTAGTTGAGGCTGACCTGGAACTCACTATGTAGCCCAGGCTGGTCTCAAACTCACAGTGATCCTCCTGCCTCAGTCTTGCGAGTACTGGGATTACAGGCATGCACCACCATGCCTGGCCTCCTATGCATTTTAAATGAAAGAATTGCTAGGTATTTTGAAAAAAGGGCTTTGTAAAAGTAATCTTTTCCTATCATATCACCATGTAAGGAAGATACTTTCACATCTATTCTCTTTTATTCTGCTACTTAGCAATTTTCTAATTACACCTAAACTTTTTTTATTGGGATTCTTGGGTTTCCTGTGTATGCGGTATGATAAAAATATACAGTGTTTTTGTTTTGTTTTGTTGTGTTGTGCCAGGGATCAAACTCAGAACCTTGCATTGCATGGCAGGTGGTGTCCACCACTGAGTTAAATATTTGGCCCTTAAATTTTAAGCATGCTATCACAGTTAAAGACATTGCTATAATCCCCTCAAAATGCTCCCCCTTGCTTCAAGCACATTTATCCTATAGTTTCTGCCACTTTCTGAAGCAGTTCTAGAAGTCTTCTTTCATATCGGTACAGAAGATGTGGTTTTTCTATAAAATGGAATATTACTCAGCCATAAAGAATGAGAAATTAGAGTCATTCATAGGAAAAAGGATACATATTGCAGATATACTCCTAAGTGAAATAAATAAGTCACACATGTATAAATACCAACTAATTTCTCTGGTGTGAAAAACTATTATGGTAAGAAGATCCTAATGGTATAATTGGCAATGTGAAATAGGAAGAAAAAGGCTAAAGATGTAGGGTAAGTGGGAAGGGTAGGGGAAAGGTAATAAGGGAAAGGAAAAAATACATGAAAAAATGGAAATAAAGTGTTTGTAAATGGGGAAGGGAGGAAGGGGTGAAGGGAGGGCAGGGACAGGGGGGAAAAAATGAGAACCAAGACCTGTCATGTAAAGGTACAAGATCCCAATGATGAATGTAACTGTACTGTATACCTAAAATGCACCAATAAACTCAATGAGGAAAAAAAACTATAGTGAATGTTTACCAGGCATGGTGGTGCTCCCCTATAATCCCATCACTTGGAAGGTTGTGGCAGGAAGATCACTGAAAGTTTGAGGTTGACCTACACTGTATAGCGACTTCAAAGACAGCCTGAACTACGTAGTGAGAACCTGTCCTTCCCCACCAAAAAAAAAAAATAAAAAAAAAAAAAAGCCCAAAAAACAAAAAACTGTGAATGCTATTGCCAAGTGCAATCTAAAATAAAGGTAAGTTTGTAAAAATATTATAGTGTGTTCTCACCCACCTTATTTACCACATCTGGTACTGTGTGACTTCTGCTGTTCCCCAAAGTCAAATGAGAAATGTTTTTAATGCACTCAAAATATCAAAGCAGCCACCAAAAAGCAACAAGAGACACCCAGAGAAAGAACTTCCAGAACTGCTTCAGAAAGTGGCAAGAATAATGGGATATGTTTGTTCAAAGTTGGAGGGGGATCAACAGCAAAGTGTCTTTGCTGTAAAAATCCTTTTTTGTTGTTGTTGTTTTGTACCAGGGATTGAACAGAACTTGCACTTGTGAGGCAGGAGGCGGAACAACTGAGCTAAATCCCCAGTCCCCTGTAATAATCTTTTAAAATTTAAATAGTCACTATATTCTTCAATCACAGCTTATATACAAATAAATAGAATAAAGATATACCATGTATAGGAACCTAATAACTTAAATGAATATAAACACTATATGTCATAAACATGAAATAAGATTAATAATATCAATGAGAACCAAAATGGGGGTAGGGGATATAGAGGAGGGAGGAAAGCAGGAGAGAGGGGGATATAAAAAAAGAATGAAGTTATATTATGTACATATATTTAGTCCCCAAGATGACTGTAAACTGCATGTATTGCAAACATGTACTAATTTTTTTTCTCTCATTGAGTTTATTGGTACATTTTAGGTATACAGTACAGTTACATTCATCATTGGGATCTTGTAGTTTTACATGACAGGTCTTGTCCCTGCCCTCCTTTCACCCCCCTTTCCCATTTGCAAACACCTTATTTCCATTTTTTCATTTTCTCATATTTTTTCCCTTATTATCTTTTCCCCTACCCTTCCCACTTTGCCTACACCATTAGCCCTTTTCTTCCTTTTTCACACTGTCAGTTATCTCATTAGGATCTTATGTACTGTTATAGTTTTTCACACCAGAGAAACTATTTGGTATTTACATATGTGTGACTTATAAACATGTACTAATTTTTTAAAAGACAACTAAAGTATAAGATTATTTGGAAATGGATTCATATAAAAAGCAAATTTCAAAATAAAAATTACATTCATTTTCAAAAATATCCTTACCACACAAATGATGATAATGTTCTCTTCCAAAGTTATGCCTCTTACATTTGCATATATTATTACGTTAGCTAGAATTTCTACTATGTACTAAAAGTGAGTAAATACTAAATAGTAACAAAGAGGGTAAAGTATTTTTGCTTGTAAAACAAAAAGTAAAGTAAAATTGTGTTTGTAAAACAGAAGGTAAAGTGCAGCTTGTTCTTAGTTAAATTAGTAATTTTTAACACTACTTTTATCTCAAGTATTACAATAGTCTTTCAGCAGCATCATGTGTCATTCTCTATTTAGAAAATGAAAAAGAAAAATCCATCATGAAAAAGATCTCAAAAAGAAGAGAAGATATTTTAAAAAGGGTAAAATATTGATGGAGTTTACTGGAGTTTATAGGGTGTTTTTGTTTGTTTGTTTGTTTGTACTGGGGATTGAACTTGGGACCTTGTGCTTGCGAGGTAGGCAGCGGCACCACTGAGCTAAATCCCCAGCCAAGGAATTTTTCTTACAACGTTTTACCAAGAGATATATTTTCCTGAATACAGTTTATATTTGCATTCTGTTTCTTTTGTGTGTTCTGAAAAACATACTGATTCTTAAGCAAAAAACTTGTTTAGGCATATTATAACAACTTATTAGGCATAATATTATTGGATAGAATTAGCTTTACAGAGGTCATTAAAGTCATACCCTGCTTCCTTTCAGAAAAATGAGAATCTTACAGTTTCATCCACTTAAGGGCATGGGCTTCATAATATCTTTTGGTAAATAATTTCGATTGCCTAGCAACACATTCTGCCAGGAATCTTTTCTCACAAATAATGGAACAGAAATATCTTTTCACATTTTTTTGTTTTTTTTAATCTTAGGAAAAAGTAAATAATTTATTACCATTCTTTATAAAATCATGAGTTTGTATTTGAGCTCTTAATCACATCAAACTAATTTTGACTTTTGTTTGTTTTTAAATTTTTAAAGCATTTAATTTATTTGACAAAAATGTATTTTGCAATATGTATACATTGTGGAATGGCTAAATTAAGTCAATAAACATGTGCATCACCTTACGTTTTTATCACTCCTTCAATTCTCAAAAATACAATACATTGTTACTAACTCTTGTCATCATGTTGCACAAGAGATTGCTTGAATTTTAATAGGAGGAACTTTTCCTCCTTTTATCAGCATCCTTCCTACCTATCTCCAATACCCTCCAATCCAATTCCTAAACCCATCCCCTTCTATCCTCTAAGATTTCATCTATAAGTAAGACCATATAGTAACTGTCTTTTGTGCCTCAGCTGTTTCACTTAACAATGTCCTCAGCCCTCCTAGATATCTTCCTGAAAGAGTTAAAGCCATCATTTTACAGTGATACATGCATACCCGTTTTTATAGCAGCACAATTTATAATAGCTAAATCTTGGAAACAGCCTACATGCCCAACAACAAATGAATGGATAAAGAAAATGAGGTTTTCATACACAATGGACTACTACTCTGCCATAAAGAAGGAAAAACTTGAGACATTTATAGATAAATGATGTACATGGAGACCATAACATTAAGTGAAATAAATCAGAAATTTAAATATCACATGATTTCTCTTTGGATGATAAACCCATAATAAAAATAAAGAGCAAAATGAAAGATACGTAATAGGAAGTAGGGAGATCTTTCTCAAATGGGAAGCAGAACAAGAGATGAAAGGAGAGGATGGAGGAGAGTGAGAGGAGATAGAAAAAAGAAGTGAAGAAAACGTGGAAATAGAGCTTTTATAAATGGGAAGGTGACCAAGAATTTGAAGGAGCAGGGAGGGATAGGAGTGGTAGGAGATTTTAAAAAATTATGATGTGTTATGTAGATATGCCAACTCACCATGATAAAGTTAACATTATGCCAGCAAACATGTAATAAAAGAGAAAATAATGTTCTTAAGACTCATTTGTATTATCACAAATGATAGACTTTCCTTCTTTTTAAACGCTAAACAGTATCCAGATCTTGGCTATTTTGAGCAATACTGCAATAAACATGGGAATGCAAATACCAGACATTCTGATTTGTTTTCCTTTATATGTGTATCCAGTGTAGGATTATTGGATTATATGTTAGTTCTATTTTAGATTTTTAAATCAAACTTTGTAGTCTATTCCATTTTGTCTGTAGTACTTTAGATTCCCAAAAGTGTAGAAGCATTTTCTTTTCTCTATATCCTCTCCAGCACGTCTATATTTTTGGTAATAGCCATTCAAATTAATGTTAAATATGTGGATTTATTTCTGGGCTATCTCTTCTGTTCCACTGATCTATATGTCAATTTTTATGATAGTAACCTGCTGTTTTGATTATACCTTTGTAGTATATTTTGAAGTCAACATGTGATGCCTCTAACCCTGGGGTTGTTATTTTTGCTTAAGATTGCTTTGGTCTTCAGGGTCTTTGTAAGCAAATTAAAATACAAATTATAAAGTACTTTATATGGATTCTGATTATACTAAATAGATTAATTCTAAATGTAAAATCTGAATAACATTATTAATCCTAATAAATGTTATATACTTGGTTCTACATACAAATTCTATAATATATATGTTAAATAAGCTATAAGTGAGAATAGGGATGAATGATACCGTTATCTGGACTCTCGATAGTATAAGGCCCACAACAGTTAATTTATTTAAGTATTCAATCATTCTCTTACTTAAATATTATTATATTTATAAGTTATCTCTGTCAGCCAGCAATCCTTCCCCTGATTTGCTAAAAAAGAAGTTTCATATAGTCAGTGATTGAAACATATATAATTGTAGAATAACTATGATTAAGATGAATATTTTGTCCCTGTCTTCTAGATGGAGATGGGGAATTAGTTTAATTCCATAATCCCATAATCCCAGGAAAGGTAGGCAAGATTATTGGTAGACATTTATTATTTATTAAAGGTAGACATTTATCAATCACTTACTAGGGTTAAGGTTCCACCATTCCTGCAATAGTGAAATTATGTAGTTTTACTTGTCTTCAGGAAGATGCTGAAGATTGTAAGTAAGGATACA
Organism: Fukomys damarensis; assembly: GCF_012274545.1. NCBI lineage: Eukaryota > Metazoa > Chordata > Mammalia > Rodentia > Bathyergidae > Fukomys > Fukomys damarensis. The sequence goes on from NW_022900920.1 coordinate 661,245, forward strand.
TAGTAGTTCATTCCGGCTTTATTCAGTAGTTTTTATTTATTTTTTATTTTTTGTGGTATTGGGTATCGAACTCGGGCCCTTGTGCTTTCAAGGCAGTATTCAGTAGTTTTTTTGTTTTTTTTGTTTTTTTTTTTTTTCAGCTTTAATTGAGTTTAGTAGTTTTTAAAGGTGGATTTTGAAGTTCTTTTAGAAATTCTATATCTGGGACTCATGTTATAATACTGTTTTTAACATGAGCATGTTAATACTCTACTTTGTTTTTTTTACATGAACTCATATTATTAATATGAAAGTAAAGCTGATGTGTCTTCTTGCTCTTTCCATTCCAACTGCAAAGTAGTTTGGTTAGCATGCATAGTTCTCATTTCAAGAATCTTTGCTATTACATTTCCTGCTAAATTCATCTACATATTATCCTATGAAGTAATTAACATTGTTAGAAATAGTTAACTTTAGAACATTGAGGCTGGGATGTAGCTCAGTGGTTCCGCCACCTGTCTTGCAAGCGCAAAGACCCGAGTTCGATTAAAAAAAAAAAAAAAAAAAAAAAAAAAAAAAAGATTAAGGTTCTAAATTGGAAATCTATTCATATAAACATGCTGAATTTTTTTCATTGAGTTTACTGGTACTTTTTAAATATACAATACAGTTACATTCATCCTTAGGTTCTTCAACTTTACATGATATATCTTGGTTCTTATTTTTTCCCCGTATCCCTGCCCTCCCTTCATGCCCTCCACCCACCCCTATTTATAAAGACATTTTTCCAGTCTGCACTCCTACCAAAAATGGAGAAGCTTTCCTTTCTCCCCACAACCCCGCCAAAATTTGTTATTGTTTGATTTCTTGATAGCAGCCATTCTTTGTGGGGTGAGGTGGAATCTCAGTGTTGTTTTCATCTGCATCTCTCAAATGACCAGTGATGTGGAACATTTTTTCATATATTTACTTGCTGCTTTTACTTCTTTGTCTGAGAAATGTCTTCATTTCACATGCCCATTTTTGAATTGGGTCTTTATATTTGGGGGGGCTGATTGTTTTGAGTTCTTTATATATTCTAGATAATAGTCCTTTGTCTGAGGAGCATCTGGTGAAATTTTTTTCCCACATTGTAGGTTGTCTCTTAGTTCTGTTGATGGTTTGTTTTACAGTGCAGAAGCTTTTTAATAAGATGAGATCCCAGTTGTTGATTCTTTCTGCTAGTTCCTGTGCTGCTGAGGATTTGTTCATAAAATCTTTTCCTATGCCAATGTCTTCAAGAGTTCTGCCTAACTTATCTTCCAGCAAGTTTAGTGTTTCTGTTTTAAAATTTAGATCTTTAATCCACTTGAATTTTAATTTAGTGCATGTTGAAAGACAATGGTCCAGTTTTAATCTTTGGCAGGTTGAGATCCAGTTTTTCCAACACCTTTTATTAAAGATGCTATCTTTCCTCCAGTGGGGATGGTCAGCTCCTTTGTCAAAAATGAGGTAGCTGAGTACATCTGAATTTGTTTTTGTGTCTTCCAATCTGTTCCACTGATCCTCAGATCTGTTTCTTTGCCAGTACCATGTGGTTTTTTTTTGTTTGGTGTGGTTTGATTTGGTTTGGTACTGGGTATTGAACTTGGGTCCTTGTGCTTGCAAGGCAGGTGGCAGAACCACTGAGCTAAATCCCTGGCTCCATGCTGCTTTTATCACAGTGTCTTTGTAGTATAGTTTCAAATTGGGAATTGTTATACCCTCTATCATGTCTGTTACCTAGGATGGCTTTTGCTATTCTAGGTCTCTTATGGTTCCAAATGAATTTTTGGATTCTTTTTTCTAGTTCTGTGAAATATAGTGTTGGCATTCAATTGGCATTGCATTGAATCTGTATAGCAGTTTTGGTAGTATGGCCATTTTCACTATGTTGATTCTTCCTACCCAGGAGCAGGGGATTTCTTTCCATTTTCTTATATCCTCTTTGATCTCTTTTTTCAGAGTCCTGTAGTTTTCAGTGCAACCACTATGGAAACCAATATGGAGATACCTGAAAGAGCTGGGAATAGAGGTTCCATTGACCCAGCCATAGCTCTGCTGGGTATCTTTCCAAAAGAATTAAAAGAATCATATCACAGAGATATATGCACACCTATGTTTATAGCAGCACAGTTTGTAATAGCTAAAACTGGAAACAGCCCATTTGCCCATCAGTTGGAAACTGGATAAAGAAGATGTGGTTTTTCTATAAAATGGAATATTACTCAGTCATAAAGAATGAGAAATTAGATTCATTCATAGGAAAATGCATACATATTGAGGGTATACTCCTAAGTGAAATAATAAGTCACACATGTGTAAACACCAAATAGTTTCGCTGGTGTAAATAAACTATAATAGTACATAAGATCCTAATGATATAATAGACAATGTGAAATAGGAAGAAAGGGGCTAATGGTGTAAGGAAAGTGGGAAGGGTAGGGGAAAGCTAATAAGGGGGAAAATCCCCTACACCTTTAGACATTTTTCGTATTACACAATATCAATTATACATTTTGATTCTCATTTACACTTTTAGTTTATCACACAAGAGAAACTTCAGTTTTTACATGTGTGTGCTATTAATTTCACTTATGAGTATGTCCTCAATGTGCATCCAGTTAGCTATAAATGTCTCTAGTTTCTTGTTCTTTATGGCTGAGTAGTAATCCATTTTGTAAAAAAACAACAACAAACACATCTTCTTTATCCAGTCTGCAGTTGATGGGCAATTAGGCTGTTTCCAAGTTTTAGCTATTATAAACTATGCCACTATAAATGTGTATATGAATATATCACTGTGGTGTGATTCATTTAATTCTTTGTGGGAAGATACCCAGCATAGAAATAGCTGGGTCAAAGGGGACTTCCAAACTAGCTGTTTAAGGTATCTCCATATTGATTTCCACAGTGTTACACCAGTCTGCACTCCCAACAACAATGAAGAAGGCTTCCTTTCTCCCCACAACCCTGCCAACATATGTTACTGGTTGATTTCTTGATAGCAACCATTCTTTCTGGTGTAGAGTGGAATCTCAGAGTTGTTTTCATCTGTTTTCTCTTGAATGGCCAGTGATGTAGAACATATTTTTGTAGATTTGTTTGCTGGTTTGACTTCTTTGAGAAATGTCTGTTCATTTCAGATGCCCATTTTTGAATTGGATCTTTATATTTGGGGGTTCTGATTTTTTTGAATTCTTTTTATATTCTAGATAATAAACCTTTGTCTGAGGAGTAGCTGGTAAAAATCTTTTCCCATATTTTAGGTTGTTTCTTACCTCTATTGGTGGTTTATCTTGCAGTGCAAAAGTTTTTAATAAGATGAGATCCCAATTGTTGATTCTTTGGCCTAGTTCCTGTGCTACTGAGGATTTGTTCATAAAGACTTTTCCTATGCCAATGTCTTCAAGAGTTCTACCTAATTTATTTTCCAGCACATTTAGTGTTTCTGGTTTAATATTCAGATCTTTTATCCACTTGGATTTTAGTTTAGTGCATGGTGAAAGATAGGAATGTAGTTTTAATCTTTGTCAAGTTGAAAGCCAGTTTTCTCAACATTTATTAAAGATGCTATCTTTCCTCCACTGAGGATGATAGGCTCCTTTGTCAAAGACGAGGTGGCTGGCCCTTCGACTCGGCACCACAAAGGAACCTGGGTGCCACGTACAACCCTTGACAGGCACGTTATTATGACCCAGTGCCACAGAGGAGCCTGGCTGCACAGGCACCAATGCAGCAGTGACCATGCCCTCCAACCCCCACCCCCACCCCTGAACAAGAGAAATAAGGACTCTCTGAGGCTCCTAGATGAAAATTGAAGCCCACTGGAAAGGTGAAGAAAATCTGCGATTAATGCATACTACACCCATAGCTGGTAAGTCAGAGGCACCAGCATCTCAAATTGGAACATGGTATAACTTGGGGGGAAAGACAGCAGCTGGAACCTGCAGTAAAACCTTGCAGAGTTCAACCCAGCAGCAGGACAAAGATCTCAACTTGGGCCTTGCAGCCAAAGACCAACCTGAAGCTCATGGGACAGCTGCTGGCTTGCTGAGACTAATTAGCTTAGATCTGCACTCTCCTGCCTATGCTGTCTATTGTGTCAACAGAGGTAAACACAGAAGGAGGCCGTCTATTTATATTTGTATTTTTATTTTTCAATCTTTAATCATTTAAAAATGTTTTTGATCTTTCTCTTTTCTCAATTTTTTTCCTTTTTTATCTTCTTTTTCTTCCTCTCTCTCTCCCTAACCTTGTGCTCCATTACTCTCCCTTTTTTGTTCTTGTTCCTATCCTAATTTGAATTTATTTTCTTTCTTTTCACTTTCTTCTGTTTTTCCTTCTCTCAATTGTCATTAGTTTTAAAAGAAAGTGATTGCAATCTCTAGCCACCCTATTGCTGTTAGTTTGTTCTGTTCTTGGGAATATGTTTTTTTTTTTTTTTTTTTTTTGCTGTCTTCTTTTCTCTTCAACAGATCCCTAGACTTTTTATGAACTTCCTGTGTCCTATGACCTTTCTTTATCTTATCTATCCCTCCCTCCCGAACTCCTTCTAAGTCCCCATCCTGAATGGTAAAGTTGATATATGGAAGAGTTTATTCACTATAAACATATTTTGGGCTGGTCCTTGATTTTGATTTCATTAACATACTTAAAGATGATAGATTAGTAACCACCACAAATTGTCATTTTCTAAGCTGTGCCTGATGCTATTGTGTTGTTCATTGTATCACTTGGGCTAAGGTGTTGTGATTGATCTGCTCAGTTGTCCTTCCTGGTATAATGAAAATGAGTTTGCCTCAGAGACATTAGAGACTCAAAACCTAAAGACCAGCTATATCTGGAAGATCAAAGTATTAACTCAAGAACTAAACCAAGGACAGAACTAGTGAGAAAAATAGAAATGAGAAGGCATTTAAACAAGACACAAACAGACTTCCACCCCACCAAAGGTAAACTCTGGGGTAAATGAGATGGAAAGTCTGACAGTCAACTATCTGGACACTCTGAACCAGTAGCATAGGAAGTAAAAAAACAGATCAATCAGGCTCTAGAAAAATTCAAAACAGAAACAATTTCCCAGATAACCACAGAGATGATGAGAAGAATGAAAGAAATGTTTAGAGACTCTAGAACAGAAAGAGATTCAAAAAATAGATGAGCTCATGACCATGATGGAAACCATGAATACCCAGCATAGGAAAAAAATGGAACCCATGCATGCTCAATATAGGAAAGAAATGAAATCCATGAAGCAGATTTAAACAGATATCTAGGAGATTAAAAACCCTATAGTAAAGGGCCGGGGATTTAGCTCAAGGGTTCCACCGCCTGCCTGGCAAGCATGAGGACCTGAGTTCAATCCCTGGTACCAAAAAAAAAAACCTCTATAGAAAACATTCGCCTCAAGATGAAGATAGAATTTCAGATATAGAAGATAGGATTGTGGTCAATGACCATGAAAAGAGAGATCTCTGAAAAACAGTAAGAGACCATGAGAAATCAATCCAACAACTCCTAGATGCTGCAAAGAAGAATAATATAAGACTGATAGGAATCCATGAAGTAGCAGGATAGAGTTCAAATGACTTAAAAAACTGTTCACAGAATTAATGACAGAAAACTTACCAAACAGAGGGGGAGAATTTTGCATACAGATAAATGAGGCATATAGGACTCGAACTAGCCATGATAAAAAAAAAATCTGCACCTAGACATATAATAATCAAAATCCTGGACACCCAGCAGAAGAACAAAATATCACAAGCAGACAGAGAAAAGAAACAAATCACATGCAAAGGAAAGCCCATCAGAATCACAGAAGACTTTTCAACACAAACCCTCAAGTCAGGGAGAGCCTGGAGTGAGGTATTTCAAGTCCTACAAGAAAACAGCCTCCAATCTAGACTGATATATACTGCAAAACTATCTTTCAAATTTGATGAGGAAATAACATACTTCCATTTCAAAGAACACCTAAGAAATTTCAAGAACACCAAACTGGCACTCTAAACCCTACTAAACAGTACCCTGGAAAAGAAAATGAAGACCACAAGTCCATAAGGGCCAACAGAGCAAATATACCTGGCAAGGCAACAAAGTAAAGGGAGAGTGAGAAAAATAAAAATAATTTAAAAACCAACAACAAGAAAGTAACACAACAATGAAAAGTCAATACATAACGGTTATAGCCATCAATGTTAATGGCCTCAAAACACCAATCAGAAGAAACAGGCTGGAACAATAGATTAAAAAGCAAAATCCAACAATATGCTGTATGCAAGAAACCAATTTAATCCACAAAGAAATTCATAGACTGAGAGTAAAAGGATGGAAAACAGTTCTCCATGAGACAGGAGCCCAGAAAAAAAGTAGTATCTTATTTGCAGACAAAATAGATTTCAAACCAAAACTAATTAAGAGACAAAGAAGGGGGCCAGGGATTTGGCTCAGTGGTTCTGTCTCCTGCCTTGCAAGTGCAAGGGCCCCAGTTCGATTCCAGGCACAAAGAGAGGAGAGAGAGAGAGAGAGAGAGAGAGAGAGAGAGAGAGAGAGAGAGAGAGAGAGAAGGCCACTACATCATGAAAAGGGAAAAAGAGGAAGAAATGACAATCATAAATATATAGACACTGAATACTAATGCCCCCAACTATACAAAATAAATATTAATGGATATAAAAAATGAAATAAATGCTAATACAACTGTAGTGGGGGACTTTAATACTCCACTGACACAAATAGATAACTCATCAGACAAAAAAATCACCTTGAAAATAATAGAACTGAACCAAGTCTTAGAACAAACAGACTTAGTAGAAGTCTACAGTGTTCCACCCCACAAAATCAGAATTTTTTTTTTCCTTTGGTATGGGGGATTGAACTAGGGTCCTTGCGTTTGCAAGGCAGGCCACCAAACCGCTGAGCTAAATCTCCAGCCCTGAGAATATCATTCTTTTCAGTTGCACACAGGTCATTCTCCAAAATAGACCACATGCTAGCTCATAGAACATGCATAAGTAAATGCAAAGGAACTGAAGTTACCCCTTCTATATTATCAGACCATAGTGCAATAAACTGGAAACCAATGGCCTCAGAATCCACAAGAACTTCACAAACATGTGGAAATTAAATAACACCCTGCTGTGCAACCATTGGGCCACAGAGGAAATTAAAGAAGAAATTAGACAGTTTCTACAATTAAACAATAATGCCAATACAACATGCATGAATCTATGGGACACAATGAAAGCAGTTCTGTGAGGGAAATTCATAGCAGTAAATTCCATACTAGGAAAACAGAGCAAGCACAAATAACCTAATCCTTAACCTTAATCTTCTAGAAAAAGAAGAGGAAGAAAAACCAAAAGCTTGTACATGGGAAGAAATTATAAAAATCAGAGCAGAAATTAATGCAATGGAGACTAAGAGAATGATACAAAAATCAATTAATCGAAGAGTTGGTTTTTTGAAAGAATAAAATTGATAAACACTCATAAAAAAATAAAGAAAAGGCTCAAATTCATGCAATTAGGAATGAAAAAGTTGAAGTCACAACAGATCCAGCAGAATCCGGAGGATTATCAATACCTACTTTGAAAACCTACACTCTCATAAAATGGAAAATACAGAAGAAATGGACAGATTCCTAGATATATATGAACTTCCAAAGTTGAACAAAAAAGATAAAAATTCTAAACACCCCAATTACATTCAGTGAAATTGAAAATGTAATTAAAACATTACCAACAAAGAGAAGCCCAGGCCCTGATGGATTCACGTCGAATTCTACAAGACATTTAGAAAAGAACTACTGCCACTATTCTTTAAACTCTTCCATGAAATTGAAAGGGACGCAATACTTCCAAATTCATTCCTGGAAGCAACTATTACTTTGATTCCGAAACCAGGGAAAGACCCAGCCAAAAAAGAAAACCACAGGACAATCTCCCTAATGAACATAGATGCAAAAATCTTCAAAAAGATACTGGTAAACAGAATACAGAAGATCATCAAGAAGATTATACACCCTTACCAAGTTGAATTTATCCCAGGGATTCAAGGACAATTCAACATATGTAAATTTTTAAAAAATGTAATACACTGTATCAACAGAGTCAAGGACAAAAGCCATATGATCATCTCAATAGATGCAGAAGAAGCATTCAACAAAATTCAACACACATTCATGATATAAAAATCCTACAGAAAATTTGAATAAGTGGTCTTTATCTCAACTTGATAAAGACTACCTATGAAAACCCAATAGCCAATATCATTCTAAATGTCAAAAACTAAAAACCTTCATGCTAAAATCAGGAACAAAAGAAGGATGTCCACTGTCACTACTCCTGTTCAATATAATGTATGATTTATATATGGTGAACCATCCTTGTAACTGGGGTGTTTAGAATTTTTCTGTCTTTTACATTCAACATTGGTAATTCATATGTATCTAGAAATCTGTCCATTTCTTCTGTTTTCCACTTTATTAGAGTACAGTTTCTCGAAGTAGGGATTGATGATCCTCTATATTTCTGCTGAATCTGTTGTGACTTCACCTTTTTCATTCCTATTTGCGTGCATCTGAGCCTTTTCTTCTAGGTTGTAGGCTGTTTTCTTTTCTTTTCTTTCTTTCTTTTTCCCTTATTGAGTTTATTGGTACATTTTAGGTATGCAGTACAGTTACATTCATCATTGGGATCTTGTACCTTTACATGACAGGTTTTAGTTCTCATTTTTTCCCCTTATCCCTGCCCTCCCTTCACCCTCCTCCCTTCCCTATTTACAAATACTTTATTTCAATTTTTTCCTTTTTTCATGTTTTTTTTTCTTTTCCCTTATTACCTTCCCCCTACCCTTCCCACTTCCCCTACACCTTTAGCCCTTTTCTTCCTATTTCACAATGTCAATTATATCATTAGGATCTTATGTACTATTATAGTTTTTCACACCAGAGAAACTATTAAGTATTTATGCATGTGTGGCATATTTATTTCACTTAGGAGTATATCCTCAGTATGTATCCATTTTCCTATGAAAAAATTTCTCATTCTTTATGGCTGAGTAGTATTCCATTTTATAGAAAAACCACTATCTTGAAATACCTCACTCCAGGCTCTCCTTCACTTGAGAGTTTGTGTTGAAAAGTCTTCTGTGATTCTGATGGGCTTTCCTTTGCATGTGGTTTGTTTCTTTTCTCTGTCTCCTTGTGGTATTTCGTTCTGGGTGTCCAGGATTTTGATTATTATATGTCTAGGTGCAGATTTTTTTTTTATCATGGCTAGTTGGAATCCCATATGCCTCACTTAACTATATGCAAAATTCTCCCCCTCTGTTTGGTAAGTTTTCTGTCATTAATTCTGTGAACAGTTTTTTAAGTCATTTGAACTCTATCCTGCTACTTCATGGATTCCTATCAGTCTTATATTATTCTTCTTTGCAGCATCTAGGAGTTGTTATATTGATTTCTCATGGTCTCTTACTGTTTTTCAGAGATCTCTCTTTTCATGGTCATTGACCACAATCCTATCTTCTATATCTGAAATTCTATCTTCATCCTGTGGCGAATGCTTTCTATAGAGTTTTTAATAGAGAGTTTTTATAGAGTTTTTAATCTCCTGGATAGTTGTTTCAATCATGGATTTCATTTCTTTCCTATATTGGGCATGCGTGGTTTCCATTTTTTTCTTTGCTGTACATTCATGGCTTCTATTATGGCCTCAACTCATGTATTTTTTTAATCTGTTTCTGTTCTAGAGCCTCTAATCATTTCTTTCATTCTTCTCACCATCTCTGTGGTTATCTGGGAAATTGTTTCTGTTTTGAATTTTTCTAGAGCCTGATTTATCTGTTTTATTACTTCTTGTCCTATGAGTTCAATGTGTCTTGGTGGTTGATTGTCAGGTTTTTCCACCTCATTTTCTGTAGAATTTGCCCTTGGTGAGCTGGAAGTCTCTCTTTGTGCCTTGCTTAAGTGTTCCCTCATTTTTATTTTTGTTGTTGGTTCAGTCCTTGATTTAATTCCTGGGTTAATACTTCGATCTTCCAGATATAGCTGGCCTCTAGGTTTTGAATCTGTAATGACTCAGAGAAACTCTCATTTTGATAATACCATGAAGGACAACTGATTAGATCGATTAACCCAAGTGATATAATCAGCAACACAGTAACATCACAGTTTAGAAATTGACAATTTGTGGTAATTATTAATCTATCACCTTTAACCGTGTGAATGAAATCAAAATAAAAGACAAGCACAAAATATGTTTATGGTGGTTAAACTCTTCAATATAACAACTTTACCCTGCATGATGGGGACTTAGAAAGAGTTGGGAAGAGAGGGCTAGATAGGTGTAAGGATCGGAGAAGGTTACAAGTGAAGCCAGAGGACACAGGAAGATCACACAAACTGTAGGGAACTTGAAGACAAGAGTGAAAGGCAGAATGAAAGAGCAAAGACAGGAACAGAACAACAGAAGAGCGATAGGAAAGCTGTATATTGTACTCACTTTCCTTTGAAACTAATGACAATCAAGAGAAAGAAAAAGAGATAAGAAAGCAAAAAGAAGAAATACAAATTAGGGCAGGTACAGTAATGAATGGAGATAAAGAACAACGTGGGGGAGTGAGAGATTAAGTGGGAAAAAGAAGAAAGAAAAGAATTTGAAGAGAGGGAAAAAAATAAAATTTTAAGAAGTAAAAATTTAAAATAATAGGAAAAAGAAAGAAAAAACAATAATTTTTTAAAAAAAGATTTAAAAAATGAAGAACCTCCTTCAGGGCATGTCTCTGCTGACACAATAGACGATGTGGGCAGCAATGTGCAGATGTAAGTCAGTCTCGGCAAGCCAGCAGCAGACCCCTGAGATTCAGGCTGAATTCTGGCTGCAAGGCCCAAATTGAGCTCCCTGACCACCTGCAGGGTTAAATTCTGCAAGATTCTACTGCAGGTTCCACCTGCCTTTTCCCTGAAGATAGTCCAGGTTCCGATGGAAGGAGGTAATCCGTCCAACTTACCAACTGTGGTTGTCTGGTGTGCCTTTATTGCAGAGATTCTCTTCACTTTTCCAGTGGGCTTCAGTTTTCATCAAGGAGCCTGAGAGAGGCCCGTTTCTTTTGTTCACTTCTGCCCTGTCTTCTGTAGCTCAGTACAGGGGCCTTTATGACCTCCTGTGCCGCTGCTGTGCAGCACAGCCAGGAGTCCTGACGCTGTGTGGGGAGCTGAGCTCTTACTCCTCACCAGTCTGCTCCACTTGGAGGCCCTGGCACTGAGAGTGGAGCAGCAGCCTGGCTCCAGGAGGTGGCTCACAGTCCTCACTGGTCTGCTCCACCACCATACTTAATTTTAATGATTGTAGGATATTTAATTAGAATTACTAGGAGGCAGCTAGAAATACAGTTTTGATGCTCAGAACAGTCATGGTTAGAAATAGATTTGGGGAACCACAAAAGCACATACACTCTCCAAAGCCCTTAAGTGTCCCTGCTTTTACTCTGTAGGGCATGACCATTGGAGAATATAATGAATAAAAATTTAAGAATAGAGGAGAAAGATATGGGAAATTTTCTAAGTGTGCTCAACATTGTAAGAAAGTACAGAATAATCAAGTAATCGGTAACACTGGTATAGTATTGAGTTTTCAAAGGATTTTCATATATATGTCTGTTCTCATTTGACTCTACTAGAAGTTGAATAAGAAGGCAATAAATGAACACTAAGAAGTAGCCCTTGGTTTTTAACAATAGATCCTTCCTGATATTACAGAAAACAATTCTTTAATTTAAAAAAATCCACCATATATAAAAACAAACTTTAAAAATTAATAAAAAGATGAAATTTAAGAAAACAGAAAAAGTATAGAAATTGGCATTTTAAAAGAGATGATGTTCAATGGGCTGATGAACATATGAAAAGACATTCAATGACAAAATAAATAATCAAGTTAACCTGCTTTTCTTTTTTGGCAGATGTCAGAGAAAACAGACAACATTGCAGTAGAAGAAATTATAGGCAAGCATCTCTCAAAAGGTTTTCAATAAGTATACCAAATGATATTCTTGGTTTTTATTTTTAAAGATATAAATGATTACTCCTGTGCTACAGATGCAGCCAAGAGCACAACTTTTTAAAGGAATGATTCCTAGGTAATACAAGATAGACATAAGGAAATACATAGAAAAATCAATGCATATAATAGAAGTAAATGCCATATTCTCCACCTTTCTTTTTCTACAAACATGGAGAATCCACTAGTGCTTGAGACGGTAAGACTACAGATATAGAACCTGCTTCAGGAAGGTCCAAGTCTTGGGGAGAAACATAACTCATAGTTGAACTCTGCTTTGTCTATTCAGCAAATATTTATTTAGCATCTTCTATGTGCTGACTTCCACTCTCAGGCCTTGGAATAGAGTATAAATAAGCTGACTTGTGATTTTTTTTTTCTTCCAATTTTAAAATTTAATTTCAGTATGGATATATTTTTTTTTTTATTGAGTTTATTGGTACATTTAGGGATACAGTACAGTTACATTCATTGTTGGGATCATGTACCTTTACATGGCAAGTCTTGATTCTCATTTTTTTCCCCTTACCTCTGCCCTCCCTTCACCCCCTCCTCCCCTCCCCATCTACAAACACTTTATTTTCATCTTTTTGACTTGTGATTTTTAAGTGATACCAAAGAATGCTATAGTTAAGCTTATATAGATTTTCATGACCTATCATGATTTAGATCTGTGCCTACCCCTGCCCTTCACCAGCATAACCTTCCAGTATTCAAATGCAAGAAGAAGAAAAAGCAAAATACAAGGCAAACTGACCATTAGGTCTTACACTTTTTTTTATTGCACACAGGTCTTTACTCTCTCTTATTCCATCCAGTAGATCATGCAGTGGTTAAGCAGAAAATAACACATTGTTTAGAGTGCACACAACCACTGAAGCCTTCTTTATACCTCACAGGATTGTTTCATTTTCTCTAAGAACTGGCCAAAGTAGGGGTCAGAATATCATACTGATTTTACGAGATGGATATTAAGTACTTAAAACAGGTACTTGAAGAAAGGCTTTGGCCAATAACTGTGGAAGAAGGTGAAGTCACAAAAAGAGCAAAAAGTAATCGTAAATATAAATATTTCAGATAAGAAGAGGATTCTAAGCTCTCATGGGGCAATGGCCTAGTTTTTAGAATTTTTATATTGCTTAGACATGCAAGCAATTAAGGTGTCTAGTAAGTACTTTTACTGTTACTGCTGTTTGATTGCAAAAAACGTATTATGAATTTTGTATTATGTCGGTTTCCTGATTTAGATGCAGAAGAAAATCAAAGCATAATAGAGACACTAAGAGGCAAAGTAAGAAAAAAACTGAGAAATGCTAAGGTAATTCTTTTTAAGTTCTTGTTTTCAAATTTACCACTTTAAATGAAAAATGAGGAATGAAAAGCTTTTCATTTTCAAAAAAGAGCTGAAGTAGCCACGAGTGACACATGTATAATCACAGCACTCTGGGAAGGGAAGTCAGGGAGATCTCAAGTTCAAAATTAGCCTGGACAACGTGGGGACTTGGCAAGACTGTCCCAAAGAGCTGAGGACGTAACTCAGTGCAAAGGTCTTAGGTTCAATCCCTACTACCATAAAAAAATAAAAAAATAAAAATTTTTAAAAGCTTTTTTTCCATTGCCTGAGGTTTTTTTTTTTTTTCAATGTTGGGATTGATTCTGAGGCTCATAGATGCTAGGCAAGTACTATAACTGCTGATATACATCCCTGGCCCCAAAGTTCAGTCATAATACAGCTCCTTAACGCTGGGGAGCTTCAAGTTCTTTGCTGTTTCCTCCCCTTTTATATCATGGCATCCCTATAATGTGAAGAAGTGAGTGGATTACATTAATTATATATGACATCTCATGAAAATACCTATGTACACACCCATACATACACACTTTTAGGAAAAAAAACACTGAAAAGTCTTGGATTTTGCTACAGGAGACTTATGAACACAACTGTGCTTATTTTTATAAACATTTATTTATATTGTATTTGAAGTTGAGGGGAAAAGTCTTCAATTCAGCTGCTCATTGATATTAAAATGTCCATAGTTTATGATAGATTTTTTTAAAAGTTTAAAACATTTTTCTGAACAGCAAAAAAAAATCACTCTAAAAGTGTATGATCCAATTATTTTTAGTTAATTTATAGAATTATGCAATCAACACCACAGTCCCAATTCTAAGCTCATCATTCTGAAAAGGAGCCCTCATCCTCATTTGCAGTCACTCCCTATTCCTGGTTGGCATTTTTTAATCTTAAAAATGCATAATAAAATATTGTTAAAAGATAAAGTCACTCATAATAAAATTTAAAGGGTTTGTTTGAGCAGGTAAGCACTCTTGTCACCAAGCTATATCCCCACCCTGACGAATAACTTTTAAAGTTAATATGACAGCTAAATCATACATACAAACAGGCTATAATATAAACTTGTGTATTTTACAAATATTAAATCTCTTTATTCTTATTAACTGAGTTTTACCTTATATTTTAGAATTGTTTCCTTATAAACCTCTCTTAATGTACTTCAGTTTAATATATGTGTGAGAAATAAGTCATGTGATTTTCATTCAAAAGATCCATTTTTCAAAACATGGAAAAAAATGAAGTCGTATTTATCAGCAAGTTTATAACTAATAATATGCTGTGTTTAAGACATTTAATTACCCATAATTCCACCAAAGATTGTGAGATGAAATACTTGTGTTAGTTTGTTAAAACTTGTGTACACGAAAACAATTGAAAAATAGAGAAATAACGTCTGACTTGAGCCAGCATTTTATTTAAACTATGAGATGATGCTTTTAATTCTTAAAGTGAGAAAAAATCACGTGGGAAGATGGAGATTTGGGCTTTGCTTTATTCTGGTTTGTATTACAGTTACCAAAACATTAAAAGATTTTTTTTTAATTTCATGAACTAAACCAACTCAAAGCTGAATATAATTTGGTAAAAATAAGTTGGTCCTCCGCTTCTTGTTTTAGAATAATAGTTTACCATAGTACTGAAAAGTGTTTCTTAAATGTACCAATAAAAAATATAAAGAAAAAAACAGAAAAGTGTTTCTTCACTTATAGGAAGAAAAAAATGTTCATTTAAATACTAAGCATTGATTTACTGTTATTTAACCCCCAGACTAAAGTCTTGATGGATGAAGGTCTTTCATTTTTCATTCTGAGTACTGAAGAAGGCTCAGTGTTGAGCAAGTCATCAGAGCAGGTTGGATTTGTTCCTTTCTCTCCCACATTCTCACTCTCAAGAAAACAACTCTGTTAAAGCCATAGAACATAATATTTGATGGAAGGTGAAATGTTAATTACACCTTTTTCTCCTCTTTGACTTGAGTAGCTGTTCATAATACCTAACATTTATTGAACATTTATTGGATGCCAATGATATATTAAGTTTTCAAAATGAACTGGGTCTTTCAAATCCATAACAATCCTATGAGTCAGGGATTATTATCTTTATTCTAAAGGTAAAGAAACTCAGACATAGATGATTGAGTATTGATAAAGCTGAGTATTGATAGGTTATCTGCTATAAAGTCTGTGTATTTTTTTCCTATCCTCTCCAAGTGTCCCACAGTGTTCTCCGTGATCTCTACTACCCTTCATAGTTTCCCCAAGATTTATCCCTCCAAAGCCAATCCTATAACTTTGTGATTTCTATCTCTTCTTTCCACCTCCTTGATTCCCCGTTGTTCTATGCCTGCCCTTTCCTTGAGCATGAGTTAGTCTCACTCATCTTTCTCCATCTCCTCCTGACTTTTCATCTCACCAGCCTTCCTATTTTCTCCTCTTCTTATAACTTTTTCCAGTTCCTCTGTACTTTCAACTCTCTTCACAAATTTTTTTGTTTGTTTGTTTCAAGTTTTTTTGAGACAGGGTCTTGTATTCCAAGCTCCTTGAATTCACTAGGTATTCACAGGCTGGCCTAAAATGCATGCTGATCCTCCTCCCTCAGCTTCCCTAGTGCTGTTATTACAGATGTGAACTACCAAGCCTGGCTGTCTTCACAGTTTTTTTTCAAGGCCCTGCCACTTTGAACCATCTATTCCCAATTGTCCTACCTACTACTATCTTCTGACATTTCTCAATCAGGTCCTCCTTTCAAGTCCTTCTTGGGCCACCATTTTCCTTCCTATTTACTTTCCATTCCCTTTCTTTGTATTCTTTGCTTTGCTCTTTTCACTCCTTTTTCGTTATTTTTTCATAATAAAAACTTTGTGTTTTAAAAATTTGACCAAGTAAAAGCAAGAAATTTTGAATAAGAAAAATAAAAATCATCTGATACTCTATTGCCTTGAGATAACCACTATTACTATTTGTCATAGCTTTCTCTAAGCTTATGCCCACACTTCCACACATATAGTTTTATATAAACAGAATCACTAATAAATGGCAATCCCACTTTTCCAGTTGCTCAGCCAAACCTAATACTACCCTTAGATTCTCCTTTACTTGGGGACCTTCTATCTAGTTCATAACAAATCTGTATTCACTGTAGCCCTTACAGCTGATTTACATGCCACACAGTAATCGGTATGATCCACTTGAAATCTAGGACAAACTCTTCTTTTGCTTACACCTTTTAATGGTCTGTCTCACTTAAAATGCATGCTAATGTCTTTACATGACTTGGCCTCCTCAGCACCATTCTAAATTCATTCATTCTTCTGCTTTCCCCTTTTCTCACACCTGCCTCCAACCACACTGGCTTCCTTCTGCTCCTCACCTACAGCATTCTTTTGCCTTCTGGCCTTTAAGCCTATTTATCTGCCTAGAACAGTGGTGGCAAACTTGGCACATGTACCACAGCAGGCTGTTCATTATCGTTAAAAATTCTACAGCGTTCCCCATCACTCGCCTACAGAGTCCTTTCCTTAGCCTCATGCTTTATCCCTCATTATCTGTGATACCTTTGGATCTCTATTCAAATGATACATTGTTAAAGATATTTTATCTGACAACTGTTCCTAATATCATAGCCCACAGCTCCTTTTAATTATATAAAAATATATTTTAAGATTTAGTAATATATCTTTTTCCAAATTTATCATCAGATTATTTATACCTTATATATTATATCATATGTATGCATAATTTTTCCTATTTTCAGTATAATGACTCTGTCATAGGCTTATTTGTTGTATCTTTTCTCTTTTTTTGCCTTTAAATACCTTCTAGAAAACAGCATACCTATTTCATATAATATCAGGTAGCAGTGTGCTCTGAGTGATGGAAAAAAGGAAAGTTTAAAACCACATTGTTTGTCATCTCTGGATTCTGTCCTAAACTTTGAGTTTCATATTTATGTGTCATAATTCAATATCTTTGAACATTTTTTCCATAGGATAGGAGGGGCTTAAATTACAGTTCTATTTCTGTAGTCTTTACATGGAGAATTGCAAAGATGGGCTATAGAAAAATCATATTGTATAATGATGAGTTTCACTATGTTAAATGAAATTTTGTTATAACACACTTTCAGCTAGTACTTGATCCCAATGAAGTATATCAGAATTACAGATCACAGTAAGATTGCAATATATTTTATTTATCCACATCTTAATCATTGGAGACCAGCATGTAAACTTATTTTCCTTTTTGATATTCAACAGAGATCAGTAAATTATAGTCACTCCAAATGCTTTTCAGTTAGTGATAAATTACAAAATATTGCTGAGGAGCAAGATGAAGATTTTATGCAAGAAGTCATTTTTACAGATTTATTTGAAGTAAAAGCTGCTGAATATGAAGATGATCAAGAAAAACTGACAAAAAAGCAGGAAAATATTTTTATGCCAAACAGTTCCCCAGGTAATGTTCTTTTCTAATAAAATATTCAAGACATTAATGAAATATTTTAGGATAATAGCTTCTTTGTATGCTGGATAAATTAAAAATATTGATCTTAAACTGTTATAAGTGTTCTATATTGTTATTCTGTTTTGGACTTTAATGTAATATCCAAGTTTTATTATTAAGTGGCCAGCCAATATAAACTGCCAAAAGGTACAATGCCACGCATCTTAGAAGACGAAGGACTCTATATTCAGAAAAAGCCAGAAACATATAAAAAGACCTGCAATAAAATGGAAAATCGCCTGCTTCAACTAAGTGAGGCAAGTGTACTAGCTGACAAGTTATACAACTTATGAATAGTACATCACATTTATTTTTAGGTACATATTTAATTACTATATATCTTAAATATTTTTGATAGGGAAAGTGTTGGTTTGAAGAGAGTGGAGAAATAATGTCATTACCTTCACCTATTAGACAGTCATGGAATTTCAGATTAAATGTAAACAAGGAATCCTTAAATCCAGCACTAAAGACCACATACAGGAAGGTAACAAATAGCAGTTTATTTGTAATCATGGCTGGAATTCTAATATCAATTATAACAAAATTTTATGGTTTAATTTTTACGCTTTAAATATATTGTCTAGTAATAAATAAACTATGATGAAATCATTAAGCAGCTCTTAAGATTATTTTTGAGGAATAGTTCATTACATGGAGAAATGCTCAAAATAAATATGAAGTGGAAAGAGTGCAACATTAAAGCAGATCTTAATTTTGAAAAAATAATGATGAATTAATGGTATTCAAGGTAAATACTATTAATAACATCTATCACTATGGATTACTCTTGCCTCTCAATTTTGACTATTTTAGATAAATTATATATATAATATAATATATAATTATATATACACATATATATTATATATTATATATACATACATATAGACAGAGAGACAAAGAATGTCAAAGTAGAAATACTGCTTATAGGTTTGTATGAGTGCAGTTTTAGTATATAATGCTGAACAGGTTTTCAAAAGTTGTAGGAAATTATACACAAAGTGTAAGTGTAAGAGAGTTTCAGGTGCTTGATTTCTTGCTAAGATTTGATATTACCTGTTTTTTTAATCATTTTTATTATGGTATATATAAATACAATTCCATTAAGATCTGCATGTTTGGGGCCTTTGCTTGGTCCTTGATTCATTGTTGCCCAGATCTGTGTGCATTTGGTGTAACACAGGTACCTGGCTTTAGAAGTCTACTCAATCTCCTCAAATCAACTGTTGCTTACAGCCAGTATATTAGGGAGTTTACCTCCCAAGAAAATGCATTCCAGTGTTGCACAGTTTTGTGTATTGTTTTCTGTTGTTGAATTAAAATCTATCCCTCATTACTTCTATTTAATTGACCATAAAGAACTCATAAAGCACTTCACCTATACATCTCTTCGGATAATTGAAGCCTACACTGACTTCCACCTGTAGCTTTTGCTCTCCAGTCTAATCTTACTTCATTTGAGTGTTGTTAGAAATTCCACCATCTCAGTTACCCTTTTCCAGCTTCTGAGAACCACAGTTAGTAGGCACTGAATATGATAGGGCCAATGATTTATGTCACTCCCGTAGAAATCCAAAGCAAGTAAGCAGCACAGTTTTTCAACTAATGATAAATCTGACTAACAAGACAGGCCCCTGTAGTTTAGGGATTTGATTTCTAGAAATTCACTTATAATTTTTAAAACTTAAAATGGAAACTTTTTTCTTTGTGAGTTTTTTTTTCTGATAATGATCAGTTACCAGTTTAATAGCAAGTGATAAATCCCTGTAATGGGATCTTTGTTGAACCTTAAAGAACACAGATGTAATAGATATAGATTAAAGAAAAACAAGCCTTGTAGCTGTTTGCCTGCCTTCTTGAAATCCAAGTGAGGAAGAAGGGAAGCTTCCTAACCCAGGAAATATTTAGCCACTATACGGGTACCCTACATTTCTTAAGAGGGCATTGATTTGTTTACATCAGGTTTGGGATGGGACAACCATTTTCTTCAGCATAGCAGCAGGTAAAATACCACTGGCACACACTAGACAGTATATGTCTTAGTCCATTTTTATGTTTTAAATAATAGAATACCACAGATTATGTACATTATAAAATGTAGTGGTTTATTTGGGCTCACAATTCTGTCCTGTGGTTGGGGGGCTGAATCTGAAGATGATGTTTTTTCTGGTAGGGTCCTGAGATGGACATGGCATCTGTGCCATCAAAGAGACAGGAACCATACCAGCTCCAAAGAGACCTAGCCAATCTGGCTTTTATAGCAGACACACTCTTGAGACATCCATTAATCTACTAATTATATTCATGGGTTAATACTTTCATAAGGCCAGAGCCCTAATCACATCTTATAGGTATCACCTGTTCCCTCCTCTAACTATCTCATAATGGCAATTAAATTTCAATGTGAATTTCAGACTGATCCAGAGAGAGGGATCAGTGTCTGTCTTTTTGTTTTCTGGTACTGAGATGAGAGACAGACAAGAGGGATGACTCATTCTTTGGTGAGCAATGTAGAAAGGAAAGCACAGAGCCTTACACTCCAGTTTTCCTCTACCCAACTGCCCAAGCCTCTCAGCTCAGAAAACTTCCCTGCAGCCCACTCCCAATAATCCACACTGAAAAAGCAGCAGGACATGAGGAGCAAATGGAACTCGTGGAGCACGACAGTCTCGTTTCAGCCATGAAGTACCCTGCTGTCACACAGCAAGTCTAGACTGCCCTCCTGTCTCTGTCACCCATGTACACCATTAGAGAGTAAGGGAAGGAGTCTATAAAAAAAAAAAAGCAGCAAAGTGAGACGAAATCAGGCTGAGGAGCTCACTGAACTCAGGGCCTTTGCACTGAGCCATCTCTCCCGTTCTTTTTTTTTTGTACCAGGGATTGAACTGCGGTCCTTGGGTTTGTGAGGCAGGTGGTAGAACCACTGAGCTAACTCCCCGGCCCCTTTCTTTATTTTTTTAAGACAAAGTCTCCTAAACTCTCTCAGTTGCCCAGGCTGGACTCAACGTGGATTGTCCTGTCTCATTCTCCCAGGGTGCTGAGATTACAATCATGTGCCACCACGCCCCACTTTATCGTTCTCCTTCATAGTTAGATTCATCATGACTCTTACTACAAGTGACTGGAAATTAATGAATTTGTCTAGACATGCAAGAATTGGGCTACACATGCTAAGTAACTCACCAGCCTTCTCACATTACATCATTAAAAATCAATTACATTGACATTCAAACATATGTGGTTAAATTAAAAACGGACTAAACCATCCACACAACATTTTTCATGTAATTTAGGCCTACAGATTTCCACCAATTTAGGGGCAATTTAGTATTCAGATAGCAACTATCTCTCTTTGCCAATTTCCTGTCTCTGGGACAAAAATACCAACACTAACAATTTAAAGGAGGAGAAGTTTATTTTGGCTCATGGCTTCAGTCCAAGAACAGCTTGTTCTAATGCACTAACAGAATGGCAAGAGAGGCATGGTGGAGGAAAAGGTGCTCAGCTCATGGCAGTCAGGAAGCAGAAAGAGAAGGGGACGAAGGGAGATACATCCTTCCAGGTCACCCCTACCCAGGGACATGCCTCTTCTTACCAGGCCCCACTTTCTATCAGCACATTCAGCTATAACTTTAACAGTGGAATGATTGATCCACTGATGAATATAGTGCCCCCATAATCCAATTATCTTTCAAAAGCCCCACCTCTGAACACATATAACTTTAAATCTAAGCCATAACACTGTCTCAAGTACCAGAAGAAACAATTTCCTTAGGCAGCATTTACTTAGATGACTCAGGTGCCTCCAGGGAATTTTCTAGGTGAATAGCAATATATTCATTTAAAAATAATGCTTTGCTAAGTCATTACTATTTAATTCTGGCCCACAAATGATCATTATACCATCATGTAATCAAACTCGACCCAAAACCTGTTACATTTGTCATAATGTTTCTATAGGAAATTATTTTCAATCCCATAATTCAAAAGTCCAACTTCCACCAGTAAACAAGAATAAAGTAAATGATAACAATTTATAGCAAGATGGCTAAAATGCTGTAATACAAATATGTTTTATGAAATTAAAGGCTGTAATCAGTTTTGAAGGTCAAATTTTTGCTTTTGCTCTACTATATTACTGTTCTACAATTGACATGTTACTCTTATAAGGAAAAGTTACTTGTAATTTTTTAAAAGAGAATCAAATTAACATTGTGCTTTTTTTAAAGGCAATAAAATCTGACATTGAGAGTTCTTTTAGGAACAAAATGGAAGGTCAAAGGGAAATGTACCAATTAGATCTCAACATTACTGGTTTGCAATTTAGCCATCACCCTCTATTCAATAAAGAGCAAGTAATATGTGCTAGACTGCTGCAACTTTATGAACATTTTCAGGACAGGAAGCAACAGAATTTACCACAGCTACTTTATGAAAAGGTGAGAATGGACTTTGTTGTATTTCAAAGCTAAACATTTAATATAAAAGAAAAATTTCTTAGTTTACAGCAAGTTATCATAAAACATTTCCTTGGTATTCTTAACCAGTTAGAACAGTCATTTGAGTTTAGTTTTTCTGAAAAAAAAACTGAGAGTTGACTTGCTGGGAAGACAGCCTCAAACATCCTGCAGTATTTTTTATCACATATATGTTATTTACTGAGCAGTAGTATTGTTTTTTCTATGGCTTTGACCTAAAGGAGCCATGTCCTTTTTTAGAGTTTTGTAATAGAGTATTTTGATAAAAATATTGAGGTCTTGAATTAAAGAGTCTTCTTCTGATATAAGCAATCCAAATTGTCATCTATTGGCATTATGAAGGATATATATTAATTCTGAAAAAGGAATCAAGAGTTCCCACTAATAATTTTCACAAACCTATTCATGTCGTTTAGCCTGCTGGGTTACAGATATATGAGCATTTTGTTAACTGGTGTTCTCTATATAAGTCTCTATATGAAATAAAATTGTTATTACTTGATCAGATTTTTAAAATTAAATAATATTGTTGGAAAAATTCTATAATATATAAATCTGTAAACAAGATACTTTGGGGGAGCAGTACTGGTGATTAAGCCCATTTTAAGTTAAATACCTTATAAGGCATTTAAACATTTAATTCTGATGGAGTTGTGAAGATATCTCTTAGGCAATCAGTGTTCTGCTAACCAAAAACTAAAAAAAAAAAAAAAAAAAAAAAAAAAAAAAAAAAAAAAAAAATCATTTATGGGCAGCCAGTAGTGCGTGATATCTGACAGACCAAAATTGTAAAGATACCTTTCTATATATTTTTGTAGTGTGTGTGTGTGTGTGTGTGTGTGTGTGTGTGTGTGTGTGTGTGTGATTTCTGGCCTTTTCCTCTATGTAGAATTTATAGCTGTGTCTTGAAGGAAGTTTGGCTCCAAATCAATTTTCCCCTAAGAGATTAGCCAAATAGCCAAGCAGCATAATTTCTGTACTTAAAATACTACCTTCTGAACAAGCCAGTTTGCATGTCATATTTATATAGGTTTGTTTAAGATTTATTTTATAGATATACTGGTCTGCTTCTGCCCTGTTTTTGTTACCATATTTAATTATTAAATCATGATAGGACAATTGCCTTTTCATTATTGCCTTTTCTAGAATGTTTTGGATACTCTTAATGAATTTGATGTTCTATTCAAACCTTAAAATTCACCTGTCACTCTATATTTTAAAACTCTAATACCATTTTATTGTGGTTGCATTACACTGTTGCATTAATTGTGACAGAAAACTTGTTGTTATAAAAATCATGTTTCCTGAGATTCTGAGGAGCAGTGTTGTGGTCCAGACCACTGTGACTGCCAGCAGATTCCAGCCAGGGATCCACACTGACCCCAGAGGCAAGGGCATGCCTGCCCAACCAAGGGCCCAACTGGAAAAGAGCTTCAGTCAGAGGCTTGCCCCTATACTCTCTCTGGTGGAGACCCTAGCCAGAAGCCTGCTTAGGCAATAGGAACTGGGGAGCACAGCCCACAGCCAAAGACCCTCTCAGACAACAAGGTACACAGGGGCCCCAGCAAGAGGCACACCTAGATACCATCCTAAGTGTGCTCAGGCCCCAGCAAGAAGCCTCCCAAGACAACATATGCCTCAACAAAGGCACAGCAGGTGCATCTGTTGAAATGAGAAGACATGGAACTATATCCCAAAACCAGACTTCCAGATCACCTAAGGCAACACCAAAGGGAAACAAGACAGAAAAAGCAGATACTCAACCACCTGGACTCCCTGAACAGGCAACAAAA
Source organism: Fukomys damarensis (assembly GCF_012274545.1). Lineage (NCBI taxonomy): Eukaryota > Metazoa > Chordata > Mammalia > Rodentia > Bathyergidae > Fukomys > Fukomys damarensis. Next base: position 685,443 of record NW_022900920.1, read on the forward strand.
GATGATCTAGAAAAAATGAAATCAGAAATAATTTCTAAGATAATAACATAGAATGTGCCCATAGTGCAAGACATAGTTAATAAATCTGGAGTGGACACAGACAAAAAAATAGAGGAGCTCAGGAACATGATGGAATCCCAACAGGAACCAAATGGAATCCATAAAACAAATGCAAACAGATCTCCAGAAGATTAAAAACTCCTGTTTCATGAAGCAGACTGAGCCAATGCAAAGATAGAATTTCAGATATAGAAGATAGGGTTACAATTGGTGACCAGGACAAGAAAAATTTCTTTAAAATAGTAAGGGACCATAAGAAATCAATCCAGCAATTGTTGGATGATGCAAAGAAGAATAATGTAAGACTGATTAGAGTTAATGAAGAAACAGGAGGGAGTACAGATGGCATAAAAAACTGTTCACAGAAGCAATGGCAAAAAACTTCCCAAGTAGGGTAAAACAATTTGACATACAGATAAGTGAGGCATACAGAACTCCAACGAGCTGTGATTTTTTTAAAAAATCTACACATAGACATATAATAGTTAAGATTCCAAAAACAACAAAAGAATAAAATTCTACAAGCACTTAGAGAAAAGAAACAAATCACATACAAAGGAAAGCTTATCAGAATCACAGCAGACTTCTCAACACAAACTCTCAAGGCAAAAAGAGCTTGGAGTGATATATTTGAAACCCTCAAGGAAAACAGTCTCCAACCAGATTGATGCACCCTGCAAAAAACTATGTTTCAAAATTGATAGAGAAATAAGATACTTTCATCACAAAAAGCACCTCAGGAACTTCATGAATACCAAACCAGAGGTCCAAAAAATTTTAAACAGTATCCTAGGAAAAGACTACAAGGATCACAACCTGAGGAAGCCCAGCAAAATGAACCCATCAGGCATGACAAATTAAACACAAAGGGGAAAAATCCAACAAAAAGACAAAGATATGACAAGGATAAGTCAATTTGTATAAGTTATAACTATTAATGTTAATGGTCTTAATTCACCAATCAAAAGAAATACACTGGCAGAATGGGCCAAGAAGCAAAATCCAACAATATGCAGTACACAAGAAACACACTTAATTCAAAAAGAAACTCAGACTGAAGTTAAAGGGTGGAAAACAATACTTCATTAATCAGGAATCCAAAAGAAAGCAGGAGTAGCTATCCTGTTTGCATATCAAGTGGATTTCAAGCCAACACTGACTAAGAGAGACAAAAAAGGACAGTACATCCTTGTAAAGGGAACAATCCAAGAGGAAGAGATGACAATCATAAATATATATGCACCAAACACTAGTGCACCCAACTTTATAAAACAAATATTAATGGACATGAAAAATCAAATAAGCAGTAACACAATAGTAGTGGGGGACCTCAATACCCCACTGTCACATATAGGTAAACTAGAGAGAAAATGAAAAATAAAATACTAGAACTCAATCAAACTCTTGAACAAATGGACTTAACAGATGTTTACAGAGTGTTCCACCCCAGAGAATCAGATTACATATTCTTTTCAGCTGTATATGGCTCCACATACTCACTCATAGAACATGTCTAAGTAAGTGCAAAGGAATTGAAGTTATCTCCTGTACATTATCAGACAGCAGTGTGATGAAATTAGAGATCAATAGCAAAAGAAGCCATAAGAATTTCATAAACACATGGCAATTGAACAACACAATTCTGAATAACCAACTGGTCACAGAGGAAATTAAAGAAGAAATTAGATAGTTCCCACAATTAAATAACAATGACAATGCAACCTATCTATGGGACACAATCAGTCTTACCAGGGAAATTCATAGTGGTGAATACTCATATTAGAAAAACAAAGCGAGCTCAATTACACAATCTGATGCTGAACGTCAAGTTTCTAGAAAAAGAAGACCAAGAAAAACCCAAAGCTCATACAAGGGAGGAGAGTATAATGATCAGAACAAAAATCAATGCAATGGAGACTAAGAGAATTAAAAAAAAATCAACAAAGCCAAGAGTTAGTTCTTCAAATGAATAAACAGAATTGACAAACGCTTAGCCAACCTTATCAAAAAAGGAAAGAAAAGGCCCAAGTTCATGCAATTAGGAATGAAAAGTGTGAAATTATGACAGACCCAGCAGAAATTCAGAAGATCGTCAATATCTACTTTAAGAACACCAATAAGATGGAAAATACAGAAGAAATGGACAGGTTCCTAGATTCATATAAATTACCAAAGTTGAACAAAGATGATATAAAAATTCTAAACAGCCTAATATCTATCAATGAAATTGAAAAACACAATTAAAAACTTACCAACTAAGACAAGCCTGGGCCCTGAGGCTCACTGCTGAATTCTACAAGACATTTAGAGAGGAACTATTGCCAATACTGTTTAAATTCATCAATAAAATTTAAAAGGAAACAATACTCCAAATTCATACCTGGAAGCAAGCATCAACTTGATCCCCAAAGCAGAGAAAGACCCAACCAAAAAATAGAACTATAGGCCAATCTCACTAATGAACATAGATGCAAAAAAATCCTTAATAAGTACCTAATAAATACTGCAAGTAGAATGAAGAAGATCATACACCCTGGCCAAGTGAAATTCATCCCAGGGATGCAGGGATGGTTCAACGTATGCAAACCAATAAATGTTATATACTATATTAATAGAGCCAAGGACAAAAACCACATGATCATGTCAATAAATGCAGAAAAAGCATTTGACAAAATCCAACATGCATTAATGATAAAACCCCCACAGAAAATTGGAATAGATGGTCTCTACCTCAATCTGATAAAAGCCATCTATGAAAAACCAACAGTCAACAGCACACTAAATGGCCAAAAACTGAAATCCTTCACACTAAAATCAGGAATAAGATCAGAATGTCCCCTCTCACCACTCCTGTTCAATATAGTTTTGGAAACATTATTAGATAAGAGAAAGAAATAAAAGGAATAAAGATAGGAAATTACGAAGTCAAATTGTCAGTATTTGCAGATGATACTTTATATAGAAGACCCCAACAACTGTATTAAAAGTCTTCTAGACTTAACCAAATTCATTAAAGTAGCTGGGTACAAGGTCAACACACAATCAAAAATTAATAGCTTTCCTGTACATGAAAAACAGATTCACTGAGAGAGAAGTGGGGCAAATAATTCTTTTCACAATAGCATCCAAAAAATTGAAATACCTAGGAGTCAACCTAACAAAAGAGATCAAAGACCTCTACTCTTAAAACTACAGCACTCTGAAAAAAGTTCAAAGACAATATTAGAAAATGGAAAGACATCCCTTGCTCCTGAGTAGAAAGAATCAACGTAGTGAAAATGGCCATACTTCCAAAACTGCTATATAGATTCAGTGCTGTCCCAATTGAAATCCCAGTAGCATACTTCACAGACCTTGAGAAAACAATTCAAAAATTCATTTGGAATTAAAAGAGATGTAGGATAACAAAAGCAATTCTAGACAATAAAGACAAAGTAGGGGGTATCACAATCCCCAACTTGAAACTATACTACAAATCTACTGGCATAAAAAACAGCATGCTACTAGCAAAGAAACAGACCTGAGGACCAGTGGAAGAGATTAGAAGATGCAGAAACAACTCCAGACATATTCAGCCCCCTCATTTTCGACAAAGGAGACAACACCCTCACAGAAGGAAAGATAGCCTTTTTAATAAATGGTGATGGAAAAACTGGCTTTCAACTTGTCAAAGATTAAAACTAGACCTATATCTCTCACCATGCCCTAAACTAAAAATGGATTAAAGATCCAAATATTAAAACAGAAACACTAAACTGGCTGGAAGAGAGGTTAGGTAGAACTCTTGAAGACATTGGTGTAGGAAAAGATTTTATGCACAGAACCACAGTTGCACCTGAAGTAGCACAAACAACAAGTGGGATCTCTTCTTAATAAAAAGCTTCTGCACAGCAATAGAAACCACTAATACTGTGAAGAGACAACCCATAATGTAGGATAAAATTTTCATCAGCTGTTCCTCAAAAGTCTACTATCTAGAATATATAAAAACTTTTAAAAGAATTTTTAAAAGACCCAATCCAAAAGTGGGCATCAGAAATGAACAGACATTTCTCACACAAAGAAGTAGAAATAGGAAATAAACATAACAAAAAATGTTCAATATCACTGGTCATTTGAGAGATGCAAATGAAAACAATGCTGAGATTCCACCTCACCCCAGAAATAATGCCTGCTATCATGAAATCAAACAATAACAAACACTGGTGGGGCTATGGGGAAAGAGGAACCCTGTTCCACTGCTGGTGGTAATGTAGACTGGTGCAACCACTGTTGAAATCAGTATGGAGATACCTCAAAGAACTAGGATTGGAAGTCCCATTTGACCCAGCTATTCCCCTCCTGGGTATCTTCCCCCCAAAAAAATAATCACACTGCAGTGATATATGTACACCCATGTTCATAGCAGCACAATTTGTGATAGCTAAAACTTGGAAGCAGCCTAATTGCCCATCAACGGGAGACTAGAAAAAGAAAATGTATGTGTGGGCTAAATGGATGAACACTGAGGCCATACTCTTCAGTGAAACAAACAGGACACACTTGTAAATACCAAATAGTTTCTCTAGTGTGAGAAATTGAAAGTGTAAATAAGGACTAAAAGGTATAATAGACAATGCAAAATAGGAAGAAAAGGGACAAAGGGCAAGGAGAAATAGGAGGGGTAGGGGAAAGAAAAGAAGGGAATGGGATTAATAAGAAAATGAAAAAATGGAAACAAAGTCTTTGTAGATAGGGAGGCAGGGAGGGATTGAAGGAAGGGTAGGGGGTTGGGGAAAATATAAGAACCAAGATTGATTATGTAAAGGTGCAAATTTCCAACAATGAATGTCATTATATTGTATACCTTAAATGTACCAATACAAGTATTTTTTTTAAACATTGGGCTTCCTTATAGTGCATTTCTATTTGTTTGGGTCTTTCCTGTCTTCCAGTGGAAAAGTTGGTAACAGTTAACTATAGTCACCCCCATGACAGATTTCTCCTGCGAGAAATTTAGGGTGTAGTTTCTTTCAGTTTTACTTCTCTATAAAAGTATGTTTAAGTTAACTGTTTTATACCTTCTGTAATATACCTTCTTTCTTGATTTTATTTTTTCTTATTTGCCTTTTTTATGTGTTACACTTTCATGGAGAGACATGCACATAGGTTCTCAATACAGATACACAAATATGGATGTAATGATGACATTGTCTTTATGGATAAAGACAGATATCTTTCTCTTACTGTGAGGTTTTAAGCGGAAGATAAAGTGTGTACCTCTGCTCAATCTGCCTTCTTGATTTAATGGCATTTCTTTATATAAACTGATGAACTGATTGCCTTTTCACATTCAATGTATAATGTTTATTGCTTGGGCAGCTATTCAGGCTTTTCTAAGCTCTGCTCCAAACTGCTTATAGGAAAATATATTTTGAAAGACAGAACAGTAATATACAACAGAGTTCTACACTTGTAGAAGTTACAGATGTATTAGACCTACAGATAAATTGTAGAGATGCTCACAGGTAAATATAATGTACCAAAAGAGCTCTTTTCTTTGTGATAGCTGAAAACACTGACAAATGCTACCAAATCAATGAATGAAAACTCTGAAATATCCCAACTTGTCAGAAAGTCTTTACAAGATTATTATTGGCAGATAAGGTAGGTTTTGAAGCACTCATGTATTTATCAAATATTTATTAACTTCTTTAGATAAATCACTGTATTTTGCTATAGAAGATTAGGAGAAATACAAGATCCCTAATCTTTAGGAAATTACAGAAGTGGTTACAGTATTTCTTAGAGGCTCATGTTTGTGTAGAAATATTTCACAGAAATATCATGAGAAAGCAGTTGTTTTAATATCCTCTGATGTATTTTATGTTTCTAAAAATATTTGTTGAAGAAAATTACTGAGTTCATCAATATTTATAAATTGACTTGGATTATATTATTCTCAGGTGTTTGTATATATTTGAAAATTAGAGCGAGACGTGGCTATTCATTTCTGTAATTCCAGCACTGGGGAGGCTGAGGCAGAAGGATTCCCATGAGTTCGAGGACATACTGGGCTACATAGTAAGTTCAGGGGTAGCCTGAACTGACACTTTGTCTCAAAAAAAAAAGTGAACACTTACATATGTACAAGGTACATTTATTAGTTAATTAATTATGTCTAAATTAATTACATTAATTCAGTCTACTTTTGTTTTTGTGTTTGCTTTTGTTTTGGTACCGGGGATTGAACTCGGGCCCTTGTGCTTGTGAGACAGGCACCAGAACCACTGAGCTAAATCCCTGGCCCCTATATTAATTCAGTCTAAAGATATGACTCTAGAAGTAAATGAATTTAAGGACCCTGTCTAAAAAATACATGGTTTACAAGTTAAGAAACACTGGCTTATAAACTAGATGAGAGAATTTATCAGAGTATGAAACAACTGGAAAAATAATTACAAAATGAAGCATAATAATTTTCAAGGAATTTCAAAAGTAAAAAAGCTCATTTGGAAGATAACTTATTTAGTAGACAGTTCAACTGTGCACAAAAATATATATGAAAAATATATATGATTTGATAGGTACAGAAAATTCCTGACTCCCTGCCACGACCTGATATGATTCTATAGACCCTTAGCCACAAGAGACAACAAATAATTTAAATGTTGGTTTCCTAGGGCAACTTTTAAAAATGCAGATATTACTTGATAAGGTTAACATATTCCTTTAAACAAGGCCTGGCATAAGATGAGTACTCAACAAATACTAGCTGAATAAATCAAGAGAACACATCAGTATTTACAGCACAATAAACTAGTGTTATTTATATTAACTAAAGTTCAAGGCAAATAGCCATTGACATAATGAACACAGAACAAGTCAACTTTGATGCAACAAAAAAAAAAAAAAAAAAAAAAAAAAAAAAAAAAGAAGAAAGAAAGAAAAGTGGGCTTTAGATGGAGTCCAATACTGGCAGGTAGAGGTCCACTAGAGAGGGTGGGTGGGGGTCCCGACTAGGTCATCACATTTATTAAAACAGAAAAATACGATGTGCTAAATCTTGATTCAGGAAAATTTGAGTTTGTGATTTAGAAGGGCTGCAAAGGGTAGATTTTGGACATTTGAAAACAACTTTTGTATTAGGGAAATATGTGCACATGAAAAACAATTAAGAAATGATACTGTTAACCTTAATGGCTGTCTTTTAGGTATCCGGTACCCACAATTACCTAATGTCCAGGAAAGAAATCTTCAAATCACTTATGACTCCCTTTTGCTGCCTCTCTCAGTCTTCATATCCATTTAGTAGCCACCTTATTTTACTTTTAAAATCTCTTTCCATCCTGTCTTTGCCCTCTTCAGCATTCCTACCAATTCTATTCACCTCAAGCACTTATCTTCCAGGTGGACTACTTAGTCTCCTAAAATATCTCTTTAAACTCCACTCCATACTTAAATAAGGTTGAATTTGCTTTGTAAATAAACCTCACTACCTTCAAAATAAAATTCAATAGCCTTAGCATAATCTATAATTCCTTGCATAATCTCACTCCTTACCTCTCCAGCTTCATCTTAGGGGCCCTGTGACATCAAACTTTATAGTCAGTGTCCTAAATATACCATTTTAATACTTCTAGATTCTGTTTTAATGTCTTTTGTTTCTAGAATGTTCTTTCATTTTTTCTGTCTAATACTTAGACCACATATAAAATTTATGTCAATTTTATGTCACTTTTTCAGGGGTGCTTTTACTTACCCATTAGATTAGATTAAATTCTATCTGTCTATCTATCCATCCCCATGGCACATTGTATTGCCCTTTTCATAATTCTCATCACATTTATAAATACTTACTCTGTATCTTCTTTCACTGAGATAGTATTTGCCAGCACTTAAAACAATTCATGCCACATAACAAATATCTATTATGTATTAATTGATTTGAAATGAATACTATTCTCTATGAGTACCCATTTCTTTTGACGTCTTTCACTACTATTGCCTACCATCCTGTTTTTTATGAACAAACTCTATGTTTTGTGGATTTCTGATGCGATACCTATAACACTCTATTGCATTAATTAATTTACATGTCCATAAGCTTCTTCAATCCATAGAGCATGTCTTTTTACCTCTTTACTCACACTTTGCCAGCATAGTGCCTGAAACACAAACAGTACTGAATAATTGTTTACTGAATGAATGAATGAATGAAAATAGGCTTCTGTTTCTAGAACAGTGGTACACTAGATTCCTGAATAGCCCTACTGTCAGATGAAATACATAATTTATCTTTATAAAGAGATTGCTGAGATGGCAAGAACATAAGGAAACTGCAGAAGCCAAAAGCAAAGTGAAAGGAAAAATACTAGTAAATCAGAGACAAAACCATCTTTTACATTAAGGATATTTGCTTCCTAGTAACCTTGAGCTATCATTCAAGTGGCTTAATAGAGTACTAAAAACAAAAGACAAAGCAAGTTTAGGCTACTTAGAAAGTTTAATAAAGATTACTATGTAATGGACATTAAACCTCAAAAAGGAATTAAAAGAGGATGACAGAGACTGGTCTTTGACCTTGACACTAAGAAAAGAGGGAAATTTTTCTTTTGAAAATTCATAATCACAAATCTAACAACTTAGAATTATGACCTGAATTAGGTTTATTTGTTTATTTTTAAATTTTTGGTGATATCAAGGGTTGAACTTGGGGCATTCTGCCACTGACCTACACCCCCAGCCTTTATCTATTTATTTATTCATTCATTTGTTCATTTAACTTTTTGTGACACTGGTGACTGAACCCAGGGCCTTCACACAGAGCTACATCCCCATTGAGACAGTCACATGAACTTGCCCAGGCTGGCCTCAAGCTTACTATCCTCCTGCTTAGACTCCTGAGTAGTTGGAATTATTGGCATGAGCCACCAGACCTAGCTCAGTTTCGAATTTCACTTACTATAGTCCCAGATTGGTAGTGATAACAAACTGGCAAATGAAATATATCTGGATGAACACAGTTTTAATCCTAGCTCAGGGATTACTCATAGGTATGATATTCTAAGGAACACAGGCTTATAGTAAAATATTTATAGCCTCTTCTGTTGTAATTACATAAAAATACCAGGAGGAAGAAAGAGCACAAATAATCAGAGACATGCAAATAAAGACTTATGTAAGGTAATGGAATTATCAGATATATAAAATAACTTTAATATGAATCAAAAATAAAAGGCAAGGTTGAAAATATTTACAAATAAGATAGAGTTCTGGGAAGATAGAAAAGGACCTTACTGTCCAAATATTGGGTGTCTATGCTATTAGAGGTGCAAAGAGATGGAAGCATTATTGTTTTACCTTCTCTCCTTGTTGCAAGCCCCACCTCTACCTCCTTTCAAGTTCTCTTGAGATTCTGATAACCTAAATTGGAACCAGTCCTGCTGTAGTGGCTTTGGACTCACCCATATAGAACTTACTTGGTGGCAAAATAAAAGTTGTAGATGTCTCAAACTATACCAAAGCAAGCAAAAGCAACAGAAGGGCATACACTAACTTGGTTTGCAATCTCTTTTACATACATAATAAAGTACTAGTCAGAAATTAACTAAACTGCTACGTAGATTGCAAGAACAATTATCAAAATGTATGGGATCTCTACTTCCTTTCTTTCACTGTTATTTTCTTCAATATCCTTCTCTCTTTGGTGCTTATTATAGCTTAATGGAATTCCAGTTAAACTATTTCTGTTTTAAAGAGAATTTGCATTTTAGCAGGGAATTTTTGAATAGTGAAAAAACCTTTAAAGAATGATTTTCTAATTATAAATTTTAAATATATTTAAAATTATACAGCTATTTCAGGTACAATGAAAAAAAGAAAAATGAAGTGTAGGTTCCAAAGGATTACTCTAAAAATATCCTTGCAGACCATCTTTAATAGCTTATAGTTCTAACCAATAAATATATTTTTATTTTGCCATTATCATTGCAGCAATACAAAAGAGCTGTATAACTTAGAAAGGGAAAAGGACCTCTCCCTGCTACATAGTATATTACAGACTTGGAAACAGATAAAGTCCCTTCGCCAGCAGCAAGGTTTTACAAGCACTACAATAAAGTTACAATTTCAGAGGTAAGAAGCTGCTTTATTTGCTCTTTTTTGTCTCTTAAGGAACTGCTTGTGAATAATGGAAAATCATAGTAACTGGGGAAAAGATCTAGAATCTACACAACTATGTCATCAACAAAGGACTTATATCTTAAATAATTCTTACAACTTAAGAAGACAAGCCAATTTTATTTGATTTTTTTCCTCATTGGTACCTTTTAGGTATACAGTACAGTTACATTCATCATTGGGATCTTGTACCTTTACATGACATCTTGGTTCTCATTTTTTCCCATTGTCCCTGCCCTCCCTTCAACAGGCGAATTGTAAAATGGACAAAGGCTTTGAACAAACACTACTAAAGAAGGTATAGGGACGACAAATGAACATACGAAAAGTTCTCGCTCATAACATCATTCCATATCAATACAGAAATGTCAATTAAAATCAGAATGAAGTACACACCTGATTGAGTGCCTAAAAGATATTAACAACTGTTGTCAGAGACCCTGAGCCAAAGATCCTTTCATTTATAGTTAGTGGGAATGTAAAATGACATAGCCACTTTGGAAACACTTTGTCATTTTTTAATAACATAGACCTGACAACCGTACTCCAAGGTGAAGCATATTTTAGGTAATTGGATAAAGTTGTAAAAACATAAGTACTAGAAGAGATAATTATAATGCAAAACCAAATCTGTTAATCACTTAATCTGTTTGTGAACTCAAAGTGAGTTAATTAGTTCTCTCCCTACAACCCATTACCCTAGGTCTTTTGCTTTTCAAAACAACAAACTTTAGTGTAGTTTCAGGCAATTAGAAAATGTTTCTTTTGTTGATTTTTTTTTCAGCTGCAAGAGATTTTGTTTTTTGTGGTACTAGCTATTGAACACAAAGCCTTCAAACTGAGCCATTGCCTCAGCTCCCCTGCTTTGAATTAGAGACAGAGTTTCACTAAGTGGCACAGACTGGGCTCAAGCTTGCAATCTCCCACCTCAACTTCCTAAAGTGCTGAGATTATAGGTAGACATGGTTTAGAAGTGCTTCTGACAGTTCATACCTAAAACAAGCATGGTTTGTATACTTCTAAATTAATGAAAACTTGATGGCTTAACTCTAATCTTTTAAACCAATTTGTCACACCCATGTGTCAAGATCTCCTGAGCAACAAAGAAGACTCACAGATGTCTTAAATTTACTCAGAATAGTGGTACTGGATCCATATTGTCTATTCACTACTAAATCTTGTTCCCATTACTCTGAACTTGTCTCACATAAGTCCCTTCACATTGTTCTTCCTGAGATTTAATTATTCAATTTTCCCACTGGACTTGGGCTTAGATTTATCTCTCCAGCTTCTTGCTGGATACCTCTGAGCTAAACCCCACAATGTCAGTGACTAAATTGGCACCAGCAGAATTGGAGAATTTTGTTTCAGCCAATCACGTATTCTTCTGATACTAGAAAAGCATGTTTGAAGATGATTCTGGAAACTGTTACCTGGCCAAGTTTATCACTCTTGACCTAACAATAAGTCTGGTCCTTTTGAACCCTAACTGAATAAACTTGCAGCCAACCTTCTAGAAAAGGCTGTATTTATTATACAAAGGTCTGATACCTACACACTGAGCTCAGGTTATTTTTCCTTCATATACTTTTTTTTTTAATTTGATGTGTTTACCTTCAAGATTTTCCCAAATAAAGCAACTGAGTGGGCAACTGGGATGTATGGTCTGTGCTAGAAATAAAAATGTGAAAGTCTGTGGCTTAGTAATTGTAAATGAAGCCATAGGTATACAGAAACTACTTAGAGAGAGGGTAAAAATGAGATGAGAAGAAACCCAAGGACTGAAACTTGAAAAGCTGTATTGAATGGCTTGGAAAGGAGAATAAATCAGAGGAAGCACTGGTTAGAACACTGCGGGGGAACCTATGACAAAAGTTGCCCATCCAAGGTTTGACAAATTATTAGCATGCATATGACAGCAAAGATCACATTAATTGTAAAAAAAACATGCCAAATGCAAATTTTTTTATTTAAATTGAATTTATTGGTACATTCTAGGTATACAGTACAGTTACATTCATTATTGGAATCTTGTACTTTTACCTGACAGGTCTTGGTTCTCATTTTTTCCCCTTGTCCCCATCCTCCCTTCACGCGCTCCTCCCCTCCCCACCTACAAACACTTTAATTTCATTTTTACATTTTCTCATATTTTTTTCCTTTTCCCTTATTCCCCTTTCCCTATCCTTCTCACTGTCCCTACACCTTTGGTCCTTTTCTTCCTATTTCACATTGCTAATTCCAAATGCAAATGTTTACCTTTCAATAAAAGGTTTTTGTATCATTGAAAGCTGTGTTATTGTATATTTCTTTTAAGATAAGATGTTAATGTATGAGGTTTTCTTTTCTAAATTAAAACTTCAATATTCAGGTTAAACTGCTGTGTTGGCACTTCGTGATAAATAAGTGTGTCTTAGATTACAGTTTGGGCACTCAGTCTCTAAAAAGGTCACCATCACTGGGATGGGTGGAGCCTTTCACCACAGAGGCAAAGAAAAGACAGCACTGTCTTTCAAGTAGGGGGAAGTTGTTAACAGTGCTTAGTGCTTCTGAAATACCATTAAGTTCAGGACTAAAAATGTTCATTGGATTTCCTGACATGGAGGTTTGTGGTAATCTTAGCTAAAGCAAGTTTTACAAAGTGACAGTGGACGAAATCGACTAACAGAAAGTTGAGAATATAGCCCCATCTTCTCATTTTGGTAGGAAACTCCTTGTCAAGTGTTAGCATGTTGACTACTTCCTTAGAATATAAAGTAAATTATTGAAAATGATTGGTTTTGTGGGGGGGGGTGTTGGTATGTGTGTCTGTTTTGGCAAGACCTCCTACAAGTCTGCATTAAATAATTCTATTTATTACTAATTAGAATTAAAATGAATAAATGTGATGATCAAGAAGAACAAGCACAAATGTCAGAAGACATTTCTAAGACCAAGAAGAAAAATGAAGGAAATGTACTTAAGAATGGAGAAAAACAGGAGGTATTTATATTACAAAATAACATTCAATTCATCTTAACTAGTTATAATATTTCACAGTTCAATAGAATAGGAAATCTTGGTATTTGTAACAGATACATAACAAAATGACAAATATAAGAAATAAAAGTTTACTGTTAAGAATAATTGTCCTAGATGATGAATGTACATGGTAAATTTTATATTTTTGTTGTTGTTCCTAGGTGCTCTCATTTTTAGCTTCTGAACTTGAAGAAACAGAAATTGAAAGAATAAATCCAATTACCTTGAGGCCACAGCTTTATTTCACAGCAGAATTAACTGACTTATCCAAGTGTCCACTTTAAATTTTTTTTTTTTTTTTTTTTTTGGTACTAGAGATCAAACTCAGACCCTTGCACTTGTGAGGCAGCTGGCAGAACCACTGAGCTAAATCCCTGGCCCCACTGTAAACATGTTTAAAGAATTATGTTTTAATTATATATTGCCTATTGTATTGCTTTTTTTTCAGCTTTAATTGAGTTTATTGGTACATTTTAGGGATACAGTACAGTATTGCTTTTAATAATAATAACATTAGATTTCTTGGATGGATACCATATTCCAGATGCTCTGCTAAGTGTTTTTTAATTTACATTTTCATATTTGATTGTCACCCTAACTCTATGGAGTCTTACATTATCCTTATCTTAGAAATGAGGGAATTGGTATTATGGAAGGTACTAAACCAAGACCATACATTTAATATGTGCCTGAGCTGGGACCTAAACCAGTCTACTTTGCCATCTTCTGTAATAAGCTTTATATATTGAGCACTTTTAAAAATTTTATGATGGCAGTAAATTTTTATTCAGGTATAGATAGGAAAAATATAAAGTTACAGTAAATGAGGAGGAAGAAGAGAAGGAGAGAGGAGGGGAGTGGAGAAAGAGATTGTACCATCACCTTGCCTTGTTAAAGGACTCTTGGCTTTCATCAAAACGATGCCATAGAGCTTTGTTTTTCTTTTCTTTTCTTTTTTTTTGGGAATGTTACGACTGAGCTTACAGACTGTGTCCCAGAGCTAGAGCTGTCAGAGTCTCTCTTCCACTTGCCATGACAGCAAATAAACGTTATTTACGTAAACCAAATAAAAAAGTATTCCGTAGCAAGAGGGCCCACCAGACAATTTCCTTCTTTGACGGTACAAACCTCATGCCTTCCCATTTGTAACTTCTTCCTTGAACTATACACCTAGGATTAATGAAAAAATAGACATCATACATATTCTCATTTCTCTCATCTACTAGGACTGTGGATCCATCCCACTGACTTTGAAAAGGATATGGCAATTTAAAACCACTGAACTAGATCCAGTTTTTAAACATTTTTCTAATCCAGCTTTGAATATTGTGGTTGTGCATCAGTTAGCTGAGTTAGAACACAGTGGACACCCAATAGACATATCTATTAAATGAATGAGTGGTCTTCCTCACCTGTCACTGGGACAAAATACCCAGCACCCACAACTTAACAAGAAGTTTATTTTTGGTTCATGCTTTTAGAGGTTTCAGTCCACAGTCTACTAACTCCAGGGCAGATGTAGCATGAAAGAAAGGCCTCTGCCAAGGACTGCTGCTCATGTCATGAGGACCGGGAAGCAGAGAGTGAAGGGAAGAGCCTACGCGGGAGATATACTCTATCAGGTCTTTCCCCCAGTGACCTGCCTCTTCAACCAGCCCTCACTTTCTAACAGCAAGTCCACTATAATGCCTCATAGTAGAGTCATCTTCCAAAACCCCCACCTAAAAGTGCATAGGACTCTTGGGAGTCGTTTGGTTATAAACCATAGCAGGGCAGTTACATAAAGAGTAACAAACATAAATGTGTAATTATCACCATCCTCTTCCTGATCTGAGAAATGTAGTAATGAAGCAATCTTTTATTGGTGCTATACCTCTTTCCCATAAGGTCACATGTAGAAAAGGACTGTCAAAATGAGGCTGAGAAGACAGGAACCGTAAAATTTAACTCGGAAGAAGAAGGAAGAACATATTGATGTTGGATAATCTAGTCTAAAACTAAGTGGAAATTAAGGCAAAAAGATGCATAATATTTTATATCTTTTCAAAGCCATTGTATCTAATAGGGTTGCAGTCCTCACATCCAGTTCAATGATAAAAATGGATTCTGTAGGAAACAGTAATATGTTGATATCAAGGATAAAGATGAAAAGATGACAGAGATTAGTGAAGAATTTAAATGATTTACAGCTTGAAGAAAAAAGGGAAGATCCCTTAAAATATAATCCTGAATTAACAAAATTTCATAGTCAGTTTATGAGCTCAGTGTTAAAACTACATTTGGAAGGCAGCATAGAGGGAAATATTTACCTGGATATCTTTCTGAAAGTAATTGTGAAGATGGTCTGAAGAGTTCAATAAGGAGACAGAAAAAAATAGCTTTTATTCCCTAACCCTCTGAGCTTACAGATAAAGTGGGCAGATAATGGGGCAGGGAGATTCTAGAATTCATAGCATAATTAGGGTGGGGAGTAAAAGGAGGTTTCATGTATCAACCTAAGACTTACCGTCCAACTAATTTGCTCCCTTCTGAAGAAGGGGATAACATAGTTAATAATTAGATCAGTTGCTTTGAAGCTGAAAAAATAACAAATGCCGATTGGGTGAATGAATAAATGAATGGCTCCAAGAGTTCCATACCATTCATGGGATCATTTTATTTTGAATAAATATTTGCACAGAAGCCTCAGTGTAAACTGGCTTGCTTCTCTGACATGTGAGTTCAAAGAAAGAACACTTCCCCATCTGTCCTGGAGAAAGTGGTTATATAGCCTGAATCCTAAAGAGATTTACAAAGATCTTTAAGAAGATAAGAGCCCAGTGCTGTGGGAGGCTGAGGCAAGAGAATGGCAAGTTAGAGCCCAACCTGGGTAACTCAGCAAGGCTAATCTCAAAATAAGAATATTGAAAGAAACAGCTCAGTGGGAAGGTCCTGAGTTCATGGGGGTGGGGGGAATAGCAAGACTGTTACCTATTGCACATCTTTAAAGTGTATGTGTGGGGGGTGTGATGTCTTATGAAAGTTAGGAAATAATTTTGAATTCTTTTTTTTTAAGTTTATTGGTACATTTTAGGTATACAGTACAGTTACATTCATCATTGGGATCTTGTGCCTCTACATGACAGGTCTTGGTTCTCATTTTTTCCCCTTGTCCCTGCCCTCCCTTCACCCCCTCCTCCCCTCCCCATTTATAAACACTTTATTTCCATTTTTTCATTTTCTCATATTTTTTTCTTTTCCCTTATTACCTTTCTCGTACCCTTCCCACTTTCCCTACACCTTTAGCCCTTTTCTTCCTATTTCACATTGCCAATTATCTCATTATTTTTTAAAGCACCCACTTATTTTATTTTATTTATTTATTTATTCATTTTTGGTACCAGGGATCGAACTTGGGTCCTTGTGCTTACGAGGCAGGCAGAGGAACCACTGAGCTAAATCCCAGCCCTTGAATTCTTGATATAAACCTCCCGATTCATGTCCATACCCCCTAATTTTCTCCTTTTTAAAAATATCTGCTTGGTAAGTGCTGTAGTAAAATAAATGGCTGAATGATTTCTAGTGCCTTGATTTTAGTTCCTTTTCTATTTTAGAGTGTATATCTTTTTTAAAAAAACAAAAAAATATTTTGATGAGCAAGGAAAACTTTTACCCATGAGCTGTTGTTTGACTTAAAGACACCATTTGTCATCTAAATGATCACCTTCTTTTTAGCATAAGATACATTTTGAAAAGTACAGTATTGTACACCCATTCTGCTTTTCATGGTTCATGAAAAGATCTATTTAATTTATAGGCATGAACAAAAGAGGAGAGCCAGAATTCAGAAGCTGAAATATTTTGTTAAGATATTTTACAACAACAAACTGGTTTCTTGCACTTCAATATCTCCTCTACAGTTTGATTTTAAAGTCATGTTTCAGCAAATTTTCAATATTCAGTTAATGTATTGGCCTGAAATAATTTGCTTAGAGGTATGCCATTGTTATTTGCTTTCATATTTTATGCCATACATCCTTTTTCTTGTTAGCTACTATCCTATATGACGAGTTTTGTTATATTAAAAGATCACAGGTTTCTACACCTAGCAATGTATTTATAATTAATAAATGTATAATCTGCCTCTTTTATGGTCTTTTATGTCATAAGAACAGTTATTTGACTTGTAGTTTCTCCAAATAATTTTCTCCTCTTAAAATTCCTGCCAACCGTGGATATGCAGCATTATTTTTCATTCACATACTAGTTGGAAGAGAGTTGTTTAAAGTAAAATAAGTTTCATACCTATTGTGACCATGAGATGTTTTCTATACATTCCCCTAGCCCTGACGTGGTGGCTTCAGTCTGTTCCTATATTTCTTTATCATTTTAGTTAGTTTGGATCCCTTTAAGAATCAGATGAAAGAACATAAGGTAGACCTTTGATCCCTATACAAAACTTTCTGCATTAAAGGAAGAAGAAAATAGGGATGATGGAGAAAAACAGGAATAGTTAAGGAGGTTTGTCAAAAAGTTCTGGTTGGGGCCAGGGATTTAGCTCAGCGGTTTGGTGGCCTGCCTTGCAAGCGCAAGGACCCAAGTTTGATTCCCCGGTAAAAGTCCTGATTGGTTAAGCTTAAAGCTATACCTAGAAGTAAATTTAGGAGAGAAAAAAGATTTATGTGTGTCGAGGTAGAATTTGAGGAGTATGGAGAGGATTATAATTATAAATTTCAAAATTATTTTTATAATGCTTAAAATAACTTATTCTCTCTCCGACTGCTTTATTCATTTTTACTTAAATTCTTATCAACTTATGTTATCCTACTTTAGAAATTTCTACTTCAAAAATATGCTGATCGGGGCCAGGGATTTAGCTCAGTGGCACTGTACCTGCCTTGCAAATGCAAGTTCCTGAGTTCAATCCCAGTACCACAAAAAACAAAGCAAAACAAAACAAAAAATATGCTGACCAAACTTTCCTTTAGTTGTGGTATAATAATCACTTGAAATTTTAAAATCTGCCTCAAAAAATAGGTAAATGCATATTCTGAGTTCTTTTCATCATCCTATCTCTTATCATATAACACAAGCTAAGAGACAGTGAGAAAGAGGAATGAAGTTAAAAATAAATTACACCTTAGCAGCAACAAAAATTGCAAAATAAACCTGCATGCTGTCAATCAACAGATTTTAATCTAAATTTCTAATTCATTTCTTAACGTTCAACTTTATTTATTCTTCATTCATTTCAGCCAAACTAAACTGCTTACCTCTTCCTATACATACTTGCAATTTCCTACTTGTGAGCTTTTTAGATATTTTAGTTACTCCACTTATAAACACCATTTTCATTCATTCTGAACATTTTCAGGATGTGCCATCATAGCAGCACAGTGGTGCTGTAACTTTTCATCCATTGTGTTGAAGGCTGTCTCCTGGGAGATCTTACCCAGTGGAACCTTTCATTTCAGTACATTTCCCATTCTCTAGGATCTAATCACCAGTCTGAAGTCTCAGAATCTGGATCTGACAGTGCACTGAGCATGGGTCTGCATGCTCTAAGAAAATTCATATGTAAAGTCAGAATGTTAATTCACTCATTTTCTCCTTTTAATTAGCTGATTTGCTATTTACAATAAGACATTTCTTTCACTGACCTAGAATTCCACAAATCTTTCCACATTAAGAATGCTTTTGTCAAGGGAACTGCTGTGTTGGCTTAAATTCACTCTTATAAGGAAGTAATGAACAGGGAAAAAAATATCAGTATCTGTGACCTTCTTTTTTCTTTTCTTGACTATTCACCCATACTTTTTGTTAGCATTCTTTCTTATCTGTAGAGGGCCAGTTTCCCTCTTCCCAACTCTTAATTTCTTTCTTTTTAGAGAACATATCACCATTTCTCCAAGTATTAACAGCACAATATAGATCAAAATAAAGTGTTTCTACTGAAAAAAATTAGGCTTATTGTTATGGCAGTGAACATACATGAAACTCTGGAGAAAGCACAGCACATAGAATCAAGTCTTGAGGAGCTGAAGCTCAGTGGAAATTTCAGTACCTCTTTTTCCTTCTTGGAGAACTTTCTCTGCTCCCTAGTTCCCATAGCTTATTAAACTAATCCTTGAATTCCATAAACCAATGACTTGCCCTTTTCTTTAAGGAGTTCAACCAGATTTTAATCACTTAAAAACTAATGTAGTTTGATAAAGAGCCTCCATATATAACACGAGAAGAAAAAGATCTATTTCCTATAATTTTTATTAGGGGATCAAACTCAGGACCTTGTGCTTGCCAGGCAGGCAGCAGCACCACTGAGATAAATCTCTAGCCCTTAATTTTTATTAGGTTTAACTGAGATTTTTAAAAAATTTTAAGTGCTACAAAGTAGTAAGTTATTAGGGTATTATACAATATGTAAAACATTCTCAAAAACAAAATTGTAAGGTTCTTATTCAGTTCATTTTCTATGAAACCAGTAAAAGGGGTTATATTTCTAAGGTCATATGATTATCTACTTTTGCCTTAAATATGTGAATGAAATGTTATATTTTTAATCCAGTACTTTTTAAAAAATGAAAAAAGTATGTTATTGAGGGCCCTTATGTTTTAATTTTTCTACTGTGTAATTTTCAGTATATTGTATATTTTTATTTCTTTTATATTTAGGTTTATGAAATAAGTAAAAGGACAAGCTTACTGGCAAAATTGTATTTACCTTTACCTAACAATGCAGAGCTGAAAGGCAAAACTGTTTTGGAATATGTAGAATTTAGCTCTGATAAGCTGGTCACACCTGCGGATGGAGAAGTAGGAAGCTGTGAGTTTGTTTACAATGCCCCTCCAATTTTCTTCAGAAGACCCTGAATCATTTAGATGCGGGAGGAATCCTGTATTTATGTTTAGTTTCAGATTACTTAAATTCTCTTTTCAGATGTTGAAGTAGATTGCCTAAAATTTTGTCTTGAATTAGATCATTGGGACATTTAAAATTCACAGTTAGCACTTCAGCTTTTCCGGAGCCATGAGGCCAAAACATGCTCTCTGAAGCCCGAGCTCGGCTTCTGTGGGGATAGTTGCTCGGCCACTGCCTCTCCCCTTCTGTAACCTTACGGTGTTCCGGGACACATGGATTCATTTTCAAATCATGGAGGGAAGGGAGAAAGAAAAGGAAAGAGGGAAAGAAAGGAGAAGGGGACTAAGAAAAGGACAGAGAAAAGAAGGGATGTTTCTGTTCATTTGTGTTTCAAATGGTTTTTACTCTCTTGCAGTTAAAGTCAGGACGTCCCTGAGACTATTGTCTTTCCTCTCCTTCTCCCCATGATTACTTTGTTTTAGCTTTGTAGGTGTTTTTCCTAACTTGTACCCACCTGGTGAAAAGGAAGAAAGCATGAATAAGTGAACAAAGAAGGGAAAAAAGTAGGCAAAAGAAGCCAAAAGAATAGAGCATTAGAGAAAGAAGTCATTTGCTTAGAAGCCATACAGAGCAGAAAAACAGCATGTGGAGACCCAGAAGAAAAAAATGCATTCAAAAACTTTAGGAAACCTGGGAACTCGCAAAGGTTTTAAGGAGTATTGTTCAACTCTCTAGAGGTTAAGAATGAAAATGAGGAGAGGCAGAAGACTCAAGAATACAGGGAAAAGTGAGAAAGTTTTTCTGCTGCCAACAGTCTTTTTTTGCTGCGAGCCATTCTAGAAAGAATGGTTAAGAAACTTCCAGGTATTAGAAAAGGAAAATAGAGATGTTTATCTCTGTATAGTCCACTCAGTGTTTTTCTCTTTCTTTTTTAGTTTGTATGAAGAGGTCTTCCTTGAAGTATCTTAGAGAGGAAATGAAAAAAGCTGGGGTCAGCACAGAACTTAACTTTTGCGTTCTTAGGGCTCCATAAGTGGAAGGAAGGGAGAGAATCTACAGTGTGCTTCAACTGCACACTTTTTAAATGAATCATATGTTTTCCATTTCTTTTATAAACAGATGTCCCTTTTCTTCTTGAGGAAAATGGAACTAAAGAACTTTGTCTTTTAACATCAGGAAAACTTAGCTATTGTCTATCATGGGCCTTAGATGAAAATGGTATTCCTCTGACACCTATATCACAATCATTACGATCTGCAAACTGCAGGTAATAAAGTTTCATGTTTAAAACATAATGTCGTCTCAGCCAGGCATCACACAAAACTTATGTGTAGAAGGGAAAAACCAAGCAGCAGTAGGAACAATTTAGTTTATTTGGATATAGACTTGCTTTTTACCTCAATCATTGTACTAAGAGGAAAGTGCATTTATATGTAAGAGAATACTGCATGTCTCTTCAGTGCTTAGGATTATAGCCACATCAGTGATGAGAGGGGTGCTTCCATAACTTTAAATTATAAGCAAAGGCTTAAACTTCCAAAGATTTTATTTCTAGTGCTTTTCAGTTTTCCAGTCATTCTGGTTTACTAAAGAACAATTTGTGCATGCATTGTCTTTTTGTAGGAAGGACAATCAGGAATTTTATTCTATGTCTCAGGAATTTCATATGCCCTTTAAATGCTACTTCCAGCTCATCTACAAAGTAAAAATTTTCAAAACTTTGATCTTGAGCCAAGAGACAGCTTTGTGCTGTCTTTGTGCATTTAGTGTTTGCTTGTGGAGGGGACATGCAGAGTACTGTGGTTTTGTCACAGGCATCAACTGAACACCTATAAAAGCAGCTAGAGCAGGCAATGTAACAAAATGTAGCAAGGCTCTGAGATTTTTATTGCCACTAGCTAAATCCCCAGCCCTTTCTTTCTTTTTTTTTTTTTTTTGTGTAAGATGAACTTCTCTCCATAATATGTTCATTAATATTTAAGCCTTGCCTTTACTGGCTCTGTTTTCTAAGGGATCTGGGCTAAAACATCTTAGGAAAATGAAAATATATTACATGATGTGCCAAGGGTATGGAGTCCTAGACATCTCTTATGACAAAGACATCAAAATAATTCAACCATCACCAAAAAATAGGAAGTAAAATAAAGACTATTCAAACTTCATCTTTTTGTAATTTTATTTACATCACACTATTCCACATACTGGCTTTATCAGCAGTAGCTTGAGAAGATTCATCATAGATATATGAACAAGAGGTTATGAAAATGAGACACTATACAATAGGACTTCATGTCTGGGCTAAAACTTTTTAACTATGTCAGAAAGGTACATCTGGAATCCTTATTTTATAGACAGAAACTTAAATTTTTCTAATTACACATGACAGAAAAAATTTTCTGTAAAGATAGTAAATAACTAGGATAAATGATGGCTCTCAAGAAATCCTTTCTCTTTAGCATTCAATTTCTTCTGCTTTTAGCCTATAGTTAGATCACTAAGGATATATTACTAATTTTAGCCTATCTTTTATAGCCATATTTTTTGAAATGGTCTCATATGACCAAAGATTCATACGTGCTCATACCACCTACTTAATTGTATTACTTTCCATTATATTTCAGCAGTAAAGATACAATCTAAAGTTTATGTATTGTGTATTATTTACCTAAATTCACTTAAGAAAATATTTGGATTACAATTTAGTATTGTATATTCTCTCTAAAGAAAATACTAAGTTATTATGCTTTGGGTTTACAGAATGCATTCAATAATCTCCATGTAATTAAGCATTCACTATAGTTTAGCTGTCCACAAAGTGGAGATGGCAAAGATAAATATTTATAGACTTTATCCTTACAAAGCATTTTGTCTCTTAAGGGAGAGTTGAATTATCAAAAAGCTATGATAGAGCTAGAATATGAGAAGAACTAGAAGATATATCTCTTTGTTGGGTTTTAGATTTTTTTTTATCCTTTTCATTATATGTTGCAATACATAATAAATATACTCATCATGGGGAATTGGTACATATAGATATTGTACTATGATGAATGAACAGATATTATCTGTAAATACCGCAACTGGATAGCTTTTAGGCTGTACAGTGATGTTTAGCCCACATACTACATGCAAGTCACAGTATTTTCTCTGTTATTTTGTTAAGGAATGTAGATGTAAGAGGGATTCCTGGAATTCCATGGTTTATTAATGCACAGAAGCTTTTTCAATGGGTGGATGAAGTCAGAATTGATCCAAATAATCCAGAATATTCTGATTTAATGGAATTTATTATGGTAAGTTATAGCAAATACCAGTACTGTAAATATATTCTATTTCCTAAACTCTTCCCCTGTCTCATAATTTGCTGTGCACTTTTTAAGCAGGTACTATAGATACCAGAATGACGTAAGAAGATGTCTTATAGGCGCACTCAGGCCCCATTATCTACTCGCTTCTATTTTTCCTTACAGCCAAATGAACTGCTCTATATATCCCACACTTGCCTTCTTCATGCCTTTATCCATGGCATTTAACCTCTGTCTAGAAGGACACCTGTTGTAGCAAGCCTAATAAATGTTTGCAGTTAGACATGCACTCTTCTTTCCTGCCCTTCCTATCAAATTTTTTCTTTAATTCTCTCTCTCTCTCTTTCATTTTATTTTCTTTCCTTCTTTTCTTTTTCTTTCTTTGTTTCACTTTCTTTTAAATAAACTCTTGTGACACTAATCTCTTTCTGCATGTTCTGTAATTATCCATGCACGTGTCTTATCTTTCCTTATAGAACCACATCTAATAAATCTTTGTCTCTCTGATGGCAGCTAACAATATTCCTTACATTTACCATTCACTTATTTGCATTTGTTAAATAAAGTCAACTCATAACTTAGATTACTGAAATTAAGCTCTCCTAGACTTTTCCTGGGCAAAACTGGTTGCAGGTATACAGAAGTATTGGTTCTTTTTCAGCTCTTATGGAAACTGAATAGGAAAAGTCTCATTTTCTAACTTTGTATAGAACACAGATTGCACTTTCTGTGTACATCACAACTGGACAAAGGTTACAAAGCCTTGGAAGTAGGATTATGTATTTCTGCAGGTCCTATCCTGCTACAAATTCAATTGCTCCATTCCTACTTGTATTGTGAATCTTGTATCTCACAATGGAGGGGGTGTCTTGAAATAATTCTTTTTAAAAAATTAACATTTAAAGACTTTACATTTTTGTGTTTACAGTATATGGGACATAAGGGGCAGGATATTCCACAATATTTCCACCTTGAACAATTGCAAGATGAATTTAACTTTGTTTCTGAAGAAGAAATGAAAAAGAGTAAACGTTTTCAGCTTCTGCAACTTAGAAATGCAGGTCAATTAGATAGCTTCCTCCCGCAGCAAATGCCTCTCTATGATAGAGAGATTCCAGATTTAGTCTTTCAGGTATTAGTTTCTATTTGAATATGGTTTCTTGTATGACAAAGTTAATATTTTGATGCTTTAAGTCTAACTTGATTTTGTTATTATTTTAGTATATGTGCTGCCGAAGCGAGCACTATTTTTTATTATTTTAAACTAATATCTAGAGACAGATCACCCTAACACTATTATTCCCTTCTTTTTAGACATTAAGAATGAACAAATCTGCCATATTTCAAAAAGTCCTTAGCTTGGCTTCACAACTTAGTATTGTGCAAACAATCTATTTAACAACCAAAATCCATAAAGTATATTCTAAACTTATTTCACTGTTGTATTTTTGTTATTATATTAAAATGAATCACTAATTTAATAGCAGATTTTGGGGGTAGGGGAAGAAAATATTGCAATTCACTTACATAATGATTATAGGGAACAACTCAATTTTAGAATTTTTAAAATACAAAAAAGAAAATTATGTCTTACTTGGTGGTGTGCTATACCTGGCTGACCTCAGCTGGTGTGATGAGCTAGGATGGTCTCATCCTAGCTCCACATTTAATGATTTCATTTGCTGCTGGAAGAGTATTTATGCCATAAATCAGCAAATGTAACAAGTTGGAGCTTCTCCTCCCACTTCAAAAGAACTCATTGTGAAACACCAGCATACCACCAGTTTTACAATGGAAGAATTATAAGAAATTATTCTTGTAGAAATAACTAATTGAAGTAATTCTAGTATTTGAACTTTCTAAGAGATACTTTAGGAAGAAAGGAATTATTTTTCCATCTCTGAAGACAATGTCTATGCAGGAAAACTACCACTGGAGAGTGAGATCAGCCAACTTAGCTAAAGATCCAAGATTTTGATGTCCACTCAGCCACTTAAAGGACACACAAATCTTTACAGGGCTAATTATCTTTAGGACTCAAATTGCACTAGGAGTGTGCTCATGGTCTGACTCAAGTGGTATTACCACATTCTTTAGGTATGGCTCAGAGGTGAAAGGTGAAAAGCAAAATGATATTTCTCATCTAATTTTTCAATCCCAATTTTTTTTCTCAACCATTATTCTATTTTAAAAGATGAATAGACCTCATTCCAGAAGCAAATAAACGATAGTCATAAATTTTTTTCAGCTTTTAGCGGTAGAGTCATACAAAATGTTTTCTTATGCTAATACCAGATTATTGCAGTTGTCATCCTACATATAAACTGAAATGAATAACAATATTTTTATATCAGTACATCATATTTTAACTCTTTGTTACATTCAAGTGAAACTAACTAAATTCTCTGTTTAGGAGTATGAAAGTCAGGTAGAGATGGATATGTCTGTTTCAGATGTAAATTCTATTACTGCACAAAGGATTAATGCCATACATTTTCTGAAAAAGGTAATAAAAACAACAACATGGTACTAAAGTTGTTTGCCATTACTTTTGTGAAAATTGATCTGCTAGACACATAGCAATATTTTCTTCCCAGACAGTCAGGTGAAAACAAATTATCTTCTCAGATTTTTCTTTTCTCAAAGGACTTCCTTTTCAGATTTAGGTTACATAATTGTCAGTGAAACCATTATTAAAATGCCTTCCAACTTCTGGTCAAACACGAATGTTACATACTTCCTGACGTTAGCTTTAAGCCCTCCTTTTTTACTGGCAAGTGTTTTTCTCTATCCTTGCTCCTCTTACCTCTTTACTATCTACAGACATAAAAGAAAAATTGGAATATACTTTAATAATGAGTTTGCTATCTTGGAAAATAAAGACATATCCTTACTCATAAGAAAAGAGGATTAATTTCCCTCTTATCCTTTCTCTTTTTCATGCACGGGGAAGCCCAGGAGGGAGGAGAGCAGAGAATCTGTAAGAGAGTAAGAGAAGTGATGCTGAAGATGCTTAAATTTTACTTAGAAATCCTGGGAGGGAACTTGTGTAGCTTGATTTCAATGCCTATGAAGACTTATTTTCTAGTGGGAGAAGTCAGATGATGAGCAACCATTATTAGTGGCTCAGAGGGTGAAACTTGCTATAAAAATAATGCAGGAAGCAAAGAGTGGTGGGGAGTGGTGAAGTGTAATATAAGGTGGTCAAGGAATTTCATGAGAAGGTAACACTCCAAAAATGAACTACTATTTATTTAGATTTGAAGGAGGTGAGGGAACTAGTCATGGAGTTTCATGGGGGAAAAACACTCTAGGATAATGAAACCATGTGTAAAAACTCTGAAGGAAGCACTCCCGGCTTGTGGAAGAGATAGAAAGGATCACAGTCTGAAAGATGCCAAGGGAGAGAGAAAAAGAAAGTGAACTATCTTGGGGCCAGAGGAACCTGGTTCACCTTCCAAATGAACAATTTGTTGCCCATGTGGCAGGATAATTTTCAGAATTTAGTTATGTTTTTTCCATTCTTCTCACAACTTCATTTTCCTGTCCCATTCAAGCAGATTATCAGGCTCTAGGTTACGTTATTTCCAGAAAGATTTGCAGCATGTCAGGAAGGAATGGCTACTTGACATTCTATTTTCTAGTTCTAGGTCTGAAAGATAAAACCCATCTTGAAGAATAGTGTTAAAGAGGAAAAGGAGGAATTTCCTCAAACTAAAAAGGATATTTTCATAGGCCTTAGAAAAATCAAGATCTGTTTCAAGGGCTTAGAAAAACAGCTTTGAGGGCCAGGGATTTAGCTCAGCGGTTTGGTGGCCTGCCTTGCAAGTGCAAGGACCCAAGTTCAATCCCCAATACCAAAAAAAGAAAGAAAGAAAGAAAGAAAGAAAGAAAAATAGCTGTGTTCAAGAACTAACTTTCTGGCCAAACTGATAGAAGGAGGTGTAAAGTCAACCTGGGGCTGACTCAAAGGAAGTACAAAAATATGGTCAGATTTCCTTGAGTTTGTAAGTCAAGATTTATATCCATTATTAGTTGCTTCTACAGAAATCAGTTCACAAGGCAATCATCTCTTTTGACAAAGAGTATTTCTGGCCATGTATACTGTGAGTTAGACAGGAAACATGTAAGCAAAGAAATTATGGGACAAAATGGACAGAGGAAGGGAAAAATTGGGAAGAAGTGAACTTGCTTTGGTGTCATAGTGTGATTTGTGAATGCTTTTATGGTAGCAAACAATCATATTTCACTCATCTAAGCTTCTTTTCTATTTATTGTTTGCAAAAACTAAGAGTAAAATATGATGATGCCAGAAGCATTCGAAGTACTTAATTTTAAAATATAAACAATGCATTTTTTAAAATTCTGGGTTTGTTTGTTTTAGAAGAGAAGATCAATAATGAAAAAAATCATTGAAGTTAGCAAATTTAACTTGCCAGACATTGTTGCTGATTATGAAGAAATTGTATCTTCAAGGTACTACTAAAAATTAAGTGAGAAATATAAAGTTTTAAACTACCTTTGAAGTCTTCTAAGTTCTCTATTTTTTTATTGTTACCTGCTAAAAGATGCAGTTTCAGAGCATAAAATAAAATATAGTTACTTGAAATATATATGATAATTTTTTCCACTAAGTTGATTGGTATATTAAAAGCAAACAATACAGTTACATTTATCATTGTGATCTTGTACCTTTATATTATATATTTTGGTTCTTGCTTTTTTCCCCATTCCCCTGCCCTCCCTTCACCCTCTTCATCCTTCCCTACTTACAAATGCTTTGTTTCAATTTTTTCACATTTTTTCCTTTTCCGTTACTTCCTTTTCTCTCCCCTTCCCTCTTCCCCTTTAGCCATTTTCTTCCTATTTCACACTCCCAATTTTACCATTTGAACCTTATTTACACTTTTAATTTTTCACACCAGAGAAACTATTCAGTATTTACTCAAGTGTGTCCCATTTATTTCACTTAAGAGTACAGCCTACACTTTTAGCCCTTTCTTCCTATTTCACATTGTCAGTTATACCATTAGGATCTTATTTACAATTATAGTTTTTCACACCAGAAAAACTATTTGTGTGACATTTATTTCACTTAAGAGTATGACCTCAATATGCATCCATTTTCCTATGAATGACTCTAATTTCTCATTCTTTATGGCTTAGTAGTATTCCATTTTATAGAAAAACCACAGCTTCTTTATACAGTCTCCAACTGATGGGCAATTGGGCTGTTTCCAAATTTTAGCTATTATAAACATGGGTGCACATATATCACTGTAGTATGATTCTTTTAATTATTTTGGAAAGATACTCAGCAGAAGGATGGCTGGGTCAAATGGACCCTCTAACTCCAGTTCCTTGAGGTATCTCCATATTGATTTCCACAATGGATGCACCAGTCTGTACTCCCACCAACAATAGAGAAGGGCTCCTTTCTCCCCACAAGTTCACCAGCATTTGTTATTGGTTGATTTCTTGATAGCAGCTATTCTTTCTGAGGTAAAGTGGAATTTCAGTGTTGTTTTCATCTATATCTCTCAAATGACCAGTGATGTTGAACTTTTTTTTTTTTTTTTTTTTTTTTTTTGGTACCTGGGATTGAACTTGGGTCCTAGCACTTGCAAGGCAGGCAATGGAACCACTAAACTAAATCACCAGCCCCTGGACATTTTTTCATATATTTATTTGCTGCTTTTACTTCTTTGTCTGAGAAATGTTCATTTCTAATGCCCATTTTTGAATCAGGTCTTTGTATTTGGGGGTCTGATTTTTTTTAGTTCTCTATATATTCTAGATAGTAGTCCTTTGACTAAAGAGTAGCTAGTAAAATTTTTTTCACACATTGTACATTGTCTCTTAGCTCTGTTGGTGATTTCTCTTGAACGCAAAAGCGTTTTTAATACAATGAGATCCCAGTTGTTAATTCTTTGTGGAAGTTCTTGTGCTGCTGAGGATTTCTCCATGAAGTCATCTCCTACCATTTGAACCTTATTTACACTTTTAGTTTTTCACACCAGAGAAACTACTGAGAGAAACTATGCCAATATCTGTGAGAGAGTTCTACCTAATTTATTTCTAGTAAGTTAGGGTTTCTCTTTTGATATTTAGATCTTTAATCCACTTAGTTTTTAGTTTAGTGCATGGTGAAAGATAGGAATGTAGTTTTCACCTTTGGCAAGTTGAAAGCCAGTTTTCCCAACACCATTTATTAAAGAGGCCATCTTTCCTCCAGTGAGGATGGTTAGCTCCTTTGACAAGGATGAGGTAGCTGAGTATGTCTGGTGTTGTTTCTGCATCTTCTAATCTATTCCATTGATCCTCGGGTCTGTTTTTTTGCCAGTAACATGCTATTTTTTATTACAATGGCTTTGTAGTATAGTTTCAAGTTGGGAATTGTGATACCCCCTGCCATGTCTCTTATCTAGAATGGTTTCGCTATTCTAGGTCTCTTCTGATTCCAAAAGAATTTTGGGGTTGTTTTCTCAAGTTCTGTGAAATATACTGTTGGTATTTCAATCGGGATTGTATTGAATCTGTATAGAAGTTTTGGCCATTTTCACTATGTTGACTCTTCCTACCCAGGAGTAGGGATGTCTTTCCATCTTCTTCTTCTTTCTCTTTTTTGGTACTGGGGATTGAACTCAGGTCCCTGTGCTTGCAAGGCAGGTGGCCGAACCACAGACCTAAATCCCCGGCCCTTCCATCTCCTTATATCCTCTTCTATCTCTTTTTTCAGAGTGCTGTAATTTTCACTGTAGAGGTCTTTTGTCTCCATCATTAAATTGATTCCTAGATATTTCTTTTTTTGGGGGGATGTTTTATGAAAGAAATTGTTTCCATAATTTCTCTCCCTGAGAGTTTGTTATTTGTACACAGGAAGACTATTGATTTTTGAGTGCTGACTTTGTTTCCAGCTACGTTACTGAATCTGTCTATTAAATCTAGCAGTCTTTTGGCAGAGTTCTTTGGATCTTATATGTTGAGTATCATATCATCAGCAAATAGTGACAGTTTAACTTCTTCCTTTCCTATTTTTATCTCCATTTTCTTAGGATGGGCATTTACTGCTATGAATTTCCCTCACAGAACTGCTTTCATTGTGTCCCACAGATTCCTGTATGTTGTATTGGTATTATCATTTAATTGTAGAAACTGTCTAATTTCTTCTTTAATTTCCTCTGTGATCCAACGGTTGTTCAGCAGAATGTTATTTAATTCCCATGTGTTTGTGAAGTTCTTGTGGTTTCTTAAACTATTGATCTCCAATTTAATTGCACTATGGTCTGATAATATACTGGGAATAACTTCAATTCCTTTGCATTTACTTAAGCATGTTCTATGAGCTAGTATGTGTGTATTTTGGAGAATGACTCATGTGCAACTGAAAAGAATGATATTCTGATTTTGTGGGGTGGAACACTGTAGACTTCTACTGATACCGTTTGTTCTAAGATTTGGTCCATTTCTGTTATTTTGTTATTATCGCTTCTCGGCCTTTTGGCTAAGATCAAGTGTAGTATCTGTTATTTTGTTATTGATTTTTTTGTCTAGATGATCTAACTACTTTTTTCAGTGGAGTATTGAGGTCCCCCACTACAATTGTATTAGTGTTGTTTCTTTTCTCATATCCACTAATATTTGTTTGGTATGGTTGGGGGCATTAGTATATTGTGCATATATATTTATGGTTGTCATTTCTTCCTCTTGTTCCCTTTACAAGGATATAGTGGTCTTCTTTGTCTCTCTTAATTATTTTTGGTTTGAAATCTACTCTGTCTGCAAATAAGATAGCTACCCCTGTTTTTTTCCAGGCTTCTGTCACATAGAGAACTGTTTTCCATCCTTTAACTCTCAGTCTATGAATTTCTTTGTGGATTAAGTGGATTTCTTGTATACAGCATATTGTTGGATCTTGCTTCTTAATCCATTCTGCCAGCCTATTTCTTTTAATTGGAGAATTGAAGCCATTAACATTAATGGTTATAACTGTTATGTATTGACTTTTCATTGTCATGTTATTTTCCTGTTGTTGGTACTTTTGTTTTGTTTTTTCCCCTCTCTCCCTTTAATTTGTTGTCTTGCTTGGTATATTTGACCTGTTGGCCCTTATGGAGTTGCGGCCTTCATTTTCTTTTTCCAGGATATTGTTTAGAGGTGTTTGGAATGCTTGTTTGGTGTTCATGAAATTTCTCAGGTGTTCTTTTTCATGGGAGTATGTTATTTCCCCATCAATTTTGAAAAATAGTTTTGCAGGATACATCAGTCTAGGTTGGAAGTTGTTTTCTTTTAGGGCTTGAAATACCTCACTCCAGGCTCTCCTTGACCTGAGAGTTTGTTTTGAAAGTCTGCTGTGATTCTGATGGGTTTTCCTTTGCATATGATTTGTTTCTTTTCTCTAACTGCTTGTAACATTTTATTCCTCTGTTGGGTTTCCAGGATCTTGATTATTATATATCTAGGTGTAGATTTTTTTTATCATGGCTAGTTGGAGTCTTATATGCCTCTTTTATCTGTATATCAAATTCTTCCCCTCTGTTTGGGAGGTTTTCTGTCATTAATTCTGTAAACATTTTTATGTCATTTGTACTTTCTCCTGCTACTTCATGGATTCCTATCAGTCTTACATTATTCTTCTTTGCATCATCTAGGTGTTGTTCAATCAATTTCTCATGATGCCTTACTGTTTTTAAGAGATCTCTCTTTCATGGTCACTGACCACAATCCTATCTTCTATATCTACAATTCTATCTTCACATTCATTCATCCTGCTGTGAATGCTTTCTGTAGAGGTTTTAATCTCCTGGATATCTGTTTAAATCTGTTTCATGGATTCCATTTCTTTCTTATGTAGGGAATTCAAGGTTTCCATTTTTTCTATGCTGGGAATTCATGGTTTCCATCATGGTCCTGAGCTCATCTATTTTTTTGAATCTGTTTCTGTTCTAGAGTCTCTAATCATTTCTTTCATTCTTCTCACTATCTCTGTGGTTATCTGGGAAATTATTTCTGCTTTGAATTTTTTTCTAGAGCCTGACTGATTTTTTTTTTTTTTTTTTTTTTTACTTCCCGTGCTATTGGTTCAGTGTGTCCAGATGGTTGACTGTCAGACTTTCCATCTCATTTTCCCCAGAGTTTACCTTTGGTGGGGTAGAAGTCTGTGTTTGTGTCTTGTTTAAATGCCTTCTCATTTCTATTTTTCTCACTGGTCCTGTCCTGGCTTTAATTCCTGGGTTAATACTTCGATCTTCCAGATATAGCTGGTCTCTAGGTTTTGAGTCTCTAATGTCTCTGAAGCAATCTCATTTTCATTATACCGGGGAGGACAACTGATTACATTAATCACAACACCTTAGCCTAAGTAATACAAGTAAAGCAACACAATAGCATCAAGCACAGCTTAGAAAATGACAATTTATGACAGTTATTAATCCATCACCTTTAACTGTGTGAATGAAATCAAAATCAAGGACCAGTCCAAAATATGTTTATAGTGAATAAACTCTTCCATAGAGCAATTTTACCTTTCAGGGTGGGCATTTAGAAGGAGTTCAGGAGGGAGGGACAGATAGGACAGAGAAAGGTTAGAAATGAGGTCAGAGGACACAGAAAGATCACACAAAGTCTAGGTAGCTGTTGAGAAGACAAAACAAAATATACCCCAAAACAGAACAAACTAACACCAGGAGGGAGACTAGAGACTGTAATCACTTTCTTTTAAAACTAATGTCAATTGAGAGAAGGAAAAAAAGAAGAAAAGGAAAAGAAAGAAAATAAATTTGAATTAGGATAGGAACAGGAACAAAAAAGGAAAGTAATGGACATCAATGTGGAAAGAGAGAGAGAAAGCAAAGAAGATAAGAAAAATTGTAAAAAAGGAAAAAATTTGAGAGAAAAAGATAAAATTTTTTTATGATTGAAGATAAGAGAAAATATTACTTTGAAAATAAAAAGTAGAAATAGAAATAGCAGGTATCCTTCAGGGTATGCCTCTGTTGACACAATAGACAGCATGGGCGGGAGTGTGCAGGTCTAAGTTAATTAGTCTCAGCAAGCCAGCACCTGTGCCCTGAGGTTCAGGCTTATTCTTGGAGGCAAGACCCATGTTGAGATCTCTGACCTCCTGTTGGGTTGAACTCTGCAAGGTTCTCCTGTAGGTCCCAGCTGTCTTTACCCTGAAGTTAGACCAGGTTCCAATGTGAGGTGCTGATCCAGGTGACTTACCAGCTACGGTGGTGTGATGTGCCTTTATCACAGATTTTCTTCACTTTTCCAGTGGGCTTCAATTTTCATCTAGGAGCCTCAGACAGGCCCTCTTTCTCTTGTTCACGGGGTTGGGAGCACAAACACCACTGTGTTGGCACCTGCATGGCTGGACTCCTCTGGCACACTGGGCTGAAGGGGCAGGCCTCATATATGATCATATTTTTTCAGCTTTAATTGAGTTTATTGGTACATTTTAGGGATACAGTACAGTTACATTCATTGTTGGGGTCTTGTACCTCTATATGACAAGTCTTGATTCTCATTTTTTCCCCTTACCCCTGTGCATTTTAGAATATATACATCAGATGTTTTTAATATAGTATTTTAGGAAAGTTTTTCACTTTGTTCTTATTGATAGCTTTTAGAACAAGAAAAGAAAGTGCCTTTGTCCCAAATTTTTCTGCCCTAAGATTATCTAACTGTGAGATTGCTACCAGACAAATTATTGCTAATAGCTGTAAACCTGTAATCTCCTCCATGCAAATCTGAGAATCCTAAATTATACAAGGGCATCAAGGTCCACAATGAGAAACTGAAGTAACTCAATTAAGATGCTGTTCATTTGTGAAACTTACAACTAAGAACAAGAGTAGGTCTGCCCTGTCTCTGGAAAACCTCCCAGGAGGCCACATGCAAATGCTTGATATTGCCAATAATATTTTAACTAATTTAGGATGCTGAAATCTGTTGGGTTTATTTTTAGTCCTTAGGAGAAAATGAGTGTGACTATATAATTCTATGGATTTTACTTACCACAGTTGAGTCATGTAAACTAATTCTTGTTTCAAAGCCATGAAGACAGACTACTCAATCAATTACAAGAGAACGAGCCCTAAAAATTAAATACTCTTCTGAAAGATTTTCATGTTTCATGGCCTTTCCTTTCTGTCCTTGTTTCATTTTGGAGCATGTACACCAAAAATGTACAGTAATACATTGTCTCACAAGATGAGGAAATACAGCATTTATTCCTTTCTGTGTTCAAGGGAAAAAAATCCTTCCCTGGGTTTAAAATAACTCTGTTCCCAGAATAATTGAAATAATATGGTTCAGAATAATGGTTTTATCTGCTGCCTTCCTTGCAAGCACAAGGTCCTGATTTCGATCCCTGGCTAAAAAAAAAAAAAGAATAATGGCTTTTACAGTTACTCAAACTACACGATTCTCTCTATATATAGGGCTAAAATCATTTTTTTTTCCCATAGCCAGTTGGCACATGCAATTTGTAAATTTGTTGAGCCACGGAAAAAGTTAAAGCCTCAGAGGAAAGAAAGGAGAAGAGTTGCAGCACAGACCATCTCTGATGGAGATATTAAAATTCTCATAAGAATATTGAGGGCCTATAATATTCCTACCAGGAAAACAACAGTTAAAAGGTAGGGAAATATACTCCAGTTTTTAGAATTGCAAAAGATTCATATTAAATGTGATAAATTTCCTTCCTTTTATTTGTAAAACTTTCTACTTTATTAATGTTCTACATACTTAAAATTAATAAAAGTTAAAAATCTTCATTTGAATAATCATAGCTGTTGTCAATGCCATATATTGAGTTTTCAGAAGTTTGAGACTCCAAAATCATTTTAAGGTGTAGTGTTTGCTACACGCTCACCTTCCCATACTATACAAATAAATTCCTTTTGTCACTATTTCCTATTGTGAAAATTCTGAAGCATCTGCTTCAATCACACTATTGCATGCCATTGACCCTTATTCATATTGAAAGTAGAAAGCTAGATAAAGTAGGTAGAATACAAATTTTGTTTTAAGAAATGTCCTAGGAAAGCTGTGATTCAAATGTGGAATGGTTCATGAAATCAGAATTACTATGTTGTACCCTGTTATATTATGAACTTGAAGAATACTTCTACAAAAGTATGATTTTACCTATCACTTTTGTATGCACTCACTGGAGCTTTTTTTTTTTTACTTGAGAATATATGCGGCCAGAATGGACATCATCAATGAATGGTCAAATTAAAGCATTATGAATTAAGTTCTCATACATATTTAATGTGTCCTGCATATGCATTCTCTCATATATTTAATGCCATATATGAATGGCATATTCATATTTTGTGTCCAAGTGCCTCAAGAATACTAGGAAACCTTTTCTATCTATGTTTCAACACAGATGTGCTCCTCTTGCTTATTTTATGCTCACTTCAACTCAAAAATCATACCTATAAAAAACAAACATTTTGCCTACAGGCTTTGCCCATATTTTATAAACCAGAACATTATTCATCAATAGAATAGAATATTCTATTGAATTGAATATTGTAAAAGAATATTATAAAAAAGTAAGAAAGATATAGTCTCAAACTATCACTTCATTTGCTTTGTTTCCTTTTGCTGAATAGCAGTGAAAATTTTATCACAGACTGGATCCAGTCTATAGTTTCACATTTAGGAGTCACTCTTCCAGAATACTAATTATTAAATATTTAGTTCTAGCTACTGGTGTGAGAAATGACAAAAACTATAAGGTCCTGGGGAACTGAATTATATATTTTAAAAGCACCGGGGGGGGGGACACATTCTTAACTAATAGTAAAATTAATTAAAGTGTAGGTCTCTATTTTATTTTCCTGAAGAGTCTTGGATATGCCTGCTTATTTGAAATCATCTACACCTTGCTTCAGACATAAAGAAACAACCACATCAACAGCCTCAGACAATATCTTAAATGAGGTAAGTATTTAACACTTCTGTAAAGTACAATTTTGATCATGTCGCTTTGAGTTGCAATGTCTGCTAATTGGTCTCTCCATATCTATTTTCCTCAGCTTTCAGTTTACTTTCTACATTTTCATAAAATGTAACTCTAACCATTTCATTCTGTGATGTCAGTGTCTAAGAAGAAAGTACAAACTTTTTAGAATGAATTCTTTGATGTTCTGGCTCTCGACTGACAATCAGCCTTATTTCTCTCAATCCCACAGCCATGACATACTAGTACTTGTTCTATAGTACTTACACTAGTCATTTCCTTGCCATGAATGGCCTCCATACAGTTCCATATTATTGGCCAAACTAATTTCTACTCAATATTTCAAGCCCAAGCCCAAGCAACATTTTCTCTGTGATGCTGTCTTTGTCCACACCCCCCCAAAAAAAACCCTCACTCATTCTTTCTCCTGTGTAACACTTTAACTAGAATATATTTCTCTTTATTTTTTTCTTGTATTTCATTGCACTTGTTTACCTGTTTATTTTCCCCTGGTAAATTTTTTTTTTTTAGATACCAGGGATTGAACTCATGACCTTGCACTTGCAAGGCAGGTGCAGTGCCACTGAGCTAAATCCCCAGCCCTCCCCTAGTAAATTTTAAAGTCTTTAAAGGGCAGTTCTACTTACCTTTGGATCATGGGAAACTACCTGATACATATTATGGCCAATAGATGTTTATTAAACTAATAAATGAACAATGGATGTTTGAAAAACTAAAAATATTAAGCCATCCAGTTGCCAAGTAATTTACTAGCCTTCTACCATTATCAACTAAATAAAATATTGCAGAAATCTAGTCAATGCTTATATTTTCCAGGATACTGTACATCCTTTCATAGAAGTTTCTTTTCAACACACTGTATATCATACCAATACAGAAAGTGGATCTCAACCATGCTGGAATGAAGAAATTAAGGTAGATTTTATGTAAGTTGGAGTACATATTTCAATATTTCTTTAAAAATTTTATTTTCCTGGGGCCAGGGATTTAGCTCAGCAGTTTGGTGGCCTGCCTTGCAAGCCCAAGGACCCAAGTTCGATCCCCGGCACCCCCCAAAAAATTTTTTTATTTTCCTGAACCATTTATTGAAGATAATACCTGAAATGGGCTTTTTTTTTAAGTTTTTAAATCACAAAGTGATTGATTCATAAAAGCTAATATATATATGTAACACATATTTACATGTGAATTCTGAAGGCAAATAATGAAAAAAAAATTTGTGTGGCTAATATCCAGCTTAAAAATAGAGTATTACCAATACCTCTGTGCCATTGTCTAATTGCACTGCTTTTCTTTCCTCCCAGAAAATAAATTTGTATTTATTATTCTCTCTTCATTTATGACTTTACTTAATAAATTTGTATTTATTATTCTCTGCATTTATAACTTTACTTCATAGTTATTTGTCACCATTATTATGCATGTTTGGAACTTCATATAAAATGAGTTATATTTATATATTTTTCGGCAATCTCATTCTTTACTCTTATTTTTAGAGATTCACCTATCTTTAGAATATATTTAGCTGTTTGCTCTTCTTTGAGTGTATCTCCTAAAATTCAGGTGTTATAAGCTCATACACAGTGCAGTTGTGTTGGAAAGTGGGCCCTAATGGGGGCCAGAAGGGATCCATCTTCAAGGGTAGATTTTGTGCTGTTTTAAAAATGGTTTAAGGACAAGGCTTACTAAACACTAAGTAATGACTATTAAAAAAGCTCTCCACAACACAGCATAGTCCCAATCACAGATGTTCAACAAAAAGGCAAGATCTTAAAAGCTGCCAGATGAAAGCACCAAAAAAGAAAATCACTTATAAATGTAAACACATTAGGATTATGGCAGACTTCTCAACACAAACTTTAAAGTCCAGGAGAATTTGAAGTGTTTCAAGCCTAAAAGAAAAGAGCTTCCAACCTCGACTAACATATTTTATAAAACTATCACTTAAAATGGATGGAGAGAGCCAGGGATTTAGCTCAGTGGTACCTGCCTTTCAGCTGCCTGCCTCTCAAGTGCAAGTGGAAGGTCCCAAGTTTGATTCCCCAGTAGCAAAAATAAAAATAAAAAGGACAGAGAAATAAGGATATTATCCTATGACAAAGAGCATTTTAAATAATATGTGAACACCAAACCAGCATTTCAAAAACTACTCAAGAATATCCTAGACAGAGACAACAGAGCCAGAAAGTCAGATGGAATGCATACATCAAGCAAGGTGAGCAATTAAACAAAAAGAAAAAAATAAAGGAGTTAATAATGGAAAAATAACATAATGACAGGAATAAGTCAATATGTTTCAGTAATAACTCTCAGTGTGAATCACTTCAGCTCCCCAATTAAAAGACAGAGATTTGCAGACTTGATCAAATAACAGAATCCAACAGCCTGTTGTAACAGATGAACTTACTAATCCAACAAGAAATTTATAGACTTAAAATCAAATCATGAAAAACAATAAATATTCCATGCACCTGAATTCCAAAAGCAAGAAAGCAGCAATTTTATTCTCAGGAAAAGTAAACATCAAACTAAAGCTGATCAAATGAGGCAAAGAAAGTCACTACATATTAATTAAGGGAACAATTCAACATGAAGAGATTATAAATGCATATGCACAGGATCTAAGAGCACCTAACTTCATAAAACACTACTAGACATAAAAGATCAAATAAACACCAACACAATCATAGTGGATGAATTAAATACCCCACTTTTACAAAGAGATCAACTAAACAAAAATTAACAAAGAAATTCCAGAACTGAACAACATCTTTGAACAAATGGACTTATCCTATTACAATATCTTACACTTTATACAATATCCTGTATTATATATTACAATATCCTATCCTATTGCAGTAGAATATAAAAAGGCCAAACTGACCAAAAGAAAGACAGAAAACAGCCACATCAGTGCAATTACAAATAAAAAAGAAGAAATAAAAACAGACTTCACCAAAAATCCAGATCATTAGTAACTACTATGAAAAATTGTACTCCAACAAATTGGAGTATCTCAAAAACATGGACAAATTCCCAGACACAAATGAATTACCAAACCTGAACCAAGAAAACTCAAAAATATTGAATAATCAAATAGGAGGTAGTGAAATTGAAATAGTAGTATAAAACCTGCTAAGAAAAGCCCAGGCCCTGGTGGATTCACCACCAACCATTAGTAAGGACATAATGTCAATACTCTTTAAACCCCTTAATGAAATGAAAAGAGAAGGAGGACCAGGGATTTAGCTCAGTGGTACTGCTGCCTGCCTTGCCTCACAAGTGCAAGGTCTTGAGTTTGACCCCCAGTACAAAAAAAAAAAAAAAAAAAAAAAAAAAAAAAAAAAAAAAAAAAAAAAAAAAAAAAAAAAAAAAGAACACTTCCCAACTCATTCCTGGAAGCAACCATTACACAGATTCCAAAACCAGGCAAAAACCCAACTAAAAAAGGAAACTACAGACCAATCTCTTTAATAAACATAGATGTCCCCAAGAAGATATTGGCAAACAGAATGCAAAAAAATATCAAAAAGATTATATGTCAGGCTGGGGATTTAGCTCAGTGGTCCCATCACCTGCCTCATAAACGCAAATCTCCAGTTTGATCCCTGGTACAAAAAACGCCTACTATCAACACTCCTGTTCAATATAATACTCAAAATACTTGAGCAATCAGACAAGAGAAAGAAATACAAAGGATGTGTATAACAAAGGAAGAAGTCAATTATCACTATTTGCAGGTGACATAACCCTTGACATAGAAGACCCCAAAATTCCAAGACTCCTAGAATTAATAATTGGTTCAGTAATATAGCAGTAATACAATAATTGGTTCAGTAATGTAACAGAATATAAAATCAACACACAAAAAGCAATAGCATTCCTGCACACTTATAATGAAATCACTGATGAAAAAATTAGGAAAACAATACTATTCCCAATAACATAAAGAAAAATTGAATACTTAGGAATTAACATAACCAGAGAAGTGAAAGACCTCTACAATATAACCTACAGTACTCTGAAAAAGAACAAAGAGGACATTACAAAATGGAAAGATATCCATTGTTCCTGGATGCACGGAAACAATATTGACAAATGTACATATTCTCAAAACTGATACATTGCTTTAATACAATTGAAACACCAATAGAAAAAAAACCCACCAACAGCATTTTTCACAGAACTTGAGAAAACAATTCTAAAATTCATATGGGACCAGAAAAGATCCAGACTAGTGTAAACAATCGTGGGTAACAAGAGAAAACAAGAGGAATCACAATCATGTGTTTTGAGTTAGTACATAGCAATAGTAATAAAAATAGCATGATACTGGTACAAAAATAGACATGTGGATGAATGGAACAGAATAGAGGACCTAAAACAATCCCAGACACACTCAGCTACCTGATCTTTGATAAAGGGTCAAAACATATGCTGGAAGAAAGATGGCCTCATTAATAAATAGTTCTAGGAAAACTGGTTATCCAGGTTTCAATCTTATCCAATCTTATCCAGTTTCAATTATCCTATCTTCCTATGCAGAAGATTGAAGCTAGACCCATGTCTCTCACTATATACTCAACTAAAATCAAAACAGCTCTAAAATCTAAATATTAAAACAAAAAACACTTAACTTGCTAGAAGATGGGGTAAGTAAAACTCTTGAAGTTATAGATGTAGGCAAGGACTTTCAGAACAAGACCCCAGTTGCACAAGAAATAACATCAAGAATCAACAAATGCAAAAAAAAAAAAAAAGAATCAACAAATGGAAGAGTTTAGAAAACTGATGGAAACCATGAATGCCCAATATAAAAAATAACTGGATTCTGTGAAACAGATATGTAGATTAAAAATTCTATTGAGGGCTGGGGATTTAGCTCAGTGGCACCATGCCTGCCTTGCAAGTGCAAGGGCATGAGTCTGATCCTGGCACACACAAAACAAAACTCTATAGAAAATATACACAGATAATCAGCCAATGTGAAGACAGAATATCAGATCTACAAGAAAAGTTTGCAGCTAGTAATCATCAAATGAAAGATCTCTTTAAAAATAGCAAGAGACCATGAAAGATCCATTAGCCGATAGCTGATAAGACTGACTGAAATTAATGAAAAATCAGAAGATAGCACAAAGGACATAAACTTGTAAACAAAAGTAATGGCAGAAAATTTCCCAAGCATGGAAAAAGGATTTGACATACAGATAAGTGAAGTATACAGAACTCCAACTAGCCATGATCAGAAAACCCAAAAACTACATGAATACATATAATAGTCAGATTCCAGAAATTCAATACAAGAACAGAATCTTAAAAGCTGTTAGAAAAAAGAAATAAATCACTTATAAAGGAAATTCTGTAATAATCACAGCAGACTTTTCAATGCAAGCCCTTAAGTCAAGGAAAGCTTGGAGTGAAGTATTTCAAGCCCTAAAAGAAAACAACTTCCAGCCTCCAGATTGATGTATACTCACAGAATGTCTTTCAAAATCCATGAAGAGATGATCTCATGATTCTTTACCTCATGATAAAGAATACGTGAAGGAAATTGTGACCAAAAAAAAAAAAAAAAA
>NW_022900920.1:727646-777648 GCF_012274545.1 Fukomys damarensis
AAAAAAAAAAAAAAAAAAAAGCACTCCAAAAAGTTCTGAAGTATATTCTAGAAAAAGACAATTCCGTAAATCTGAGTAGAAGGAATCCATCTGGCAGGGGAAGCTATTAAACAGGAGAAACAAAGGGAACTAACAACAGAAAAATAACGTAACAATGATAAGTCAATACACATCAGTTTTAACCATCAATATGAATGGTCTCATTTCAACAATAAAAAGAAGCAGTATGCAGAAGGGATCAAGAAACAAGATCCAGGGCCAGGAAATTAGCTCAGTGGTGCTGCCACCTGCCTCATAAGTGCAAGGTCCTGAGTTCAAACCCTAGTACCACCCCCCCAAAAAAAGAAAAGAAACAAGATCCAACAATATGCTGGAAAGAAGGAACACATTTAACTAAAAAAAAATGCATAGACTGAAAGTCAAAGGATGGAAAATAATACTCCATGTGATAGGAACCTGGAAAAAAAGCAGAAATGACTATTATATTTACAGACAAAGTGGATTTCAAACCAATACTGATCAGAAGAGACAAAGAAGGTCACTACCTACTTAAGGAAAACACTCAACAGGAAGGGACAACAATTATAAATATATATGCACCAAATACCAATATACACTGCTACATAAAACAAACATTAATGGACATGAAAAATCAAAGAAGCACTAATACAGTTGTAATAGGGGAACTCAATACTCCATTGTCACAAATAGGCAGATGAACTAAGCAAAAAGATAAATAAATAAATATCAGAGCTCAAGCAAACTTTTGAACAAATGGACTTGGTAGATATCTATAATGTTCCACACACAACATGAACATACACATTCTTCTCAATTGCACATTAGACTTTCTCCAAAATAGATCACACACACACACACACACACACACACACTAGTTCAAAGAAGATGCTTAAGTAAATGAAAAGAAATTAAAATTATCCCATGCATATTATTAGATAGTGCAATGAAATTGAAAATCAATGGCAAAAGAAACCACAAATCCTGCATAAACACGTGGAAATTAAATAACACACTCCTGAACAACCAATGAGACACAGATGAAATTGAAGAAGAAATTAGACAGTTTCTGCAATTAAATGATAATGCCAGGACAACATACCAGAACTTATGCGACACAGTAAAAGCAATCCTACAAAGGGAAATTTATAGTAGTGCCTTCCCATGTCAGAAAATCAGAGCAAGCTTAAATAAATAACCTAATGTTGGACCTCAGGTTTCCAGAAAAAGAAGAGAAAGTTAAACTCAGAACATGTATGAAGGAGGAAATATTACAGATCAGAGCAGAAATGAATGCAATTGTGACTAAGAAAACAATATAAAGAATCAATGAATTAAAGAGTTGGTTTTTTGAAAGATCAAAGAAAATAGGCAAACCCTTAGCCAACCTTACCAAAAAAGGAAAGAAGACTCAATGTAATTAGGAATGAAAGGGGTGAAATTACAACAGATCCTTTAGAAATCCAGATGATCATCAATACCTACTTTGAGAATCTGTACTCTAAAGATGGAATACATAGAAGAAATGGACAGATTGCTTGATATATATGAATTACCAAAACAGAATCAAGAACACAAAAAAATTCTAAACAACACAGTCTCAGTCAACAAAATTGAAGAATTAACTACCAACAAAGAAAGTCCAGGTCCTGATGGATTCATTCCTGAATTCTACAAGAAATTTAGAAAACACCTAATGCCATTACTCCTCAAACTATTTAATAAAATTGAAAGAGAAGCAATACTCTCAAACTCATTCCTGGAAGCAACATTACCCTGATACCAAAACCAGAGAAAGATCTAACCAAAAAAGAGAACTACAGGATAATCTCCTTAATTAACATAGAGTAAAACTCATCAATAATATACTAGCAAACAGAATGCAGCAAATCATCAAAAGATTATACATCATGACCAAGTAGGATTCATCCAAGGGATGCAGCGATGGTTCAACATACACAAATCAATAAATGTAATATACCATATTAACAGAACCAAGGACATAAACCACATGTTCTTCTCAATAGATGCAGAAAAAGCATTTGACAAAGTCCAGAACTCATTTATAATAAAAACTGTACAGAAAATTGGAATAGATTGTCTTATCTCAATTTGATAAAAGCCATTTAGGACAAACATTATACTAACTCATCAAAGGCTATAAGCTTTCACTTTGAGATCAAGAAGAAGACAAAAATGCTTGTCACTACTCCTATTCATGATAGTTCTGGAAATATTAACCAGAGCAATTAAGCAAGAGAA
Source organism: Fukomys damarensis (assembly GCF_012274545.1). Classification (NCBI taxonomy): domain Eukaryota; kingdom Metazoa; phylum Chordata; class Mammalia; order Rodentia; family Bathyergidae; genus Fukomys; species Fukomys damarensis. The sequence goes on from NW_022900920.1 coordinate 729,927, forward strand.
AGAAATAAAAGGAATGAGGATAGGAAAGGAAGAAGTCAAATTATCATCATTGGCGAATGACATGATACTCCACGTAGAAAACCCTAAGACTCCATTAAAATATTTCTATATTTAATATAATTCAGTAAAATAACTCTCTACAAAGTCAACACTCAAAAATCAATAGCATTCCTGTACATATATAACAAAGTCACTGAGAGGGAAATTAGAGAAACAACACCTTTCACAATAACAAAGAAAAATGAAATACTTAGGAATCAATCTAATGAAAGAAGTAAAAGACCTTTACATTGAAAATTTAGGTACTCTGGTAAAGGAGATCAAAGAGGATATCAGAAAATGGAAAGATATACTTGGATAGACAAAACCAATATAGTGAAAATGGCCATAATTCCAAAACTGTTAGATTTAATGTAATCCTGATTGAAATACTAATAGCATATCTCACAGAACTAGAGAAAATGATCCAAAAGTTCATTTGGAATGAAAAGAGAACTAGAATAACAAAAGTAATTCTGGGTAACAAAGGCAAGATACCATGTTAAACACCATGTTACTGGGGGGGTGCTAAGAATCAATGGAACAGAGTAGAAGCTGCAGAAGCAACTCTAAATGTACTCAGCTACCTTATCTTTGACAAAGGGGACAAACACTTTCACTGGGGAAAAGCCTCTTTCATAAATGGGTCTGGGAAAACCTGATTTGTATATGCTGAAGATTAAACCTAGACCCGTATTTCTCACCATATACTAAACAAAACTTGAAATGGATCAAAGAACTAAATATTAAAACAGAAACATGTAAATTCCTGGAAGATAAATTCTTTTTTTTTAAATTGAATTTATTGGTACAATCTAGGTATACAATACAGTTACATTCATCATTGGGATTCTGTATCTTTACATAATAGATCTTGATTCTCATTTTTTCCCCTTGTCCCTTCCCTCCCTTCACCCCCTACCCCTTCCCCATTTACAAACACTTTATTTACATTTTTTTAGTTTCTCATATTTTTTTCCTCTCTCTTATTACCTTTCCCCCACCCTTCCCACTTTCCTTTAGCCCTTTACTTCCTATTTCACATTATTAATTATCTCATTAGGATCCTGTGTACTATTACAGTTTTTCACACCAAAGAAACTATTTGGTATTTTAGTTAAAGAAATCTCTGTATGAACATTAAAAATAGGAATCCTAAAATAAAACTAAAAAGGAAAGTAAAAGAATAAAGGCAATGATGTAACATTAAAATAATCCTTAATTCTGGGGATGAAAATGGTCCCTGAACATATTTAAATTGGTTCTTGCTTTTATAGTCTTATCTTATTCTTTTTTCATTATTTAAAGAATACTTTATTAGTTTCTGTAATCAAACCCACATAGATATGACCTCACATATTCAATACAGTGCGTTACCCCTGTACACATGGAAAAAAAATAAAAAATAAAAATAAATTAACATTTCTAGACCAATATGGCTGTTCATTTCTGTACAATGCCAACTCAATACAGTAAATTGGGATGACTTTTTCCAAAGTTGGCAGCACCGGTATTATTTATATTTATATAAAAAGACTAATAATAGTATGTTAGGCATCGATAGCAGCAACAGCTTTTCCAGGTTCTGCAGTCATCTGAACAAAATTATAGACATTCAGCACATTCCATTAAAAACAAAACAAAACAAACAAAGAAAAGAATAACATAGAGAAAACAACAAAGTTCTGTTGCTGTTGTGGTACCTGGGACCATTTTTTTTTATTAGCATCTTAATCATCATCTGGAAAGAGAACATTCTAGAGTAATATCATTAAATGTAGCTCTGATAAAGCATGGTCCCTACTACGTATCATAAAGCAGGTATAAGATATTTTACATTCATAGAGGTATGATACAGTACCATCCTACATCAATAATACTAGAATCAGTTTTGGTTTGAAATTTACTTTGTCTGCAAATAAGATTGCTACCCCTGTTTTTTTCTGAGCTCCTGTCACATGGGGAATTGTTTTCTACCTTTTCACTTTCAGTCTTTGGGCTTCTTTTTGCACTAGGTATGTTTCTTGCATACAACATATTGTTGGATTTTGCTTCTTATTCCATTTTGCCAGTCTGTTTCTCTTGAGTGGTGAGCTGAGGCCATTGACATTGCTGGTTATAACTGATATGTACTGACTTATTATTGACATGTTATTGACCTTTTTTTTGACTCTTTTTACTTTTTCACCTTCTCCTTTTAATTTCTTGCCTTGCCTATTTGATTTGCTCTGTTGGGCCTCATGGCATTGTTGCCTTCATTGTCTTTTTCCAGGATCTTGTTTAGAATTCCTTGTAGTGCTGGTTTGGTATTCATGTAGTTTCTCAGGTGTTCTTTGTCATGGAAGTGTCTTATTTCCCCATCCATTTTGAAAGAGAGTTTTGCTGGATACATCAGGTGTAGGCAAAGACTTTTCACAATACCCTGATTGCACAGACAATATAACAAATAATCAATTACTGGAATCACATCATAGTAAAAGGCTTTTGCACAGCAAAAGAAACCACCAATAGAGTGAAGAGACAACTCACCAAATGGGAAAAAATTTTACCAGCTATTCCTCAGACAAAACACTAATTAGAACATATAATGAATTCAAAATGATCAGTCCCCTCAAATTTAAAGACCCAGTCCAAAAATGGCCATCAGAAATGCATAGACACCTCTCAGGTGAAAAAGCACAAACAACAAATAAGTATATGAAAAAATTTTCAACATCACTAATTACTGGAGAGATGAAAATTAAAACAACACTGGCATTCCATCTCACTCCAGAAAGAATGTCTGTTAACAAAAAAACTAACCAATAACAAATTCTGATGAGGGTGTGAGGAAAATTAAACCCTTTGCCACTGTTGGTAGGAGTGTAGATTAGTGCAACCAATATGGAAGTTGCTTAAAAAACTGAAACTAGAGATTCCATTTGACACAGCTATTGCTCTTCTTGGTATCTTCCCCAAAGAGTTCAAAGCATCACACCACAGAAATATATGCACACCCATGTTTATAGCAGCACAATTTGTAATAGCTAAATCTTAGAAACAGCCCAGATGCCCATCTATAGATGAATGGATAAAGAAAATGGTTTTTATATACAATGGAGTATACTCTGTCATAAGGAAGGATAAACTTGACATTGTTAGGTAAATGGATGCAAGCCAAGACCAAATAAATTGAACACACATGTTTAAATATCTCATTGTTTCTCTGGTGTGAGAAACCAAAAGCATAAGTAAAAACTAAAATGGATGACAAGTATTGGGAACTAGGAAGAAAATGTTCAAATGGGAAGGGAAACAAGGGAGAGGGGATTGGGAAAGGAAAAATAAGAAAGAGAACAGAAGTAAAAAATGGAAACAAAGCTTTTGTAAATATGGAGGGGAAAAGGTTGACTGGAGGAGAGAGGAATGGGGGTAAAAGAAAAATCAAGATATATTATGTTCAGGTACAAATCCCCTATGATGAATGTGATCATTATGTATATAAAAATGTACCAATAAAATTAATTACAAAAAATAAAAAAACTTTCACAGAAACTTTTTACAGTAACATTGCTCAAATATAAAGAAACTATGGCATGGCCAAGATGACACAGAATTAATCATCAAAGTCCGGCAGTTGCAATCATACAGTATGGAAACTTTTCAAATTGGCTTCTTTGAAGTTCCTGCCATGTCTTTTCATAGTTTGATAGCTCATTTCTTTTTTTCTTTTTGTAAATTTTTGGTACCAGGGATTGAGCTCGGGTCATTGCGCTTACAAGGCTGGTGGCAGTGATAGCGCATTTCTTTTCACTAGTTAGTAGCATTCCATTGTATGGATGTATCACATGTATGGTGAGTTTATCCACTCGCCTTGAGTTTTGTTTCACAGGTCTCTTGGCTACTGATATCTAATTTTCTGACTTTTCTCCATTTTTCTATTGCTTCACCTGTCTAAAAGAGTTCTAAATGAATGTCAACCTTTTCTTATATGTGTTAAACTACTTTTTTTGAAGTTCTTGGCTTTTTGTTTTGTTTTTGTTTTCTTATATTTTATAAAAAGAAATTATTAGTTTTAACAATCATTTCTTTTATGAGTGCTGCTTTTAAAAAATTGTTGATCCTTAATGGACTTCTTTTACTTTAAAACTTTTGTCATTTTGCACTAAAGTTTTACCCTACTTGCACTCCTAAAGATGAATAAAGATACATTTCCTATAATATTCCTACACATAAAACATGTTCTTAATTAAAATAGTTAATAAATTTTAAAACCTAAAGTGATATATCTGTCAATGCTCCTGCTTACTACCAAGAAGGAACAAAACAGTGAATAATCCTTCAGCTAAATATGACGTTTAGTAACACACACACACACACACACACACACACACACACACACCATACGTGACCCAGTGAGAACTGGTCTAATAATGTATATGCTTTCTCTAATGTTTCTGTGCTTTACTACTGGATACAAAGTTTCCTCATGGCCAGGTATCTTTGGATTGCCTTTGTTACTTCCTCAATCCTGGGACACGGTATACAACAGCCTCAACTCTAAGGGGGAAAGGTTTCTTTGGGCTCCCAGTTTGTAGAGGTTTCAGACATCAGCTGTCTTCAAGGCTAAGCTGCATGGAAAAGGAGCGTGGCACAGGAGAAACAGCTCACAGAACTGCATCAGAAAGCAGAGAGGCCATCAGGAGAGGAGGAAGGAAGATAAACTCCTCTAGGCCATGCCCCCTTCTCAACCAAGCCTCACCTCCCAATACCACATTTAACTACAGTCTCATCAGTGGACTGACAAATATCACACCCCCATTATCCAGTCACCTCCCCAAAGCCCCACCTATAACATATAAGGGTTTGGAGTACAGCTAGGTAAACATAACAAGTATCTAAATATTTTTTCAATAATATGACTATTTTTATCTAGAGAAATGAACAAATTGACTTCCTATTCATATATGTAGATCAGAATTGTCTTACAGATTGGCTATCATTTTATGTGATTATGTGATTTTCTGTGATTCAGTTTTTACCATTTCTAATATTTTATATTTCATAGTTCACATATTATGACAGTATATAATTATTCACATAATTTTATATTTTATATCTTTGTCTAATGTTAACATAGGCTTCCCCACCAACAAAGAATAAAGGAACTCAGAAATTACATAATCATCAGCATATACATGATGATATCTAGTAGGCTAGATAATCATTCACATCACAGCTGCCCCACCACTTCTTAAAGTAAAAGCCTCCAGACTTCCTTTTCCAGGAAAGGGAGACCGTCCTTATTGTCATGATTTCAACTCAAGTAGAAAACTCTATTTGAACAGAATTCCTTGGACTTTTGTTAGTTCAGATACTATCAATAGCTTCGCTTATAGCATAAACCAAGTTTACTGTCCTAGGTTTAATACCTACTCAGTTGTATATTCAGTGTCTTTGGCCAGAGTTCTAAATAAATATTCTTGTTACTTGACTCCCTGTCTGGATCTTGGACCTCTTGTTTTGTTTTTTTCTTCTGATCTTTGCTTTCCTGAATTTTTTGCTCTTTGTGTCTAAAGGAGAGTACGGTTTTAAACAAATTATGTTGTGTTGTGTTACATTATGTTATAGAAAGTTAAATAACTAGTATACAGAATACATTTGCTTAACATTTTGTAAAGGTAAAATATATACTTATTATGTTTAGAAATATTTATTCTAGGGCTGGGGATTTAGCTCAGTAGCACCGTGCCTGCCTCACAAGCACAAGGTCCTGAGTTTGATCCCTGATACCAGAAAAAAAAAAAAGAAAGAAAAATATTTAGACTATCATCTTAAACATTAGTGTCAGAGGAATATAGTATATTAAATAAATTGGCTTAGGAGAACATAAAACAGATAAATAAGCATATAGTGAACTAAGGAAAAGACTGTTTAGATTCTTGCAATTATAACAGCGAGAGAAGCCAGAGACGCATTAAGAGTACAACCTAGTAGATCAGCGTATTCAGCTAAACAAAACCATCCAGCTATCACTTTTTGTTGTCTTTGAGATGACACATATTTTTTTCTTCCTGTGATATTGTGGTGAATAAAAACCACATGAAAATGAATAACTAGTAATAAAATAGTAATTAGACCCTGGAGCTCGACTTTGGAGAAGGAATTGTGGCAAATCTTAAGGTAAGTTTTGGTAGAATACAAAATATAAGATAATGATGAAAAACTTGAATAATTTAAGAGACATACTAAATTGACCAGCTCAAAAATGGATTGAGGATGACTGACTGACATCCTTTCTCCTGCTGGCATGGTATTATAAATATGCATTGCCTCCCCTGCCCTACCCTTGTCATTTCCAACATGAGAAAGATTTGGGGGGCCAGCTCATTATTTTATCACTTGGCTATATAAGGGACCCCTAATTTAAAGTTACCCTCAAACTCAACTGGCATTTTTCAATTGTCAATGCCTATAGAACTCAGAAAGTTATAGAAATTGCTGGAAATCCTTTCAATAGTGCTTCTTTCCTTAAGCAACAATATTCAACAAATAGTGTGACTGGCAATTGTATAGTAAAAAGACCTGGTCTTTGAGGTCTATGAAATCTATATTTAGATCAGAGTTCTATTGCTCATTAACGGGAGCACCTTGAGCAAGTTATTTAACTTCTGTGAGCTTCAGTTTCCCTGCGTTACATAACCTACAGTAGAGTGTTGTGATTTTAATCACCGTGGAATGGTTGATGGTGATTCAATCCAATCTGGAGCTGATGGCACAAGTTCATTGCTCATGATATATACATAATTTCCATTAACTCCAAAATATTACTAATCCAGTAAGACATCAGCAGACAGCTGGCAAAATTAAATGTACTCGATTACTCCAAATTATAGTTGAAGAGAGTTGGTTAAACAGACATATCAACTCAGAGCAAAAGACATTTTAACTCTCTATAAAATAGAATTTATGATAGTTGGAAAATCTTGATGCAGACAATATGCTTGCAATGGATAGCTGCAGTGAAAGACTTTCAGTTTGACATTTAAACGTTTTCATTTTTTGTCTTAAGAGAGATACAAAGTATATTACAAAGCACATACTGGCTCTAACAGAAAGTCACAGCCAGGCTTCAAAGTCCACCACCCCACCCCTGGTACCAGGGATCAAACTTGGGGACTTGTGCTTGCCAGGTAGGCGCGTTGCCACTAGGCTAAATTCCCGGCCCTTATTGCTTTGTTTTTTATTTTGTTTTGTTTTGTTTTGTGGCACCAGGAATAAGCTCAGGACCTTGAACTTGGAAGGCAGGCACAGCACCCCTGACCCAAATCTCAGGCCCAGTACATATATTTTTCTAAGTTTACACTATATAAAAGAAAATAACAGAATTATCTTATTGTTCTTTATGAATAATGTCCTTAGAAAATAAATGGACTAAGAAAAAAGCATTTATGTATTCTTTTCTTGCTTGCAGCTCACCAGGACAGGATTATAGCTTCTCAAATTTATCAAAAATAAAAGATAAGATATACATCAACATTTTTGATGAAATGATCATTGAAAAACATAAGGTAAAGCATAATAATTACAATAATCAATGTTGAAATAATTCTAAGATTAAACTGAATGAAATTTACTGACATAGTAAATTTATTTTAAATGCAATATCTCTACCCAAAACTTTCTAAAAGTATTTGAGGCAAATTGCAGCAAAATCAGACACATGACAATTCACTTCAAAAATAAGATAGATTGTAAAGGACTGCGGATTTAGATCAGTGGCACCACCTTGCCTTGTGAGTGCAAGGTCTTGAGTTGAGGTCCTGATACTGAAAAGAAGAAATTTAAATGTAACATATCATAAACTACATAGAAGAGGAGGAAAGACAAATATTCTAGAACTTGGGAGTTGTGGGGTTTTGAAATTTAACATTACGTATAAATGTGAGCTTCCTGGTAGTCAAGATAGAAGGATAAACAAAACTAGGTTGCATATTTCTTGTCTGAATAAAGGAAATACATCACTTCTGTGAAAAAGACTGAATTACATCTAGGACCAAAATTTAGTCTATTTAATGTTGTCTGTAAAATTACTGAATGCTGGACATGGTGGCACACACCTAGAATCCCAGCACTGGGAAGGCAGAGACAGGAGGATTGACTCAAGTTTGAGGCCAACCTAGGCTACATCATGAGTACAAGACTAGTCCAAACATTAAATAAATAAATGCTGAACGTCTTCTTCATACATATATGTGAGTTTCTAACATAATGCCTACTACCATATTAAGCACTGAAATAACTGTTAGTTTCCTTCATACTGAAGCTGGCACTAAAAATATAAATGTGCACTGTGCCTACTTTCTTGGGACAAATAACTGTGTAGTTAAATGTGTTAATGTTTTCTAGAGAAATAGAATGATAAAATATATATAACTATAAGATGGGATTTTTTTAGACTAGCTTACACAGTCAAAGGCTAAATAGCCCCATAATGGCTATCTTCAGGCTGGAAAGACAGGGCAAACACTAATTTCTCAGCCCAATCTGGAAGACTCAGAACATGAGATTAATGATACAGCCCCTGTTCAAGGCTGAGGGCGTGAGTGTCCCCTAGAGAGCCATTGGTACAAGTCTGTATTCAAAGACTGAAGAATCTAGAAACTGACAACCACAGGCAACAGCAGCAGCAGCAGCAAAGAAAAAAAAAAAAAGCACCCTCTCAATAAAGGTGAGTGATGAGCAAGTACAAGTTTCCCTCGTCTGCTTTTTCATTTAGTCTGAGCTCCGGTCTACTGACTGATGCAACTCGGGTTCAGGGCAGGTGTTCCCAATCAGTTCACTGACCCACATGCCCATCTTCTCTGGAAACATCTTCACAATCACATCCAGAAGTGTGATTTACCAATTTTCTGGGCATTCTTCAATCCAGTCAAATTGACAGCCAAATTAAACATCACAGTACATTAAGTACTTTTGTATAAATGTCTGCAAAATTACATGGCAATACTATTAAAGGAGTCCTTAATTCTAATTCTACTTGGAAGTTTCTGGGATCCAGGTAAAACAAGTTGAGCAAGACCTTCAAATATATGGTTCAGGATTGAGCCTTCTGTTAAAAACTACGGAAAATCATAACAGCACAGTCTTTTATCTGGTCTTCAAGGAGAAACCACACACATTCTTACTGAAACATCTCAATAAAGGCTGAGGGTGATATATTAAACCATATTTTAAGGAAGACTTTTCTCCAAAGAGTCAAATTGAGTTTTTTTTGTCATATAAACTGATAATGAGTAGAACTTTAAAAACTCAAAAGAATGCCTAAGAGATTATTTTTTTTTTCTCTCAAAGATGAGTTAATTATCTCAGCTGGGGATTTAGCTCAGGGGTTCCACCGCAAGTCTCATAAGCGCAAGGACCTGAGTTCGATCCCTGGTACCAAAAAGAAAAGAAAAAGAAAAAGATGAATTACCTCAATGACTAATTTTTCCAAAATTTGAATAATAGTTACTTAACAATTGAACTCTTGGGCCAGGGATGTAGCTCAGTGGCCCTGTGCATGCCTAGCAAGTGCAAGGTCCTGAGTTCAATCCCTGATACCTAAAAAAAAAAAAAAAATTGATCTCTTGCATTGTTAGAATGAGACCCACATACTCTGGATATCAGACTTGTTTGTGACAATGCTGACATGCTGTTTAGGAAAGGAAAGGGCTATTTTTCACAGACTGGGCAGGGTAGCTGTAAACCAAAACATTCCATTTTCTCATAAAAATTAAGTTTAAGCTAAATTCTAAGATAACCACTCAGAAGATAACAGGTTTTGGTTTATCAGTGATGATTATTTTGTCCAGAAATGCCTCATTTTCCCCTTTTCTCCTCCTGTATTTTTTCTTCCTGTTATCAACTATTCCTTATTGTCCATGGATCTCCCCTTCATGAGTTCTGTGCCAAAAGAAAGTTGAGGACTGGACCTGACACCTCATAGACATAAGTCTGTTTTTAACACTCAGAATGAAAGAGCTGGGCTAAACTACATTTGAAACTGGCAAAGCAATCCCGGAGCACCCTCTAGATTTGCAACTTCCATAAACAGAAACTGTAATAAACAGCCTGATAGCTACAAAAAGAACTTTAATCAAATGTTGGTTTAAATGTTTTTTAGAAGAAAAAAATATTAGTATTTTTCAAGATTTTCAAGTTTATTAGCATATCAATTTCAGCATATTTAATAATTTTTTACCTACTGTTACCTACCCATCTCTCATTTATAACTTTATCCAACATGTCTATTCTTTACATTTTAACTTGGAAGTGTAAAGCCCTTGAAACTAAGGGGTCTCTTTAAAAGGGGGTTTATTGAACCACTACAGTTGGTAGCCAGAAAGACCAAAGTCCTGAGATGAACAAGGTCCTGCTGCAACCTAAAAAAACAGGGTAGATAGTAGTTGGGAAGATGTCCTCAGGGGCCTAACAAAGGTGGAATATTTTATATTTTATAATGAATATTTGGGGGAAAGAAAGCATATATTTTTCACATTGAACCTACATTAGCTATAGATGAGAAGAGATCATACAAAGTGAGGAAAGCTTTGCAATAGGGCAAGGAGAAGGAATCTTGTTTCTAGATTGCTTAGGGTTTAAGCAAGATGAGGTGGCACCTAGGGATATGAAATAGCCTTTTCTATTCAGCCTGTAGTTACCTGTAGTTGTTTTAGCTGATTAAATCTCACCTATCATCTTTCCTCTCCTCTGTCCTCTAGCCCTTGTAATTAAATTTAGGACATATCTTAAAATCTTTCTTTGATTAAACAAAACTGCTTAAATTTTAAAGAACCAACTATTAACATTTTTGTTTTTGTATTTGACTTTTTGTATTTGCCAATTCATTTATTTCTGCTTGTATTTATATATTTTCTTCCTCCCAATGCCTTCAGGATGATATCTGTACTTATTTTTGGTCAAATGTGTTGAATGACTCATTTATTTAATCTCTTGACCTCTCATAAATAGTAGCCTATCACTAAAAACATCTTAGGATGTATCTTTTATATTGTATTATCTATGGTTTTTATTTTTCATTATTTTCTCTATATATTTTTATTCATTTTCATCCTTGACTTAATAGTTTTTTAATTCTATGCTTTACATTTTCAACTGTTTTAGAGGTTTTAATGTAAATTTTTGGTTTTAAATTTTAATTTTATTACATTGTAACCAATTCTATTGTGTATGTGGACCCCTAATCCACAGTTCATTTCAAAAGCCATTGGTCCCCTTTCCATGGCTGCCAGTTAATTAATTAAGGTGTTAATCCTAGTAACCAGGTAAGGTGATACATCAGGCAAGCATTGTTCCTAACAAAATCAACCCCTCTGACAAAGATGAAAGGGCTGAGGTGGAGAAACCACACAAATATACGAATTTCATTAATATGGGTTATTTAAAGGAATAGTTCAATCATGACAGCCTCTAACCATCAATTCCTGGACCTCCTCCAGTTTTTGAGACTATGTTGCAGACTTAGTACATACACATTATAGCTCAGGAACTAAATTTTACTTTGTCATTTAATATAAACAGTTGTTACACTGATTCCTTAAAGATTAATTAAATATATACTTCATACTAATGGTCTTCCAATAAAATTTTTTCATTGCTTCTCAGAGAAGACCCATAGGAAATCAGTTTTAAAGTGAACCCCAATAGAGGTATAATCTGTAGGCTTAGACAAGTAAACCTATAAAGCCTGCACCATCCTTGGAACCTGAGGTGGAAAGAGCAATGCAGTTGAGATGATACTAGCCAGAAGTTCAAAGCCCTAACTGCTATCAGCTAGTAAGTGTGCCTGCTACCTTTTAGACTAGAATGACACAGTCGTCCTTGCCCAGCTCTTTTGCTTCAGGTCAGCCTCTGGATTTAAAAGATCCTGGTAGTGGAAGGGGTAACTTCTCAAGTATAAAAAGTTAGAAGGCCTCCAGATGCTCAAAGGCAGTGGGAACTAAGGTGGGAATTGGGGTTTCGGGAGCTTTTGAAAATGTTTAGCTATTCTCTTTCCACTTTCTCAAGAGGCTTCACATTTCTGGCCTTGGGTTGACAAAATGAAAAATGTTAAGTGACCTAAAATGGAGTGGATCATTGAGTATTGTCAAAGGGAGGGTGATGGTGATGGTATTAAGTACCAATTCCTTTTATGCCTAATTCCTGTTTTCCTCACTACTCACACCTCCTCTAGTATAAAAAATATTATTGAAAAATAATTAATAAACAATAATTTGCACATAACAAGATAATCTGACAAGTTTTGATGTGTATATACCCATGAAACCATCATCACAATCAAAACTATGAATATATTCATTACTCTCTAAAGTTTTTCCCTGCCCACTTGACATATCTCCCCGCTTCCTCCTCCCATCTCCCACTTCAGGCAACTGTTAATTTGTTTTCTGTCATTATAGTTTACATTTTATAGAATTTAATAGAAATGGAATCGTATTAGCCATTGAATGTATAAATCAAAACATAACATTGTACCTCACTGAAAAGTACAGATATTAATGTACTTATGCCCTTATACTTAATATGATTTTTGTTTTAGACACCATATTGTTGATCTTGCATTCTTATCCATTCTGATAATCTCTACCTTTTAATGTACATCTGTTTACAATTTGTATAATCATTGACTGACTGAGCTCCATGTTCCTATTTGTTTTCTGCTTATCCCATCTATTTTTTATTCCTCTTTTCCTGCCTTCTTTTGGATAAATAGAATACTTTTATAATTCCATTTTATCCCCATCACTCACTTCTTTTCTAAATGTTGCTGTAGGGTTTATAATATATTATTTAATTTGCCACAGTCTACCTCTATCTACTACAGTACCACTTCACATATACAGTGTGTGCAGATGGGGTGTTATGAGCCCTCCGTTTCCCTCTCCTGTACTTTGTGCTAGTCTCATCACACATTTTACTTGTATATGCCATAAACTACGTAACAGGTAATATTTTTACCTTAAATAATTATATTTTAAAGAAATTTAAAAGAAAAATGCATTTTCTATTTTTCTGTTTCTTTTAAAAAGAAAGACACATTGAAAACCCCAAATAGAAAGAATAATATTTTATACTTACCTGTGAGTGTGTGAAACTACTCACATGATATTATGTAATATAAAATGTATTTTAATACATTTAATTTTAATTTATTTTTATAGGATTGCTGTCTAAAGAGCTGTAGTGGTCACTTATATCTAAGAAAGAACTGGCTTGGTTCCATTGTTTTTCCTTTCTCTGCCCTTTTGCAACAATCTGAGGTAATAGAAAATGGTTGTTTATTAATCATTCTAAATTTCAACTTCTGGCTAATAGAAACACTTTTTGTTGTCTTTGAATCAGATTCCATGTTCAGCAGGTTGAAAGTTTATTTAAAAATGATCCCTTATTAGAGTGGTCTAGGGCTTTGGAATGTTTTGAGGTTTTGACCCTGTCTAGAACAAGGACACTCACAAATTTTTTGTATCTTTAAGGTGTTTACAGAGAAAAATTGGCTAGCTTTTGTCTCAAAACAACACTCATATCTGCATGTCAACCATTTTCATGAACAATTCTGATTAATGGTGATGCTTTTTAATCATGAATCCTAGGAATTTCAGCTTATCAGCATTGCTTATTGGTAATAGTGAGGCTGATGATTAGAATTGTTCTCTGTGAGACCTTCGGAGAACCCTGCTGTTTTGGTACATAGTAGAATTATGCCTATGTCGGCTGAGCATGTAGCTCAGTGGTAGCATGCAGTACTTGCCTAGCATTCACAAAGCCCTGGATTCAATCCCCAGTACCACACACATGCACGCACGCACACACATACACACACTTACACACTCACAATATATGTGTGTGTGCAACCAGAAAAGCATAAAAACTCCAACCTAAACTCTATTTTAGGCTCTGTTATCTATTTACTGATCAACCTGAGGCAAGGTACTTGACATCTCTGAGGCTATGCCAAGCACTAAAGATTTGAAATATGAGAAATGAATTTTCTGTCCCAATGAGTTCACTATATGTGGAATAAAACTAACATTTTGCTACAATATGAAATGCTTTAGTAGAGGCATGAGACAGCTACTATAAGAACATACCATAGGACACTATACTAGGCAAAAGGAAGATTGGGGAAACTCAGAGTTTAATGGAGGATAACAAGAAAATGAAGAGGAAAATGCAAGGGCAGGGAAGACTTTACTTAGGTGATAACTTCTGAATTGAGTCCCTAGAGACAAATTTCTGAAACAAATGAGGGCATTTGAGTGAGAAGCAATCACGTGTACTAGATCATATGCAACAGAAAGCCATGGCTGGTGTAAGTGAAGGGCTAGCTATCTTATTTAAAGAGTTAAGATGCCATTGCAAATTTTTTTCTTTTCCCTTATTTCCTTTCCCCTACCCTTCCCTCTTCCCCTACATCTTTAGCCCTCTTCTTCCTATTTCACATTGTCAGTTTTACAATTTGGATCTTACACTTTTAGAAAAGGAAAAAATGGAAACAAAGTCTTTGTTAATAGGGCATGGTGGAGGGAGGGAAGGGGGATGGGGAAAAAATGAGAACCAAGATCTGTCATGTAAAGGTACAAGATCCCAGTGATGAAGGTAACTGTACTGTGTACCTGAAAAGTACCAGTAAACTCAAGGAAAAAAAAGGTGCCAGTGCAGCAGTTCAAGGACAGCATTAACAACCTAAGATACTTTTGTCTTTATATTCCAGTGTCCTTACAGGTGGCTTTCAACGTTGTAATTGCAAAATATTCACTGCAATCCCAGCCTCATATCTGTGCTGTAGCAGGGCTAAGTAAATACTGGCAGTGCTTAAATCAGAAAAATAGTTCCTCAGAAAACTCCAAGAGACTGCTGGGCATAGTTGGACACACTTACAATCTTGGACATTTTTTGTACACACTTACAATCTCAGCCACTTAGAAAGCTGAGGCTGGAGGATTTCAAGCTCAAGCCCTGCTTGGGCAATTTAGCAAGACCAAAACAGTAGTTTCAAAATTTAACAGAAAGTATTGGAAATGCAGCTCTACACAAAGCCCTAGGTTTCATCCAAAAAACAACAAAAGCAAACCAAACAAAAAAGAAACAAAGATAGAAAAAACCTCCAACAGACTTCTTGCATCTTATTTATGTGACATGGCCACTATCCTCATGTTATCAACTAATCTTGTTGATTAGAAAGGAGAGAAGGGAGGGCAGGTAAGGGGGGTACAGACTTCTTGCATCTTATTTATGTGACATGGCCACTATCCTCATGTTATCAACTAATCTTGTTGATTAGAAAGGAGAGAAGGGAGGGCAGAGGTAAGGGGAAAAAATGAGAATCAAGACTTGCCATGTAGAGGTACATGATCCCAACAATGAATGTAACTATACTGTATCCCTAAAATCTACCAATAAACTCAATTAAAGCTGAAAAAAATAAATAAATAAATTTTAAAAAGGAGGAGAGAATGAATATTAAGTAGGAAAGAAAAGTAGAAGTTCCTGCATATTACGCAGTAGGGCACCCATGTTTATAGTGACACAGTTTGTAATAGTTTAATCTTGGAAATAGCCCAAATGCCCATCAACCAATAAATGAATAAAGGTGTGATTTTTCTATATAGTGGAGTACTACTCAGCCATTAAGAAGGATAAATTCAAGACATTTATATCTAAATGAATGCACTTAGAAGTTATACTCTTAAGTGAAATAAATTGGACACACATATAAATACCTTATTATCTCTCTGGTGTAAGGAACTAAAAATGTAAATAGGGACCAAAACATATAATAGACAATGTGAAGTAAGAAAAAAATGTTCAAAAGGAAGGGGGAAATAGAGCGGGGGAGGAAGGAGGGTAAAAGAAAAAATGAGAAAAGAAGGAAAAAAATGGAAGTGGGGCTTTTGTAAATAAAGAAGGGGAAGAGGAGTTGAAGGAAGGGGAGGAGAAAGGGAAACAAAGGAATCAAGATACATCATGTAAAGGTACAAATTCCCTAGAATGCATATGATCATTGTATATATCTAAATTGAATCAATAAAATGTTAAATGAAAGAAATGTGGATTTCAAAGGCAGATAAACCTGGAATACAATCCTGGCTCCATTACTCATTGGTTCCTTGATCTTGCACAAATTTCATCAACTCTCTGAGCCATAGTTTTATTATCTGTAAAATAGAGATAAGGGCAGTATTTAGTCCACTGAATACAACCTGTATTAAGCACTTGCCACAGCTGCTTGCACATAGCACTCAATTAACCATTGTTGTTATTATTGGTTATTACTGTAATTCACTTCCTCCTTCCCTTCATACATGATACATTCTTTCAGATTAGTGGAACATTTCAAGTAAATATTCCACCAGTGTTGCTTGGATATTCTTGGAGTAAGAATTATGTATCTCCAAAAGAAGATTACAATGGACAGAATTTAAGAGAATGTACCTTCATAAATATTTTTGCTACCATTGAACCACAAATATCATATGTTGCCTATAATTCAAAACTAGACAAGGTAGGTTTTTACACTGAATTACTTTTAAACATATCATCAAAGGAGTATAAATTATTTTAAAAAGCAGTAATAATAATTTTAAATGTGGCAAAAATAGACATTGATTCTTGGTATTTTCCTGTGGGAATAATATGGTACAATATTGAAATACTTTAAATTTGATTCTAGTTTTCAGATCAAGTAGATGTTTTGCAGAGAGCACAGATTTTTAAAAATAATTGTAAAACAATGTTTCCCAACCGAAGAATCATAACTACTGTTTTTAATGATGAAGGGATACAGACATTAGTAACAAGATATATCAAAGCATTAAATCCACCTCAACAACTTCTAGATATATTTCTTCATGATTCTAATGCAACACTTGTAAGTTACAATTATTTTAAACGGGTTCGTTGTGATTGGTGATCACCTATGGAGAATTACTATACCTTTCATTTACGTAGATTCAATCTATTCAATTGACTGCCCTCGAACTATCTATATTATTTGTGAGTTACAAAGCTCCCCTAGCTAGACTCCTTAAGCTAAAATCAAAACTACTGATTTATGTTGCCTTTTCTACACTCTGCTTTTTCTTTTTTTTTTTTTTTTTTTGGTACCAGGGATTGAACTCAGGTCCTTGCACTTGCAAGGCAGGCCCCCGAACTGCTGAGCTAAATCCCCAGCCCTACTCTGCTTTTCAATGGCGAGTTTCTTCTTGCCTCTGTGTTCTGACCTCAATGTCCCAGGAGGTAGTGTTCTCAGACTTCTATCTTTAAAATAATAAATAAATCCTAGACCCTTGTTTGTCAGGGATTGTGAATCATATATGCTAATTTCATGAGGTCATCAGCATAAAAGATCATGAAAACCAGGCATTATGGTGGTACACACTTGTATTCCCAACACTCAGGAGGCTGAGGAAGGAGAATCTCCATGAGTTTGAGGTCAGCCTAGGACACATAGTTCAAGACTATCAGGGACTATGTAGAGAGAACTTGTCTCAAAAAGAAAAGAAAAGAATTATTTAAAAAAAGAAGAAAAAGAAAAGAAAAGAAAATCAGCTGGGCATGGTGGCACAGGCCTATAATCCCAGCACTTGGGAGCTGAGGCAAGAGAATTACCATGAGTTCGAGGCCAGCCTGGCTACATAGTGAATTCAAGGCCAGCTTGAACTACACAGCAAGACCCTGGCTCAAAAGACAAAACAAAACAAAAAAACCCATGCAGAAATAGCAGCTTGTGCACATTAATTAATTTGTTAATGAACTTTAATGTTAAATTTATTGTTTGTATGTTTGTATTCCTTTCTCCTTTCTTACCTTAGTCTGAGTGATTGACTCCAACAGTTTAGTGGGAATTGCCTTTGCAAAACTTCTGGTGTTTGAGAAAGCAGTGTGTACCACTATATCTAAATGCAGTAGCCAGTAACAAGTTTATATTAAGGGAAAAAAATGACAGTTTTTTAAACCTAAAAGAAAAGCCTTTGCTATTCTTCAACATATTTAAAAAATGTTGTAACAACTGTACTTTAACGTACATGTTTAATGTTGATAAAAATTATTATAATAGTCAAAATTAATAATTGATTACAGAAAATATAATGGTTAATGTACACCCTCCAGAGAAAAGCTCTCTGTGGGCTCAGCCCTCACAGACTCCACATATTACCTTATCTCTGTGACCATGTGCAAGTTACTTTATTGTTCTAAGCTTGCTGTTGCTTCTATAAAGCTAGAATGATACTACTGTCTACTTTATAGGCTTGCAGATGATTATGGAATACTCTAGATGCTAGATGGAATAATTGTAAAAAACTATTCAGTGATATATACATACAGTATACACTCAATTAATACTAATATTATTGTAGGACCTCATTGCTCGATTTGTGTCTCTGATTCCTTTTATGCCTGCTACGCTGGATGCCAATGATGGTTCTGATATATGGATGACATCAGAGGTAAGAAATTATATCTTATAGCTAAAAGGCATTTCTTACTTGCTTTTCTTTTCTTTAAAAAAATTATATATGGTGCAACACTTTGCCCTGTAAGACTTTAAAGTATTTTATAATTATATACATCATCTTTGGCTTTGTAACAGTCTATGGAAAGGATCCATGAAGACCAGAAGTATTTTCAACATTCTAAATGGTAGCTTATGACTATTTTGATTCAGTGAAAAATTCAGAAGTATAAGATGACACGTTACAGAGACTGGTATGGCCTGTCATGTAGCTTATCAGTCTGTAAAGTCTAAAGCAGACACTACAACTTCCCAAAAGCTTTCCTCCATCTCCCCTACCTAAACGAAGAACTTTTATAGCACTGCGCTTCTTTAGAAATTGCATTAAAGCTACTTTTAGTTGTCAAGTAAAATATAAACCCTGAACAATATTGGGAGCATTTTATACTAAAAAATCTGTTTGGCATTTATATGAAATTCAAATTTAATTGGGTAGCCTATATTTTTTCTCTAAATTTGGCAACCACTTCTTCAACTTCATTCTAGATTCTATTTAGCTGCTTATGTACTGACCCTATACCCACACTCTGTACACATATATTGCAATTGTAATATCCTTGAAAGTAGGAGACTGTTTTTGTTTATACTCTTCTATTAATAAACTGCACACAGCTTTAAATTTAGCAAGCATTTAATAATTACTTTTACTTAGGAAACAGAAATATGACGGGAGTCTAACAAAGGAACACTTTCATCTGAAACTGATAGTCCTGACACTTACCTGGGGTTTTAGGATCTGATTTAGAGCTAAAATCTTTGGAATTTTTTTTTTCAATAGAAGCCAGAAATCCAGAGTTTTATATGAAATTTTCCATTTTTAAAAGAAAAATGTTAGAGGCCAAACAAAATATACTTGTCAACAAAAATTAGGCCATAGATCAACAGTCTGCCTTTTCTGTTACCTTTATTCTCTCTTGTTGTACAACATTACTAGATACCTGCATATTTGATTTCTTGTACCCAACCCAGTGGCTTTGCTTTTTGAGTTGAAGACATTTCAATCATTCTTCATGATTGGGCTCCAATTCAAGTTTCTTCCTCTGAGTTGAATACTATTTTCGTACATGTACAAGACAAAATACTGTAGTTCCATTGCCCAGTAAGGATCACTTCCTCCCAAAATACTAAGCTATTTCCTCCCAGAATACTAATCCCTATGCCCCTGCTTATCCAGGGGAGTTTAATTTTTGTTCTGAATAAACACATTATACTTTGGATATAAATTAATCTAATCACTTTGTGCTATACGCACATTAAATGTTCTGTAACAATGACAATCTCAGTATTTCAAGTCAGTGTTCTCTTCTAATGTCAAACAAAGCTAGACCTTTCAGCTTTGCTGTCATATTAGCAATCTGGTAAAGATAGATGTGTTTGAAACTGGAAGGAGTATAAGGGCTATACATTTGGGGGCGCTTGCATCGTTCAACTTTTTTTCCTTTCTTGATGTTCTTGCTGCTTTTGTTCTGCCTTAGCGCTGCATCAGCTTAGCTATTGGAAATAAGGAAGAGCATGCCATACTTCTCTGCAATTTCTTTTTATATTTTGGAAAGAAGGCATCGGTCCTCCTGGGAACCTCATTATTAGAAGTAAGTTTTAGTATTGTATGAGCAAAACTAAATCAGGTTTCAACTGCAAGTGTAAAAACTTCAACCCCACATTTCCATCTTTTCCTGAGATGATTTGTGTCTACCTATCTGAAAATTTTACAATTTACATATTATATACTTTCCTAAATCCATACCTACAGAAAGCTGCCCCTTTGGAATTAGAGCTCTGCCATGAATATCTTATTTAGTGTCAGTGTTCCAATCTTGCCTCATGGGTTTTTTCATAATAACTTTCATTCCTGCATTCCTTTGACATAGTTTATTTTTGGGTTAATTTTAACTAAATCTTACGGTTAATCGGTTAATCCGTGGATATAATACTCTGCTGTAGTTTTAAGTGTCACTAGGTGGCAGTAAAAGGCCAACAAGTGTAGTATTTCTATGCATTTATGCCTCTGAACCCAGACTGTGGGAACTGTCTCACAGGGATTCACCTCAGCTGAGTGGCTGAAATGCAGTCTCCTCTGCAACGGAGAGGTGGAGAGGGCAAGAGCTTTGCAGTGAAGGAGGCAAAAGCTACACAGAGTTGTGTTAAGAATGTGAATTGGTAATGAAAAGATGAAAATAAAGTGTTTGTAGATGGGGAGGGGAGGAAGGGGTGAAGGGAGGGCAGAGGTAAGGGGAAAAAATGAGAATCAAGACTTGTCATGTAGAGGTACAAGATCCCAACAATGAATGTAACTGTACTGTATCCCTAAAATGTACCAATAAACTCAATTAAAGCTGAAAAAAAAAAAGAATGTGAATTGGAGCACAGAGGTGTAAAACCTAGCTAATGTCACTTGTTCTCTGTGTGATCTCGGTTGTGTTTGCTTCTCTGAGCCTGTTATCCCCTCACAAAATTGGAATAATGCCACTTTCTGTTATGATAGACGAGACCCTTAACCTCTGATTCTTCATGTGAAAGATAGGCATAATAATCATCTGTAGCTCACAGAACTGGGAGTGAATTAAAGTAAGAAAGATGAGTGTACTTCTTTAGCATAGTACCTGGCACACATAAATATGCAATAAATGTTAAATACTCATTATAATTTGATATATTCATTTCCTGCTGAGAAAGTCTTACACTACAAAAGTTTATGTGCAGGGCAAATTCCTGATGACTTCTTTTTATTCTCAGACTGGTTTCCTGTCTGACTACTTTCCAGACTACTTGCTCTTCAGCCTATAACTCCAAATCTCATTCTTAAATTTAATTTAGTGGCTTTTTAACTTCTTAATGATTCTGACAGAGCCTAAAGCTACTTTCTAGTCCCTAACTCAGCCTGGTGTTTACCATCAGTCTTCAAGTAGAGTTTAATCAAAGGGCAGCCAGTCTGTGTAACACCTTTGTATGAATTATACAAAAGTGCCGCTACCTCAGAACACGTTAGTAGTATGTATTGGAAAGTCATCATTATATTTATTTAGTCAGAATAATGTACAGTGGACCCTCAAATTATGACCAGCCTGAAATACGAACAAGTTAATTAGGTTAATGGAAGACTGAAGTGCCTGTTATCTATAGTGTGTACCCAAGTAAACATCCAGATTTCAGCTGTACTTAGTTAACAACTAGCCTTTGGGAACTGATTGAATTTGTGAGTCAATGGTCCACTGTATTGTACTACCTTTGGGGTGAACCCACAGCCTTCTCTCATTTGAATCTTCATGGTAATCTGGGTTTGAGGAGTTTTGGATCTCTAGGTGTTCCCCCCCCCTTTAAAAAAATGTTTAAAGGTTGGGCATGGTGTAATCACAGCACTTGGGAGGCTGAGGCAGGAGGATCGCTGAGTGTTCGAGACCAGCCTGAGCTACCTAGTGAGACCCTGTCTCAAAAACAAAACAAAATGAAACAAAAAATTTAAAACCCTTTTTAAATTTTTATTTTAGAAATGAGAATCATTACATTATAATTTCCACATATAAAAGTTAAAACCACCAAAAATGACTAAATCTTTTTCCTTTCAGGGGCATGTTGCCTATGTATTAACTCAGGAAACTAATGAATGTTTGCTTTGGAATCCATCAACTGGACAATGTCACAAGCAGTTTGATCCATTTTGTCCCTTACAAAGCATAGATTGTTTGTTTGATGACAGGAATGTAAGTATATGGAGAGGAATCTTATTTTGAGTCGTCTCCTCAAGAATCACCTTAACTATATATAAGAATCACCTGAGGAATTTTGAAAGCATAGGTATTCAGTCAGAATTCCTGGGGCACAGGGGTTGGCAATCTTTAGCCTTAATGTTTCCCCAGGTGATTCTATAGAGCTTCTAAAGCTGAAACTTAGGTAGTACTATGATCACAAAATCCTGGAATCTGCCTCCTACCTCAGAACTTCTCTTGTCTTCTCCCACTTTGAGTAGTAAAGCCGTAAATCTTTGATCTATCCTAACTACTGACCTTATATTCCTATAGGCCTACATTGGTTTTATGTTGCCCTTTTAATAGGTCTGGTTTAATGTGCAGCAAAATAATACACCAATGGCTGTATATTTTGATTTTTCAAAGGAAAGTTTCTGGAAACAGTTGCTTCCAAAAAATTTTCAGGGGACAAAATTACAAAGCATACAGGTAAGTTATGTTCTTCTAAGTATGTCTATATGAAAGTTGCCATTTCTTCTAGTGACAACTCTTGTTATATTTTAAGGTTGATTGCTTATTGATTTGACAATGTTAAAGCTAGTTTTCTCTACCATCCAATCTGTTTGGGTTACTTTGGCCCTTTCCTCTAAATGCCAAAAAGAAGAACAAGAAGGTGAAGAGGAAGAGGAAGAGGCAAAAGGAGGAGGAGGAGAGGAGGAGGAGAAGAAGAAACAGAAAAAAGGCTTTGTCTCAAATTGTCAGAGAATGCATATCAGGGCCCCAACTGTGGTAGTTCTTTTATGGACTAGAAATAGGACAGAAACACTAGCAATGAGCAGGGCTGATGTAAAGATGTTGACAAGGCTTGAAAATGCTTCCATAAAATCAAGAACTCATTTTTTGAAACCAGGGATGATGACAGGACTTCTCTACTCTCCTGCTTTTGAAAGTTATAATCTTGCTGCCTGAGGCTCGTAGGAGTCCAAGAACTAATCTAATCAGTTGTTGGCTTGGCCTATGGAATCTGTAAACATCTGTTTACCTAGAAATGATTGTAGAGTCAGAGAAAAGAGAAAGAAAGGGGAGAAAAAAGAACAATAGAAAAATAGGCAACAGACAGTCCACAGAAGAGGTAACTCAAATATTCAGTTTTTTAAAAAATAAAATACTATTTAAGTATATAAAATTGACCAAAAAAGTGTGATCAAAGAAGAAGAAAAACAGTAGGATTTAAACTGCTTTATTTTGGAAAGCAATGTGATATATATCTGATAAAGTTGAAGATAAATAAACTTTGATCCATTCATTCAAACTTCCACACATATACTGTAGATTAATAACATGCACAGGAGCCAAGTACAATATTTATTGTAGAATAGCTTGAAATATCAAAAACTTAGAAAAAATTTATTAGTTATAAAGTCAGTACATGAGCTGTGAAGTACTCATACAATAAATTTTCTGTGAGGGCAAATTTACAGTAATTCTCAGTTTGACTACACACTCATTACATCAGAATCTCTGAAGGTGAAAGACACATATCAGTACTTTTTAAAACCTTTCCAGGTGATTACAGTGTGCAGTCAAGGCTGAGAACACCTGACCTAGAGCATATCAACATGAATGAATATAAAAAATGTAATGTTATGCAAAATAAAGATATGAAATGATACCTCAGATGCATATAGTACAAAACCATTTATATCAAACTAGGAAAATATATATTATTTGTATGGGAGGGAGAAAAGCTTTCATGGGAATGATAAATACCAAAATCAGACAAGAAGTTATCTTTGGGGGAGAGGGTCAAAAAGAATGAGATCAGGGAGCAATATACATATACTTCAAGGCTTCCCATAGTTCCTTCTTTATTCAAAATCTAAAATAATTATGGAAGAATTCAATAGTTAGATACAGCTGGGTGCTAGGTATATCAAGTGGATGTTCATTATTCTGTGTGCTCATGAATTCAAGGCAATTCACAATATCACAAAGAATGCATGTGATTGGGAGGGGGGGCCAAAAAGACTACCAAATATATAAAGTGAAGATTTTTATCCCCTTCAGGGTCTTTCCCTACTCTAAGAAATAAGTACTCTCCAGTAGTTAGTTTCTTATGCATTTTTCTAAGCATTTCCATGTGGGTCAAGCATATGCGTGTATTTGGATATTTCCTGTTGGAAGTGTCGTTTTTATGAAGGGGAAATATGCTTATCTCTCTTAAGCCAACCACATTTACTCCCTCTACCATTCATGGCTTGCTTTTCCCAGCCCAAAACTGTGGCTGAAGAATGACTGCCGCATGAAGGGTAAATAATCTATTGAGAAATGAAGATGTTTGCTCAATTATTATCACTCTCTTATTGATTCAGGTGATATCTGTTGATGTCTGCTATGATCCATTGCTGTGTTAGGTGCAGGTACCACAAAGAAAAACAATTGAGCTCAGTGTTCTTGGAATTTCTATTCTACAGAAGAAAACAACCAGCAGCAGTGGGGCATGGTCAATGCGCTTAGAGAGGAAATGAATGAACTCTGGGTGCACATAGCAGGAGGGCCTGAGGGAATAGAGTTATAGGGGTCCTGGGAGAAATGGGGACAAGTTGAATGAGGAAGAGTGAGCAGGAAGAGCTTGCCTAGATGAAAGTCAAGGAAGAGAATGGTTCTAATAGACAGCAAGAAAGGTAGACTTGAAGTGGTAAGGAGATAAGCGACTAAGGAGCTAGCAAGCCAGTTTGACTCAGCAGGGAGTGCACAGAAATGAGCTAAGAAGTGAATAGAATCAAGGGCAGTCAGAAGACAGCAGCACTAAAGCAAAGAGTGCCGTGACCAACCTTGTATTATAAGAGCCTCTCTGAGGGTAGGAACTAAACTCTGCCAAGTTGAATCCATAAATAGAAGCACACACTTGTGTTTGACTGCTATCTCTACCGATTTATTTCCTGTGGGTTAGTGGCCCGCCGTCTTCTGCCTTGCTGCATTTCTCCCAGAATAAACTATTATCTACAGTAAACACTTGTCTGTTACACATAACTGAAACACAAACTGGAGTGTATACGATGAGTACGTGGGCATCTTGAGCTGAGGTTAACAGGAAATCCCTCTTGAAGATTTGAGGGACATGAATTCCCAGAAAAAAAAAGGCCTTACTAAAAAGAAAGCAGACTTCATAAATATAACAAGTCAGTACACCCAAACCTAATTTTCAAACCTGAAGGTACCTAACTTATCCACCAGCATTGCC
Source organism: Fukomys damarensis (assembly GCF_012274545.1). Classification (NCBI taxonomy): domain Eukaryota; kingdom Metazoa; phylum Chordata; class Mammalia; order Rodentia; family Bathyergidae; genus Fukomys; species Fukomys damarensis. The sequence goes on from NW_022900920.1 coordinate 755,446, forward strand.
AGGTTGCAGTAGAGATAGCAGTTGGTAAGAACAATCAGGATATTTAGTCTGCCTCTCCTATCTGGGATAGCTGCTGGCCTCTTCAAGGTGACATTGGTGTTTGTACTTCTATTTCTTCATATCTTCTGTCTCCTACTGTATTCTGTTGTGCAAATGCTCTCTTGGCCTGAGACTATAATCTACTGGTTCTCCATCCATGGCAGACATCAGAACCACTTGACGGGGGTGCTTATTAAAACACAGCTCATTTGATCCCCAGTACCAAAAAAGAAAAGGAAAAACCACAGCTCACCCAAGAGTTTCTGATTCAGTGGGTTTGAAGGGAGGGCCAAGGATTAGTATTTCTAACAAGTTTGGACCTCTGACATTGCTGATCTGGAGGCCACACATTGGAAACCTAGAATATTATCGAGTGTTGCTTGCCTTTTATACAACCCTCATTCCACTCATGAAAGTGAAACATCTATCCCTATAACTTTCTCTGTTCCTCAGCTCAAAAATATTCACAATAAAAACTAAGCCCACCTTCTCACTGCCACTTTTGTGAGCCCTGCAGAAAGGGCAAACTTGAGTTGAGAAGCTCTCCATCTCTCCTACAAATTCTTTCCCAGAACAGGAACTTAAGGAAACAGGGAAGAGCATTGCCCTCAGCTTGTGGAGATAGGGAGATGCCTGAGCAAAAGCTAGAGGCAGAGAAGTTTGAAATGGATTCTGTGTGTGTGACTGTATGTCTATGTGTGTGTGTTCATTTATACAATCACACATGTGTGCACACAGACACACAAGCACAAAGAATTGGCTCCTGTCAGCTGTGAAAACCAAATACTGTGGGAAGAATGATGTTATGTTAGAAATGTAATAACAGAAAAGGAAAAAAATGTAAACAACGTCTTTTTAAATAGGAAGGGTTGGAGGGGTTAAAGAGAGGCCAGGGGAATGGAGAAAAAATAGAAACCAAGAAAAAAACAAGATATATCGTTGCAGAAGAACAAACTCCCAATGATGAATGTCATCATGTTGTATACCTAATATGTACCAATACATTTAATGAAAAAAAAAAAAGGTGAGGCAAGTGAGTCTTGGAGTTTAAGTAACTTCACCAGAGACACAGTAATTGGAAGACCCACTCAGCTGCCAAAGATTATTTGGTAGAATCATTAGCAAGTCAAATGCTTACTTGGGTAAATGAATGGAATAGCAAGACTGTCTTACTTATGAAAAATAACTTCTTTTTAAATCTGTCTCTCCCCCTCCACATATTCTGTTAAAGTAGTTTTGAAATCAAATGAAATGCAGTGGTCTATGTTTTATTTAAGGGATTCAGTGTTTTTATGCCAGTAATCTGGTTTGGTTACCACTATTCCTAGAATACTAGGGGTAACTATAATATAAAGATGTTTTCTCTAGAATCCTTAACTTTCAGTTGTATGTCTTTCAGCCTGAAGAAATCATTTATTCTGATACAAATAAAAATATGCTAGAAGATCTAAAGAACAGGTACCATGTTCTCCTGCTAATCTCTTGTTAGTTGCCTTTCAGTCCTCTAATCCAGCCTTTCAAAATACTTGTGAGATTAGGCAATTGAAGCATTACAGTGGAGATTGTAATGGTTAGTTCCATTGAACTACAGTACTTGTTTCTTGGTGTAGACATTGAAAAAATGACCCTTCTTTCATCCAGGGCACCCCTTGAAAGAAGAAAGAAGTATAAATTAATTCAGGAAAGCCTTGTAATTCACTGTTATAAATTTCTCAACATAGACATTTGTTGAGCTATGGTAATAATAATGATGCAGCAGCTAATGCTTCTTGAAAGGACAGAAAGATAAGTGAGGCATGACCCACAGTATAGTAAAAATATCACAGTTAGATGGTAGAAATAGCTATATTGTCACTCTTAGGTCCTACCTACTTCTCTAAAGACATGCGCAGTAGTGGCTTGAGGAGTTGTTCAGTCAAGCCCAAAGGGTCACAGATTTGAATAAGCTTCATCCCTGCTCCAAATGCATCAGAAACTTCAGGATCTGATTGCACTCAGTGACTGAATCTCACACATCTGGCTGGCAGGTATGCCACTAGCAATTAATCAAAGCAATATGAAGAATATCATTTTACCACTCCCTTTTCTCACTAGCACGCAATCCACTCTACCTGTTATTTCCATCACTTGCTTCCCATTTCTTAACAAATTTTTAAGAGGTAATAAATTCAGTAGGGAGGGCCAGAGATTTAGCTCAGTAGTTCTGCTGCCTGCCTGGCAAGCGGAAGGTCCTGGAGTTCGATCCCCAGAGCCAAAAAAGAAGAAGAAAAGAAAAGAAATACAGTGGGAAAATTGTTTTCAACTTCTAGTTTTCATCAACATTGCTTCTAGAATTATTTAAAAATAAAGGTTTCAGGAAACCAGACCAGGCTTGTTGAATGCCTGGAGGTGAAATAGTCTAATAAAGCACCACAGATGATTTATTCTGATATATGGCTGTGACTGAGACCCTCTGCAAACTCCAGCCTGATTAGTTGCAATATAGTTAGCCAAGAGGAGACTCCTAGCAGCTTTGCTGTTAACACACTGTCGTAACGACTCTGTCCCACGCATTCATCTTGCAGAGAGGAGAGGCTTCCTGAGACAACCCATCAAGCAGTTCAGCTATTCCCTGCACAATCTCTTACTAGAGGCTGTGTCTTGTCACCGGGTCAGACTAAGAAGGTTCACTTGAGATTCAGCAAGCCTGAGGAAGAGACACAGAGTCGTGGAAATATCTGAAATGCCTTTATTCTCAAGTGCCACTCACACTCTGGTCCTCAGGCCCCCAGCCCACCAGCTAGTCCAGCTATGCATAAGGGTCTACATAATAGTGGGTATATACCAGTGACAACCTTGGTTGTGTAAGTTATTCACATTGGCCAGAATCAACCTTGGTTATCTCAATTTTTTACAGAAATGGGTGAGGTATACCTGTGCCAAAATCTTGCTGACTTGTATTTAATGTCCTCCAGAAATCACCCCCTGCAACAGCCTGAACCAAAGTATCTCCATGTTTGGCTTTATTTTTCCCTGCAAACCATTCTAGGAGCTGAGAAGACAAGTGAAAATCCCTGCCTGTATGGAAAGCTACGTACTAGAAGGGGAAAGCCCATCAACAAATTTATCAGTCTGTTGTCTCATTAGACAACTCTGCTTACTAAATTAACTCCTCTGATAATCCCATCCCTGCTAACATCATCATAGTCCAAATATCTGAGTTTTTGTAAAGATGATTTCTTGGGAATATAATGTCCTGTGTCATTGGAGGGTCTTACAAAGTGGAATGTTGACACAGTGATTAGATGGTGGTAGGTGTTGTCAAATCACACCCAGGTGGCAGGGCTTACATACCAGTAAAGAGATTTGTTTTGGAGATCTAATTTCTGGATACCAAGTGAAGATTTTTGCTGTCCCCAGCCAACAAAAAGTCTATTTATCCCTTAGTTCATTGATGCAAATGATGATAGACAACCCTCACTGTAGAAGGCTGGTTTCTTTCTAAACCCAAAAGTATAATTCTTATACAGTACTAGAATAAAAGTGACAAAGCTTGCATCATATTTACTAAATGAATTGTAATTTGACACAAAATTGTTTTTGCATTCCTACCTTAGGATTGAAAGAACTCTAAAGTATAAAATAATGGAATGGAGACCTAAGCACCCAACACGTTGGAATCGACAATGTACTTCTATTTTGCGACAAATCCTTCCTAAGCTGGAACTTGGTACAGGAAGTCTTGTTTCATCTGAAGGAGAGAGTGAATTTGAAAAACTGCTACAATTTTACTGGGTTTGTATGGGATTTAATGCATTCGTGACATTTGCTTTTTTGTGTTGCTAATTGATAAATAGCAATTTTAAATAGCTCTGAAATGCCTTTATATCTTGGTCTTGAAAGATAAATGCTAAGACATTGAAACGCATTTACTTTTAGACAAAAAAGCAAAAACCAAGTCTAGTGAATAGTTACTACCAGAATCATATTGCCTGGCTTTTTTAAACCAGGGGTATGTTTTAGGATGGCTAAATTACAAACTTTGGAAAAAGATGCCCAGGAGGAAACTATACAACAATTGAGAAACTGAAAGAGGATCTGTAGTAATAAAATGAATTTCCTATTATTGGTTTGGAGCAAGAGGCAAGCTTCAATATCTCCCATGTGCAAATTACTCCTAACTTTAAACACTCAGCCTGGACTTCTCTCCTAATCTTCCATTTATACTCATTAGCCCCTTGACATCTTCTTGGACAGTGAAAACCATCACAAACTCAGCAAGTCCGTAACCAAATCTATTGGCCATTTAGTATTTTGCTAAGACCTCCATTCCTTCTTCTTCCCTAAGCCCAGTGCCAGGCATCCTTTTTCCTCCTTTTCCCTCTGAACCCTTCAGTATGTTTTTGAACACTCCCACCTTCTAAAAGTGAAAATGTTTCCCTCCACCATTCAATAAGCTAGATGTCTCCTCCTCTGAAAGGAGGAAGTAAGGAGATTTGATGGGAATAATTACTTTAGCCACCAAGGAGTAATCTGCTGGCACTATTTATGAATAGGAGGAAATTTTGTTTTGTTTTGCTTTACCTTACTTTTAATAGAATTAGGGGGTAAACCAGTAAGTAAAACATAGTTAAATATAGAATAAGGTTTCAAACTTGAAAGTCCTACATAAAATTATCTATTTAATAATATATAGGCAACAGTAATAAATCTGGACTGAACCCAAAAACCCGTATTCAAATCCTGGTTTAACTACTCAGTAGCTTTGACCTACATCAAGTTACCTAAACTCTCTATACATTGTACTCCACTAGCTAACAGGAATAAAAATAGTTATGTGGTTGGTGGGTATGAAAAGGATTAAATGCAATACTTAGCATTATGCCCATTAGCTAGTACCTGTTTTTAAGTGCTATTATTTCTCTTCCGTATGACAGGCATTGTGCCAGGTACTGCAGAAATGACAGGAGCATGGTGGCGCATACCTGTAATACCAGCACCCTGGGAGGCTAAAGCAGGAAGATTACATGTTTGAGTGTACACTAGGCAATTTAGTGACTTATCAAGATCCCATTTCAAAATTAAAAAGGAATGAGGATGTAGTTTCAGTACAAAGACCCCTGGATTCAATCTCCAGGAGAGAGGGTGGAGAGGGAAGGAGAGATCATATTTTATTAAGTAATCTGGAAGAAGGAAGGACAGTGCATACTCAATCACATGGAAAGGACATGTGAATAGATTTGAGGATAGAGAAAATGCTCCTAGATAAATAATATGAGTTAAATAAGATTTATATCTGTCATCTACGTATTATTAGTTTTACACAGGGCTATTCTCCACAATCCTTTGATACTACCACATAGTCACTTAGTTAATATAAATTAAGTCATTGTTGAAGGAAGTCTCACTTAAAACACTCAAATGTGGATGTAGGATCCAGTAACTTCCTTGTTGGTAGTTGGCCATCTAGAAAGGATACAAGTTTGTGGCCTGTTAAATAAGCAGATTCTGGCATCAGACAGATCGGCTATACTTTTCTTTATCTGTAAAGTGGGAGTTAAAATAGAACTTACTTCAAAGACTGGTTTGGGAATTAAATATGTGCGTAAGGCATTTAGTAGTATACCTAGTTCATAATCAGCATGCATAAAAACAAATTATTATTTTATGACCACTATTCCTTTGAGGTTGCTATGATCTTTTTGGATACAGTAATTCTGGATTATATCTATGATTGTAATGAGTTTATGTGTTGTTCTGTCCTTGATCCAGATCACAGGATTTCCTGTTCAGGTGCCATACACTGATGTTCAGTCAGTTATTGATGCCGTATATCAAACTGGAATTCACTCTTCTGAATTTCCTGAGACAGAATTTGCTTTAGCTGTATATATTCACCCATACCCAAACAACATATTATCTGTGTGGGTCTATTTGGTATCCTTAACCCAATGTCACTGAAAAGAAGGGAAAGGCAAGAGATTTTTCTGTTTTACTACTTATCCTTATGTCCAGCCAGATGCTAATCCCAACTTTTTTATTCACTTACTAATTGAACCCAACCTTTATCTCTCTCCCTCCAGTCTTTGAAGATAAGTGTAGATGACCAGAGATCTCTTCCAGGAAGATCTTTTGAGCATTACTCTCTACAACAGATATTACTCTGGAAAAGAAGCAATTCTGGCTTGTTCCCCTTAAGGCCAACGCTTCTCAGATGTGGACCTGACACCACTTTCACAAGAATCACCTGGAGAATCTTGTTGACAATGCAAATTCCAGATGCCACCTAAGACCTATTGAATCAGATCTCTAAGAGTGGAGCTCCAGATTCTGCATTATTTTCAGCAAACTCCCCAGGAAATCGTGATAAGACTGCTAATAGAAAAAGAATGCAGCCAAACAGAATGCTGTCATTATTAAAGTAGAGAAGATACATTTAATGCAGGTTCTGATAATATTGCATGTAGAAGTTATTCAAATTGAAACTTAAGGTCATTGCCTTTCATAAAAGGTTATTTCACTGGTAAAGAAAACCAGGAAAATCTACCGAAGTCAGCTTCTAGGGACTTCTTAAAAGTTTGCTCTTAGAATACTTCTGACAAGAAATCCTTACAGCTCCTCAAATTTGGAAGGGACTCCCAGGACACTTATTTTTTTTGTTGACTCTGTGAAGAAGTAAGGAAACTGTCTTAACAAATCCCAGGGCTCTTTTTGTCTTTAGTGAGTGGCTCCCACTTGGCCTCTGGCACTTTTCTATTATTCTCGTTTTCCCAGTAGTGGCCACAGGGAGGCTCATGTAGATTCCAGGAGCCTCCAGAAAGGATGGATAGGAATCTAAACAGGAAACAACACTGTATATTTTTATTCTATTTCATTGTTCTGTGCTCCACGGAGAAAAGTATTTATACAGTTTACTTAAATGTGACTTATCATTTTAAAAATATAACCAAGGGATGCATACTTCTAAAAGTTGACCAGAAGGGCCGGGGAATTAGCTCAGTGGTTCCGCTGCCTGCCTTGCAAGCACAAGGTCCTGAGTTCAATCCCGGGTAGCAAAATAAATAAATAAATAAAAGTTGACCAGAACAGTTTTATCTGTCCCATTGCAAGAGCACTGCACCTGCTTGGTTCACTCAAATAGAGAGCAGAGACCCTCATATTCATCCACAGGGAACTTCCAATCTCTGTCCCTTCCTCCAATTTGCCACTTAGGCTGGTGCTACAGATGGCCTTATTTGTTTCCAGTGATGTTAATCTTGGGCCTACCTTGAGATTACCAGAAGAGGTAAGGTAGGGACATGGATGCAGGAATTTTTTTCTTCAAGTTAAAACCTACTCATATGTCTTCTGACATGCATAAGAAAACCAATTAGAATTTTTGTTTTTATTTTAAAGTTTGTGCTTAAGTGTTATATGAAATTTTATTTTAAAACAAGTTTCCCACTTTGAGGTGGTGCAATATGGTGCCTGTGAAAAGATGGCATTACCTGGGCCGGGGATTTAGTGCAGCAGTTCTGCCTTGCAAGCACAAGGACCCAAGTTCAATCCCTGGTACCAAAGGAAAAAAAAAAAAAAAAAAAAAAAGATGGCATTACCATAGAAATGCTAAATTTATGTATTTATTTCTGTAGGACTTCTTTTCTTGTGTATGGCTTTAGAATTTGTAGGCCACTTAAGAGTAAGGTAGCAAACAGTCACAAGTATGAGGACTTTTCTTTATTACATGCATTTTTTTAGATGTTTATCTGCTACTTTTTAAACTAATTTCTCCTGAAAATTGTGAAGTTGTCCATAATGAAGCATTTTTTTCCTTCAAAGGTTTTTAAAATACATACTTTAAAATGGAGTATAAGGGCCAGGAATTCAGCTCAGTGGTTCTGCCACCTGCCTTGCAAGTGCAAGGACCCAAGCCTGATCCCTGGTACCAAAAAATAAAAATAAAAACCAATAAAATGGAGTATACAGTTTTAAAGTTTTTTAAACCATTCCACAAATTACAGAATATCCATTGAATGTCAGATACTTCACTATGTGCTAAAGTACAGCAGTGAAAAGACAAAGACAAAAGAAAAGAAAAGACAAAAGACAAAGATCCTACCAGTGTGAAGTTTACACTCTTACAATATATACACTATCAAATATAAACAGCAAGCGAGTGAAAAAATGTCAAGGGATAAAGAATAAAAATAGGGAGGGTATTGTTGAGAACATTATCGGAGGTGGAAGGTGTAAGCAGAAGAGAAGCCGCTCTACAGAGAGGATGTTTAAGCTAAGATTTTAAAAAGTATTCCTCAATTAGAATTGCATTCAATCACATGTAACAGAAACCTAACAACAGAAGCTAAACCATGCAGGGATTACTTTTTCACACACCTGGAAAGCCGGAGGAAGCAGTCCAAGTCGGCTGCAGCGGCTCCACACTGCCTTGGACATACCTGTCTTTAGCCAACAGTTTGGCCTTCACTAAGGAAGTTTTTGTTTTAACTCAGTGGCTTTCAAATTTCAACAAGTATAAGAATCACCTGAGGGGCATGTGGAACTAGATCGCTGGGCCTCACTCCCAAACTTCATGATTTAGTGGGTTTAGGGTAGAACCTGATAATTTGCATTTTTAAGTTCCCAGGTGATGCTAAGGCTGATAAAGTGGGGAGCACACTTAGATAACTTGGGCCTTAGCTTCACAACCATTCTCATGATCAAAAAATGGAGCAAGATAAAGCAGTGGAAATAGAGCATGCCAGTTGTTTCTGCTTTTTTCTTTCCTTTCTTTCTTTCTTTCTTTCCTTCTCTCTCTCTCTCTCTCTTTCTCTCTCTCTCTCTCTCTCTCTCTCTCTCTCTCTCTTTTGAGACAGGGTCTCACATGTGGTTCAGGCTAACCTTGAGTTTACTATGTAGTTGCAGCAATCCTCCTGCCTCAGCCTCCTGAGTGGTAGGATTACAGGCATGTGGCACAACATCCAGCTCAGTTTTGCTCTTTTAAAAAGCGTTCTACTGGTCCAACATGAGGGTGTGCACCTGGTGGCCCGAGTAATCAAGAGGCTGAGACCAGGAATGAGGCCAGCCTGGGGAATATAGCAAGACCAGGAGGCCACACCCAGTTATTTCTACTTATATCCCATCAACTGTGTCTCTCCTAACAGTAGGAAGATGGGGTGAGAAAATATTTTAGATAAAGATTGCTCTCCCAACTAAAATCACCATGCTATTGATGAGGGAAAACGGGAAGCTGTTGAGTCTCCCACAGATTAACGGTAATTAAATGCAAAGAACCTGTGGCAAAAATATTCAAGGCATAGGAAACTTGGATTGCAAAAAGGCTTGGATCCAGAAAGAGACTTACCTGGGCAGGGGAAGAGACTGGAGAAGTAGGCAAGGACCAAGTCACCCAGATCATGATAATGAGTTTGGATTTCATTTCAAGTGTAGAAGGAAATCACTAAAAAGGTTCAAGCGACTGAACAAAGTATATTTCCTTTTTTTATTCAAAAAAATTTTTACAGAAAATCATTATCTTATGAAAGTAAGTAAATGTGATAGCTTTTTTTTTTTTTTGGTACTGGGGATTGAACTCGGGTCCTTGTGCTTACAAAGTGGGCAGCGGAACCACTGAGCTAAATCTCCAGCCCCATGATTGCATTTTTAAAGAGCAGGGTTTTTCTTCTTTTTTTCTTGAGGACTTGTCCCACTGTTCTCCCCTCTGCCACCCACATTATTCTCTTCTCCCATCCCCTTACCAGCCAACTTTGTAATCTTTCAATTAACCAGCATTGTCAAATATTCGTACAACAATCCATACACACATGCATACATATGCATGAGATCGTGTTCTACATATTGCTTTTCTCCTTCATCCCTTTCATCCAAGTGAACTAATTTCATGAAATGCACAGTATGCCATGTGGTCAGGAATTACATACACTTGAGGCAGGTTATGCACTGTACAACTCAAAGTTTATGGGCAAGGACTCCTGGAGTTGTGTAATGTGTAACATCTCTGGTTGTGAATGTTATAGCTTATTCAATTATTCTGGGAATGAACTCCTAATTAAAGTTGGAAACTTCAATACTCTTCTCTCAGTAATTTACAGAACCAGTAGAAGAAGAGCAAAATTATCAAAAACAATATATCAGCCCACTGGATTGAATGAAATTCCCAGAATAGTTGTAGAAATTGGCAGTAAAAAAATAAGAAAAACAGTTATATCTGCGTTTGTTCATGTATTTTGAAGCTCAATTGTTTAAGTTAAGCATAGTTATCAAATTGACTAGATTAAGAGTCTCCTGAGAGGTGACTGGATCATGCGGCTGAGTATCCATGAGTGGATGTTCATAACTAAAGTGTGTTGTTAGATAGGGTTCGGTTGGAGGAGGTGTGTCACTGGACACAACATTGAGAGGGTATATTTCTCGCTGTGCTCTTCTGCAGGGAAACATGAAAGTGCAAGGTGACAGTACTTTGGGTCAGGCTGTAAAGGGACAGGAATCTAGGAGGCAGTGAGTTCTATCTCAGCAGAACTCCAGCACAGGCCCACCTCCCAATACCCCAACGTAAATGACTTTTGTAGCCAAGGACAATGCTGGCAATAACTTATATAACCAAGGCTGTTGCTAGCACATGTAGACTGGCAGGAGACTAAGCTGCCAAAGGACCGCTGCAAGAATTGGCTGGTTAAGAGGCTAGGGACTGCCGCACATGCGCAGTGGCGAGGGCCCCAAGAGCGGCCAGATGGATAATGGCTAGGCAGCTGAATAAAAGATGTCCAACCCAGTCTGCGGCTCTGCATTTCTTCACTGGACTGCCCAAATCTCCAGTGAACCTCCCTAGGCTAAACTGGTGACAGTTGACACTGCGCTGTGCTTCCTAGCCGCCACGAAGCAGCTTTGCTCTACCGTATTTCGGCCTTGCAGCCAGCTGACCATGAGCTGAAAGCTCTGAAGCTTCAAGCTAAATAAATCTTTCCTCCTTTAAATTGTGTATTTCAGGTATTTTGTCCCAGTGACAAAAAGCTGAGTCATACAGATACACACACCCTGAGGATTTATGTCTCTTTGATAAATTAACTTTTTAAAATCATTATGCAGTGTCCTTTATCTCTAGTAACTTTCTTTGCTCTGAAGTCTGTTATATCTGGTGTTAAAGTAGCCACTCTAGGTTTCTTTTCATGGGTGTTTACTTGGGGTATATATTTTCATCGTTTTATTGTTAATTTTTATACATAATTATATTTGAAGTGTGTTTCCTATAGATAGTATATATTTGGGTTATGGTATTTTTTATACCTTTTTTTTTTTTTTTTTTTGGTACTGGTGATCAAACTGAGGACCTTGTGCTTTCAAGGCAGGCACGGTGCCACTGAGCTAAATCCCCAGCCTATCTCTATCTTTTTTAACTCATGTATTTTTAAAAATTAACTTTATTGGTATACTTTAGATATACGTAATGATCACATTCATCATGAGGAATTTGTACCTGTACATGATATATCTTGGTTCTTCTTGTCTCCTCAATCCCCTCCCCTCCCTGCAACCCCTCTACCCCTCCTCATTTACAAAAGCTTTGTTAACACTTTTTCCTAATATTCTTTTCCCTTCTTTCCTCTTGCTCTCCCCCTCCTTATTCCTCTTCCCATTTGAAGATTTTCTTCCTATTTCCCAATATCTATTACACATTTTGGTCATTATTTACCCTTTCAGTTTCTCACAGCAGAGGAACAAGCCAATGTTTAAACATGCATGCTCAATTTATTTCTCTTGAGCCTCAAGGTGCATCCATTTACCTAGAAATGTCTCAAGTTTATCCTTCTTTATGGCAGAGTAGTACTCCATTGTATTTGCAACCCACATTTTTTTTATCCATTCATCCGCTGATGGGCATCTGAGCTGTTTCTAAGGTTTGACTATTATAAATTGTGCTGTTATAAACATTAGTGTGCATATATCACTGTGGTTTGATGCTTTTAATTTTTTGAGAGGATACCAAGGATGAGAATAGCTGGGTCAAATGGAACCTCTAGTTTTAGTTTTTTGAAGAATCTCCACACCAGTTTCACGAGTCTACACTCCCATCAACAGTAGAAATGGGTTCCTTTTCCCCCACAGCTTCCACAACATTTGCTATGGGTTGGTTTCTTGATAATAGCCATTCTTTATGGAGTTGTTTTGTTTTGTTTTGTTTTAATTTTTTGACACAGGGTCTCACTATGTAGTTGAGACTGACCTGGAACTCACTATGTAGCCCAGGCTCATAGCAATCCTCCTGCCTCAGCCTCCCGAGTGCTGGGATTACAAGCATGTACCACCACGCCGGGCTTCTTTATGGAGTATTAATTCATGTATTTAGACCATTTATACTTAAATGTAATTTTTTATCTATGTTTGGTCTGCCAATGTATTAGATTTGTATTCTACTTGTTCTGTTTTGTTCCACTGTTTTATCCCTCCTGCTGTCTTAGTATTTCATTTTAATATACCTATTATATTTTAACTATGTTTTTGTGTGTATATTTTAAAGTTTCTCTAGGGATTATTTTATACATACTTAACTTTTCACAGTATACATAAGATTTGATATTTGGATACGAGACTTGCTGCATTGCCCAAGCTGGCCTTGAAATCCTGGATTCAAGGCCCTGAGTAGCTAGGACCATAGGTCAGAATCTAATTTTTGCCGCTTCCAGTGGAAATATAGAAATATTAGCACATATATACTCCTTTGCCTTTCTGCCTTTATTGTGTAGTTGTCACATATTGTATATGCTGAAGTATACACTGAAAACATGAGAAGACAATTTTAATATATTTGCTTTCAGCTATCAAATATATTTTAAAGAACACAAGTAGAGGAATATTTACCCGGATATTTATCATTTTGTTCTTCATTCCTAATATACCTAGTTTCCTTCTAGTATCATTTCCCTCCTAATTAAAAAATATCCTTTAGCAATTCTTTCAGAGCAGGTTTGCTGACAGCAAATTCTTTTTAGTTGTCCATGTGTGAATGTCTTTACTTCTACTTCACTTCTGAATAATATTTTTACAGGATATGGATTTTTAGGATAACAATTCTTTTCTTTCAACATGGAAAATTTTGTTCTACTTCTCTCCGGTTTTCTTGGTTTCTGATGAGAAATCTGCCATCCTTTGAATTTTTCATTGTTCCCCTGTAAATAATGTTTTGTGTCTCCCTGGTTCAGAATTTTTCTTTTCCTCTAATTTTGAGAAGTTTTCTTATGATGTGTGTGGATATGAATTCCTTTGGACTTATCCTCATTAGCATAATTTAAACTTCTTGAATCTGTAAAAGTATCTGTTTCTTAAGTTGGGGAATTTGTAGCCATTATTTCCTCAAATATTTTTCTATGCCATACTCTTTCATCTTTCCTTGAGATTCTAATGACAAAGATATTAAACCACTAGAGGTTATTTCTCAAATCTCTATTTAGTTATTTTTATCTTTTTCCCAGATGGTTTTATTTTTCTTGATATAGTAATCTTCATTTACTACTGAGTCCAACTGATGATTTTTTTAATTTTTGGTTTTTATATTTTCGTTGTAAAATCTACATCTGATTCTCCTTTATGTATTCTATTTCCTTGCTGAAACTTTCTTTCCATTCATTTCCTGAAAGTTTGCTTTTCTTGAAGCATTACTGTAGTAACTTTTTAAGTTTCAACAGGTAATTCTTTGCCATCTTGTGTTGGTAGCTGTTGGTTATCTTTTCCTATGAGAGTTAAGATTTATTATTTTTGTACATATTCTAAGTAACTTTCGATTATAAACTAGACAATTTGAATATGCTATAAGGAGCAGGTTTACTGGCAACAAATTATCTGATATTCTTCTTTCCTAGGAAATCTGTCTTATTTAAATATTATAAAGAATGATATTTTTGTTGCAACTCAAAATCAACTAACTTGTAGGTTGTAGTTTCAATGTCAGTTCTATTTTTAAAGTTTTCACTGCTACTCAGATCTATCAAATGTGCGCTATATAGTGACTGCTATGGTTTTGGATGTTGCATGTCTCCCAAAGGTGACTATTATATAAAGGCTTGGCCCCCAGGGTGGTGCTGCTAGGAAGTACTATGGACCCTGAAGGGGTTGGGCTTTGTTGGAGGTCTTTAGGTGGCTGAGGGTACCCTTGAAAGGGATATAGGTCCCTGGTTACTTTCTCTCTGCTCCAGTTTGGGTTTTTTGTTTTTTGTTTTTTGAGACAGGGTCTCACTATGTAGTTGAGACTGACATGGAACTCACTATGTAGCCCATGGTCTCGAACTCACAGCGATCCTCCTGCCTCAGCCTCCCGAGTCCTGGGATTACAGGCGTGCACCACCATGCCTGGTTTCTCTGCTCCAGTTTGAATCATGACCATTTGCCCCCTATAAGTGCTTACACCATGGTACACTGCCATCCATTACTCTCATTAGAAGCCAAACCAGAATCTTCAAAACTGCTAGCAAAATAAACCTCTCTTTATTGGAAGCCTGTATGAGGTATTTCATTTAATAATGAAAGATGGATTAACACAGTGGCCAGCCTGAGATGTGGGCAGTTCTCAAAGATTTTGGTCTCTTCAGAGTGGACCTGTGTATGCATAACTAAGAAGCAAGCTCATCTGTCATGATTTCATGAGATTACTTTCCAAAGCTCCTTTTCCTCCTTTAAATTCTCCCAGTGGTTTTCACTTTACTGGTCTCCCTGTTTTTATTCTTCAGCCATCAATCAGGGTCTTCAGTTATAACTCTCTGCCATATACTTTCCATTACTGTACCTGCAACAAGAGTGAAAAAGAAAACAAAAGCAACTCTAACTGTTCTGATCAGACAGGAAGCTCCCTTCTTTGGTTTTTAGGCACCAGTGCTCCCCCATTGTCACTGTTGTGTTAGCACAATTATATCTACTACAGGATTGGCTAGGGGCTGGAGAAGCAGAGAAAGGAGAGGAAAGGAGAGCAAGGGAAAGAGAGGAAAGGGGAGGGGATACACATACAAGGCAGCCATTCAAACAGGCATGTCCTCACATTTTCTGAGCATCAGGAGACTTGTTTTCAGTTTCTCATGACCAAATAAGTTTTCCTGCTGCCCTCTTTCTTCCATTGGAGGGGTGAGGGACCAACATAGGGACAAAGGACAGGTGCATTGTTGGGCATTAATTAAGGGCCCGAAACTGTTAAAGTATATGTGTTCTTTCCTGCCTTCTCACTTTCACATTGTGATCAATCTCAGAATCTAGGTGTATCATTAAGGCCAGGATACCTTAGCCATAGCATGTCCAAGGATAAACTAAAAGAGAAAATAAAACCGTTGTAGATCATCACAGAGGGACAGGAGGGGGAAAAAAACCTCCTGGGTGCTTAGGTTGTAACTCATTAAAAGCTTGACATATACTTTCTTCTGAGACAAGGAGTTAAAAGCTGCTCCTGCTTTTTTAAAAAAGTGACTTTTTACTTGGGTCTACAGCTACCCAATGGGTAACTCAAAACAGAACTAAATTTTGCATCTGTATTAGTCACTCTCCATTGCTGGGACAAAACACACAGCACCTATAACTCAAAAAAGGAAAAGTTTATTTGGCTTGCATTTTCCAGTGGGTTCAGTCCAAAGTCCACTGGCTCTAAGGCAGAAATGCACAGTGGAAGGGTATGGTGAAAGAAAGCTGTTCCTTCCATGGCAGCCAGAAAGCAGAGAGAAAGGGGAGAGTCTGGGGGCAAGAATACACTTTTCTAGGTCATGCCTCGTAACTCATCTTCAAACAGGCTACACCACCTAACAACAAGTCAACTATGACACTGATGAGTATAGTGTCCCCATGATCCCGTCACCTTCCAAATACATAAGACTTTGGGGACATTTTAGGTCTAAATAATAAAATACTTCTAAAATACAATGGCAAAGTGTAAAGATTCCCATTCCAAAAGAATGAACTAGAGGAATAGAAAGGAATGGCACCAAAACATGACCAAAACTCAACAGGGAGAACTTTAAATTCTGATAGCACCCCAGGCAGGCCAAAGGGCTTAGGCAGCCCTTCCACTATGGCATTGTTGGTTGCAGCCAACATGATCTGTCTCTTGAGCCAGCTCCACTCATTGCCTGAAGCTTTCCTCATCACACGCTCCATGTTCCTAGCATTTCCAACTTCCTGGGTTTTCCACTGCACTTTAATATTCACTCTCACAGCTTTACACATTTCCTTCTCAAGATCATATTTCCTGGTCTCTCAGACCTTCGAAAATCTGGGTGGATGCCTTCATAACCCCTTAACTCTTCTTTTTCATGCCTGAAAAACTAGCACAGGTAGTTTGCCAAGGTCTGCCACTAGTGGGAGTAGCAGCCAGGTCTTCTTGGACCGACACTCCCGCAGCTTCTGAGAGCCTGGACAGTTGAGCACAGTGCAACGAATCCCAAAGAACCAATTGCCTAGCAGAGTGTCCTAGGGCTCTCTTCTCAAATACAGTGATACCTCAGTTCACAAACTCAATTGTGTCCATAATTCTGGTCACAAACCGAACTGGATGAGAACCACATCAAATTTCCCCATGAGGTCAACACTGAACCTAACCATTGAATTTGATTTGGTTTTTGTCCAACTCGGTTTGCAACCAGAATCATGAAAAGAATCAAGTTTGTGAACTAAGGTACCACAATAAAAGGTTTATACTTTTCCACTTCTGAGCCCATAATGAGTGAGGTTTTACAGATTCCTGGGATACTTTCAAGCCATCATTTCTATTATCTTGATGCAGAGTACTTGGCTTCTTTTTAATGTAAATCTTTTCAGCAACAATGCTCTCCTGTGCCCCAACTTTGCAGGCACTTCCTTTCTGGCAAAACAGGAAATATATCTTTTGGCTCTGTCTTTTTCTCCTAGTTCTCACTGTTAATCTGGCTAAAAGCAGTCAGCACTATATCCGTTTCACAGCCTGACTGGTGGGCTGCCTTGAAATTTCTTCCACCAGATCAATTAGTTTACTGCCCTCAATCCCAGTCTTTCACAAAGCCAGGACATGGATGAAATGAGGGCAATTTATCTGCCAGGCTGCAACACGTACGGCCTCTGGTCCAACTGCCAGTGGAGTACTTGTTCCCAACTGAAACCTCCTGAGCCTGGCATTTACTGTCCAGATTTCTATCACCATTCTGGTCTTCTGAGCTCTGACCAGACTCTCTCATCAATCTCTGCTTATAGCAATCAAGGGCTTTTCTAAACTATTCCAAACTCCTCCCTCATGCCAGTTCCAAAGGCTTCTAAACCACATGGTTAAGTAGAGTAGCAGCAATGACCACACTTCTCTGGTACCAGTTTCTGTATTAGTCACTTTCTTGTCACAGGGACAAAAGACCCAAACCCACAACTTAAAGGAGGAAAGATTTACTTATCTCGTAGTTTCAATCCTGAATCAGCTAGCTCTAAGGCAGGAACACGTAGTGGAAGGGTACGGAAGAAGAAAGCTGCTCGTCACATGGCATCCAGGAAGCAAAGAGAGAAGGGAGGTGCGGGGACAAGAATATACTTTTCCAGGTCATGCTCCAATGACCCACCTTTAACCAGGCTCCACCTCCTAACAGCGAGTAGGCTATGAATTCATCAGTGGTCTACACTGCTGAGTATAGTGCCCCTCCATGATCCTTTCAAACACTTTTGGGGTGCATTTTAGTTCTAAACTATAACATCATCTCTGCCTTCACTTTGCATCTCCTTTACAACCTTAAAACTTTCAGTGAGATCCCTGGTTAGCTCTGCATATAGACACGTTAATCACTTAAGGAGTGTCAGTCTAAAACCTGGTAATCCGTGCCCCAAATTCATCTAACTCATTTCATCCACCTTCAAAACAGGAAAACAGAGATTTGTATGGATATTAAACTACCAGCTTTTGCAATACCTGCCGCAGACCATGTAGAATGGACATCTCACAGTCACTAATCACTGCCCTAAACTTGCATTCACCTTGGATTCCAGCACATCCTTCACAGAAGTGAGGCTGCCTCCCACAAAAGAAAAGCAATCATCTCATGGGAATCAAATTGCCCCTCAGGTGACAAAGACTTCTCCATAGCCACCTTGCAGAACCAGAACCAAGAAAACGATCAATCAGACCCTTGGCCCACCCCAAGAGCCCCCATAAAAACTTGTCCCTTTCCTCTGTTAATAGGTCAGGCTAAAATTCTTAATCAGAGTTATGCCACCTTCAACTTTTCTTATACTCATGCTGAGGTCCCATGTATCTCTACTTCTCAAAGCTTTTGCCTGTAAGCACAGCTTTTGCCTCAGTTTTAATTTCCATTATCACTAAAGTAAGTCCACATGCGATCTGCTATCATCCCAGTGGACATTTCTGGATTTGGATTGCCTGGGTCCAAACTGGGAGTGATAGCTGTATTTAGGGGTTTGGGTGGGGTGGAGACAGGGCAAGGTTTACTTAATCCATTGTAAGGTTTCTCCAGAGATATAGAATAATAAGGTGTGTGCATATGTGTGTGTATATACATGTATATAGGTGCAGATAGAGATATAAGGTAAAAGTTAGCTTATATGATTATGGAAGCTGAGAAATTAAAATCTACTAGAGATCATGAGAGGCTACATGTTGTTCTATTCTGAAAGCCAACAGGCTCAAGGGCAAGAAAAGTCTATGCTTTAGTTTGAGTCTGAAGGCCAGAAAAGACCTATATCCCGGATCAAAGAAGTTAGAAGGAATTTTCTCTTATTTGAGAGATATCCAATCTTTCAGTCCTATTCAGGTTTTTAACTGATAAGATGAGAAACATCCAGGTTGAAAAGGGCAATCTGCTTTACTCAGATTACCAATTCATATTTTAATTTTATATAAAATCACCCTCACAAATATAACCAGAATAATATTTGATGAAATATTCAAGCACTCAGTAGGCCATTGAAGTGGATACATAAAAATATCACACCCTTCTTATCCAGAAATAGAATCTTATGCTGCATTTTAAGTTTTGGAATAACTTCTGATAAATTACAAATTATAAATATCTACATATTCTGGCACTGAACTTTGAAATGTCTTAGAAATATCCTTAACATTCTACATCATTGTAAAATGGTTTGGAATTGTGATCTATACACTTTACCATATCAAGCTCATAACAGATGTGATTTACCTTTTCATGACCACTCCAACTTCTAGGCATCAAATATTTTGGAGAAGTACTGGGAGATTGGCAATAAAAGTAATTAGGAAGCTATTGTACAAGTCCACATGACAGATGATGGTGCTTTAAGCAAGTATGTTGGTGATGGATATGAATAGTTATAATGAGTAGTACAGATCACAATCATGAATCAGGGCCCAAGGTTGTGGATCCCAGTCCCTTGCCTCCAGTAGAAGATGATGTAGCCATTGAAAGGAATCCTGGATATTCTGTTATGAAACAGAACACCAGAATATTCATATGACAAAAACAAGGTATACAATAGAGCAACTTGCTATCATTTGTACACAAAATGGGGTCAGAGGGTTTTATATACATACATGATTATAAAGACCTGGACATCTCTGAAAAGGGTACAACAGAAGAGTAATAGCATTGCCTGGGGGGGGGGACTACAATCACCAGAGTGAGGGAGATTTGCTAGTCATTATAGAGTCCTATATTGTTTGAAGGTTTTAACTTTGGCATGTATCCACTTAAATTTTTTTTTTTTTTTTTTTTTTTGTGTGTGTGTACCAGGAATCAAACTTGGGTCCCTGTGCTTGCAAACCAGGCACCAGAACCAATGAGCTAAATCCCTGGCTCTTAAAATTTTTTTGGATTTTTTTGGTACAGGGGATTGAACTTGGGACTTTGCGCTTGCGAGGTAGGCGAGAGAACCACTGAGCTAAATCTCTGACCCCTTAAAATTTTTAAATAATTTAAAATCAGTGGCTTTCCACTGCCTAAAGTTCAGTGAGTTACAAAAGTCTCCAGAGAATATGGTCCCATCCCCTTGTCAGACCCACTTGTAATTTACCTGTGGAGGTACACTAGACTCTGGTTTGCATTCTCTGCTCTTTATGCAGATTTCTACCTTTTTCACATTTATGCTTTTATACCTTTGCTGATCACTGCTTCCTAAACTTGGAATGTTTTTCCTATTTCCTCTTCACTCCAGGCATACATTGGCCTCCATTTTCATTCTAAATATGCTTTCTGCTTAGAGTCTGTGCATTTGCAATTCACTCTGCCTGGAATGTTCACCACCAGATATCTGTATGCTTCCTTACATTGCATGCCTCACCTTATTATAAAACAATGTCCACCTAAAAAATCACTTTCTAGCCTCCTTTTGTTTTTTCCCCCTGCAGCTCTTGTCACCATGTAACATAATTTTTGTTGTTGTTCATTTATGTCTAATAGAATACAAACTATATTTGTTTGTATAAAGTATCTATAAAAGATACTTTATTTTATTTAGAAATTAAGTTAATGCCCTGTGTCCAGATTGTGCTAAATGCATTAATAAATCATAATAAACTTGAAATTTGCACTTTAGGGTTGTGTAATCTAAAACACATTGGGACACATAAACATTAATTATAAAAGAAATGAAGGGTTTTGTTGTTTCGCCTCAGTACTAGGGTGGGGCTTGAACTCACCCTTCACACTGAACTATATCTCCAGCACTTTTCAATTTTTTTTTTCTTTTGAATCAGAGTCTCACAGATTTGTTAAATTGTCCAGGATAGGCTCAAACATATGATCTTCCTGCCTCAGTCTCCAAGTACCGGGATTACAGGCATATGTCAACCTAACTGGGTAAAATTTTTCTATAACGTGAGGCAAATTCAGAATATAACATAAGAACGATTTCTGAGCAAATATCTCACAGTGAACATATTCAAAGTAGAAACCATTAAGATAACTTATTTATTACACAGATGATTACTGTCTGTCACCATTTTTCTGAAAGGTTTCTTTAGTAGACCCTAAGTCACATGGAAACCAAATTGTCAAAAAGTTGCTCAGCAATCAAGAATTGGAAATCGAGGAGGCAGATATTATTTATTTACTTTGGTACTGGGATCCAACTAGGGACCTTGAACTTCTAAGGCAGGCAGGGGAATCACTGAGCTAAATCCCAGGACCAAGTCAGATATTATTTAAATGCCATTCTAAATGGAATGGAACTCTTGGCTTAATACGTGCATTTTCTCTCTAAGGAACCCTGTATCTGAGGTAGGCCAGGCAGCCTCTCTGGATATTGGGGTTCTGCCAACTTCTGCTTCTGAATTTCCCTTTTCTTGTCACTGCTCCCTATAGACTGGCTCTCTTCAGCATATGCATTGTCTCCAGATGGGACATTGCTCATGTACACGTCTGCTGCCGTTCAAATTCACACAACATGCTTTCATCACTTTGTGGTTCCCCTTTAACATGCTGCATCTTTCTGGACAAAGAACTCAAAACAGGTGGAGTCCCATGATTTATTTTTTAATAAAAGATGTTGATCTGTAGTCTGAAAAGTGGGACCACTGCCCTAGACTGACCACTTCTTCCGTGATAGTTCATCAAACATGTTAAAATATAATTGATTCGGTTTCTGCTCATCACATTTCACACCACCACAGCTGATGCTGAAGCGTTTCCACAGTTTTGTAGTTTTCTGATTTGCTGCCACAAATTGTTAATCAACACCCACTATGGGTTTGACAAGCTGGGTTACTAATTCCCTTCAGCCAGAGCTCTTGGGAATCTCTAGAGCAAAAGAAATGGGGATTAATTGGGTTTGTAGAAGAGAAATAGATTCTGAGGTGGAATGTGGAACATAATTTCACACACACACACACACACATACACACACACACACACAAAAGCACCTGAGGTTTGCAGAAACGTCTAAAGCAGTTGGAGATCTTGACGATCCCACGGAGCAGTGCCTAGGATGTATGGGATTGCTGCAACGTGAGATAAGGCAGACTGAATCCGTGCTTAAGTTTTTTTATTCGCCAACCTGAGGCGTCAGAACTTTCCCCCTCCGACACCACAGAGCCTTGGAAGGTTCTCAGCAGGTGTGCGGACCAACCTAGAGATCCACTTTACAGTTTCTCCGCAGTGCCCTTTCAACCTACGACCACCCACAGGCTCGCTGAGCGGTAGTTCCTGACCGGGTCCGACGGCCGCAGCGCGAGATCGCACCGCGCCTCCCGGGACATCGCCGGAGCTGGCTCTGGGCGCC
>NW_022900920.1:777869-785596 GCF_012274545.1 Fukomys damarensis
AGCCCGCAGGCCGGCGGGACTGAGACTGTGACGGCCGCGGTTCTGGGTGAGGGATCCGCTGTAGACCGGGCGGCCTGGATTGGGCGCGGGCACCCGGCCGCCGGGGCGAGGCGCGGAGCTCTCCGGCTCGGCCTTTTGTTCCCTTTCTGGTGCGGCGCAGCCGGGTGCGTCCCTTAGTCCCGGGGAGGAGCAGGCGCCAGGCGGGCTGTGGCCTTCGGGCCTCTTGGTGTGGGCTTTTCGTCTCCCACTGGCTGGAACTGGTGTGCCCTCCCCGCTCCTCGAGATGGCAGGAGGGTTCGAACCCAGGACGCCGGGAGCCTTAGGCGTTTCCACAGCTGGCGACCAGGTCCTTGCTTTAGCACGCGAGGCCCGAGTTGCACCTTTCTTGCAAAGCATCTAGTGGGGCAGCTCCCCAAGTAAACCAGTATCTCCAGAGTGGGTAGATCGAGTCTTACGTGTGGCGTCTGGGGATTGTTTTGGATAGGTGCCGGGTTTAGGATGAGTCAGGTGAAGATGAACAGCCACACCGGGCGGCAGAGGTCGCACCTTTCGGGGAGGGGGCGCGGAGGGTCGTGGGCAAAGTTGCTGGCTGTGAGCGGACCTGGGGCGTGTCTTTCAGACTGAAGTTACAGCGTCTGCCTGGGCGCGCCGCCGGGTCCCATGGAGCTGGAGGGGCAGTGGTGGCGAGGACAGCTGGCTGCCGACATCCACCAAGCGCTTCGCTACAAGGTAATCCTACTACCCGACCTCCTGTGTGCGGCTGGCGCCAGTTAGGAATCTCAGTTCCCTTGAAAGTCTGGTCAGGTTCTTTACTACTGTCTTCCAGCCCAAAAGACTCGATCGAGCTTTGCTTATTTGACTAATTCTTAGTTCCTTCCCCGGGCATATCAGAAGAACCTGCAGCTTAAATGAGGAGGTGTGTTGGGGGTGTTAGTTGGGAAGGGAAGATAGAAAGGAATAGCCCAAAGTTCTTGCTGCCAGGTGGACCGTAGCATTGATCTTGTATTTAAGTTATGCAGCATTTACGTCACATTGGTACATTACTAAATTCCTCAGCCTTTCCACTCAGTTGCAGTTTCTCAGTTTCTTCATCTGTAAATGAGGAATCACAGAATGTACCTCATCGAATGGTGGTGAAATTTAAATGTCAGTACCTTACGGGGGCTAAGAATAGTGTTTGGCATATAGTAAGCCAAAAAAATAACTGTTATTACTTGCCCCTTAAGATTTGGAGCAGTTCAGAAATTAGCCTTAAGGTGAAAGGAATTAGCTACTCCTTCCTGCTAATGTTAGAGATAGAAAGTAGAATTGTTTACTATACTTATGAATATTGGAAAAAATACTCTTTCTGGCTTAAAGTCTGTGTGTTGTGCTCATAAGTTTTACTGCGCATGTCACAAGTCAGATTAATAGGACTGCTGTGCCTCTTTGAAGACCAGAAGAGAAACCAGATCCAAAATTATCTCTAACTTAACTCAGTTTCACCTAGGATATAGAGAGAGCCATTTGTTAAGTGTAGAAGATTAAGAAGCAAAACAGGTGACTCTTTAATAAAAGGAATTCTGGCCCTTGTTAAGAGATCCTGGGATGATGATAAACTTGTATGTTGAGTTTTTGGCCAGGTTTAGTAAATTAGAAGATCTAATTCTGATTTACATTTTTAAAATTGTACCATTTTCTAAAGCTTGAGGTTTCCAAATGCTGTTTACTATTTGTGGCATTCAGTTTCTTACGCTGTAGACACCTTATGCCCCCAACAGCACTGTTTGTACCACATAAGAGTTTTAACTATGGAATGGTTTTCTAGAGCGTTGATGAGAGTTATAGATTTTCCACTTTGAAAATTGCCCAGACATACTTTTGCTTTTCTTTTTGACATACCATCTTTCAGTTTGAAATGTTCTTTAAAAATATATATATATAAATAAATAAATAAAAAAGAAATGTTCTTAAGTGTCAACCTTTTTATCCCTCTAGGATGTGATAAAATTAATGGTTAATGATGCATATATTTATATATTTTTCAATTGATATAACACCTAAGAAATCTCCATGATTTCTTTTTTTCTCATGGAGTTTATTGGCACTTTTTAGGTATACAGTACAGTTACATTCATCATTGGGATCTTGTACCTTTACACGACAGGTCTTGGTTCTCAATTTTTCCCCATACCCTCCCTTTAGCCCTCTTCCCTCCCCTATTTACAAAGATTTTGTTTCCATTTTTTCATTTTCTCATATCATGATTTTCAATTCTTGTATTTTATGAGTAGATGATTTTAATCCTGAATAATTATGAGTTAATTTTATCACTTGAGTTTAGATTTTTTTTTAAGTTCAGATTTGTTGAATGCTTTGATACATCAGTTTCCAGAGGTTCCAAGGAATAAAACAGCTCTGCCATTTAGATGCTCATAAACTATCAGAGGACAAGGTAGCACAAGTACTAAAGGAATGCTGCTGAAAGTTGTCACAGGCCAGCTGGAACATAATGCCCTGGGTTGTCTTTATCTTTAAGCCTTGTGTGGACCATGTTCATCATTTGATAGACTGGCTGCACTTTATAGAGAATTTATGTTAATTGGTAGGACTTGACATTGCAAAACTGCAGAGACCACTCTCTGTAGTACATTGAAATCAAGGAAGTCAGAGTAAACTTTTCTCATAGGAAAGACACGTTAATTTCATGCTAATTGATGATTTAATTGGATAGTCATCTGTTTATTCAACATGTCAAATACTCACCATGTGCAAGGTACTATGCCAGATGTTAGAGCAGTAACTGTGTAAAAGTCTTACAGTTACCATTCTGATGTGGGGTAAAATGTCTTATGTTTAGACTGGAGGTTTGTGGAGAAAGTAATTTTTTTTTTTTTTTTTTTCGTACCGGGGATTGAATTTGCAAGGCAGGTGGTGGAACCACTGAGCTAAGTCCCCAGCCCGAGAAAGTAATTGTAACCAGCGTTGTTCCTGCTTGGAAAGAGTGAAAATAGAATGGATACTCTTTGGCCCCAATACTAAATATACTGTTTTGTAAAATAATTTACCATTCCAAAAAACCTATGAAACAAGTATCTTTTTAGATACCTGTGTCTCGTTAGTATCAAGTCTGTTTGGGAGAGTATTTTTGAGAGGCTTCATGAGAATTGAGAACAATTCCAACTTTGTGAAAAGCACTAAGAAAATATCTATTCCATAGAGTTGTGCTTAAACTTCTGAGTATTTCTTCTAGGCATTTATTTCCATCCTAGCTGGTCAGTGGCACTAGGGTGGTGAGTTTTGGGGTGGTACGCTGATGAAGACTTGAGGATAAAGATGATGTATTCAGGCTTCTCCCTTTTTTTCATATGGGTTGCTAAGAACCAGATGGAAACAAGTGTTCAGTTCTAAGGGATTTGAAATAAGCAACAGAAGAAACTTACAGTTTTAGAGCAGCATAGTCATTCTGATGCTTTTTAACTGTAATACCTGGACATTTAAAATTCATTTGATGGCCCTTGGGGTTCCTGCTCCTGTTTTTTCCTTTGCAATATTAGGGATCAAACCCAGAGCCCACTGCATCCTAGTCACTGTATCCCCAGTCCCTATTGTCTTTGTTTCCAATATAATTGGTAAAGGTTAACATCATGAGCAATAAAGCCCCTTAGGATTTTCCAAGTATGTATTCTAGTGGATCTGTCAAGTTCAGCCCTCTTTTCCTAGAACGCCCAACCCTGGCTTTGTTTTTTTCACAAATTCCCATTCCTCTGAGCTGAGCTATATCACCTTCCTCATTGTTCTTATAATATGCTGTGATTACAATGTTGTATTCTAATCATCCATGTATTTTTTATTTACTTGCTAAAGAGAGGCTTGAGACTTCTTCCAGCTACAGTATCCCCTGGGTTTAGCGCAGTGGCTGCTACATGGGAGATGATTAGTAATATCACATGATGGCAAGAAAGAAAGACATAGTTATAACCCATCTGTACCATTGTAAATATCTGTAGAAATAGTGAAGGAAAAAAGAACTCCAAGGGCTTACACAAGAAACTAATGTTCTCTTTATTTGGAGAAAATTTTGTCTCAGTATTTACTTTTCCTATATAAACATTATAAACATAGAATGACCTAATAAGTTAATAGGCCACATGTTTGTTTGTTTGGTTGGTTGGTTGTTTTTTTTTTGGTACCGGGGATTGAACTCCGGTCCTTGAGCTTGCAAGACAGGCCACCAAACCGCTGAGCTAAATCCCCAGCCCAAGGCCACATGTTTTGGGCCTTATTATGTTTTTCTTATGAGCTATTGTATTTTTCCTTTGATCTATTTGTTCATACATTGGTTTTTTTCTGACAAGTTCTCCAACAAATCAGTTTTTTGTCATATGTGACAGAATTATTAAATATATCTATTCTCCCCATTTATTAAATGCCATTGTCATCGTATACATCATTTATCCAAGAAAATGGAATGTCTTTCTGTGTATGTAAGTCTTCCCTAACTCATGAGGTTTATTTTCATACAGTGTTGGCATATATAAATGTATTTCTAAGTGTTTTCATTTTAATAGTTACTATATATGAAATACTCTATTTTCTAATTGGTAATTAGTATACAGAAAAGCTATTTTGAAATATTTACTTTGTAGCCAGCCATCCTACTGAATTCTTACCGTTTCTTTTTATTCTGTTAATTTTCAAGGGTTTTCTGGATAAAAATTGTACCATATGAAAAAATATGTTCCTGAAAATGACTTTTGAATTATATCACCTTCCCCAGTGTTTTTATAATATGCCGTGATTACAGTATTCACTTTTTCTTTCTATTTGAATTGATTGGTATGTACAGAATAATTATTAGAACTGTTGCGGTAATGGGCACTAGAATAGTAATCCTCCTATTTTACCTTTAATTGAAATACTGCTGTTAAGTTTCAGATCTTATTACCTCCTTCCATTCGTTCCTTCATCCAAGATATATATGCATATGTGTTCTTATTTCTCGCAGGGTCATTTTTATTTCAGATGCTGTTTTGGCATCTGTCAAGATGAATGTGCATATTTAAGTGTGAATCATCATTGTGACGTACTGTAATAATATTCATGCCATCCAGCCATCCTTATATTCCTGAGATGTACTACAGTTGATGATGAAGTACTTTTTGGATGCATTACTAAATGACATTGGCTACTATTTTATCTATCTTAGATAGTATTGAATTACATCACTTTTAAGTGACAGTTCAGTGACACTGTATACATTTACATTGTTTTGCTAACATTACCTTTCTCCATCTTTATAACTTCATCTTCCCAAACTGAAACTTCTTACCCATTCAACAATGACTTCCCAGTCTCTCACTCTGTTTGCTATAATAACCATTATTCTACTCTACTCACTGTCCCTATGAATGTGGCTGTTCTAAGTACTTCATGTAAGTAATCATACAATAATTTTGTGTTCAACTTACTCACTTGACACTTTCTTTAAGGTTCATTCATGTGGCACATATCAGTTTTCTTTTTAAAGCTGAACAGTATTTTGTTGTATGTGTATGCCCCATTTTGTTTATCCATTAATCTGTTGATGGGCATTTGGGTTGTTTCATCTTTTGGCCATTATGGCCATTATGTATAACGAATGATGTTTTGAACATAGCTGTACAAATATCTGTTTGGGCCTCTTATAGTTCTTTTGAATATATTTCTATAATGGAATTGGTGGATTATTTGGTAATTCTATATTTAATTTTTCAAGACACCTCCCATATTATCTTCAGCCACTACTTGATTTTATATTCCTACTAGTAATGCATAAGGTGTCCAGTTTCTCCACACTCTTGCCAACACTTGTTTTAATGGCAATCTGAATGAGTGTGAAGTGATATCTTGTAGTGCTTTTGATTTGCATTTCCTGAATTATTAACATTGAACATCTTTTCAGGTGCTCGTTGACTATTTTATGTTTTCTTTAGAGAAATATCTGTTCAAGTTCCTTGCCCACTTTTAGGTCAGGTTATTTAATTATTGAGTTGTAGTTCTTTATATAATTTAGATATTAACTTATCAGATACATGGCTTTTTTTCTTTTTGTACCAGGGATTGAACTCAGGACCTTGTGCTTGCAAAGCAGTTGGTGGCACCACTGAGCTAAATCCCTGGCCCTAATTTATCAGATACATGATTTGCAAATACTTTATCCCATTCTGTGGGCTGCCTTTTTACTCTGTTGATATGTCCTTTGATATATAAAATTATATAAAAGCACAATTTATCTTTTTTTCTGTGCTTCTGATATCCTATCCTGTGTTACTTCCTGGTATTCTTGGGGTTAATTTCAGTATCATGCTGATCTTATAAAGTGAATTTGAAAGCTTTCCATCTTTATATTCTTGAAATATAAACTTTCAAATTTTTAAAAAATGTTCATATAAGATTGAATGATGATCATGGGAAAACATTTAGATGTATGAAGGATAATGACAAAGGAGAGATCATAAAATAACTAAAAGGGAAATAAGATTAGAAGATAGTAATAGATGAGTGCTGGTCTCCACATCCCTGCCAGTTTAATATAGTAGGCAACATAGTATGATCATGTGCACTTAATCTGTTACTGTCTAACCAAGAGCTTTGATCTTCGTGGTGGAAGGTAGGGATGTATGTATGTGTTGTTGGTGTTTGGTAAGAACATTTTTCTGAAAACGCCTGATGGAGAAAACAGAATTCTCCTGTAAATCTTTGTAGCATGTATCCATTCCATGAGGCAAGGACCATTTATAAATGGTCACATCAGAGGAGGTTAAGAATGAGGAGAGAATTTTTGTTTTAGATTAATTTTTAATGCTATTTATTATCTTCCCACTCAACTTTTTCATTCCTCTGTACCATTCAAGAAAAGTCCCTTTTGAGCACTTAAGTCATTGTATTATGGGGATACTTCTACAAATTATATCAGATTAAATGTTGTTCCTCTTGCTTTAGGAGCTGAAATTGCCCTCCTACAAAGGCCAGTCCCCTCAACTAAGTCTCAGAAGGTATTTTGCTGACTTGATTGCCATTGTAAGCAATCGCTTCACGCTCTGCCCTTCTGCCAGACATCTTGCTGTCTATTTACTGGACTTGTTTATGGATCGCTATGACATCTCTATCCAGCAACTACATTTAGTTGCACTTTCCTGTCTGCTTTTAGCAAGTAAGTATGAATCTGATCTGTATGGCTAGACATTTTTATTGTTTATATGATAAAATTAATTTACATAGAACTCAGTGAATTATCACCAAATCCCATTCATTCCAACTTATCACTACTGGGAAGAATATGTTGAAAGTGCTTCTTGGCACAATAACTGTTAATCGAGCATTAAGAAGTGACTGGAGTTTTAAGAATATGTATGTAAGCCCTAGTGCTGAAGATTCTGATAGAAATACAAAGTGTAGGTCATCACAGGTGTACTGTGTCAGAATCTACACAATGGAACCTGAGTGTTGTCTAATTTTTTAAAAACCCCAAAGGTGATTCTGATGTACCTTTCCAGTTGGACCTTTGTTTTCAGTCAGTGGTTCTGCTACCTGCATCTTAAGTACAAGAACCTGAGTTTGATCTCTGGTACCAAACAAAATTAAAAGAGAGGGCCAGGGATTTAGCTCAGTGGTGCTGCCACCTGCCTTGCAAGCGCAAGGACCCAAGTTCGATCCCTGGTACCACAAAAAAAAAAAAAAAAAAAAAAAAAAAAAAATAAAACAAG
>NW_022900920.1:785715-825760 GCF_012274545.1 Fukomys damarensis
AAAAAAAAAAAAAAAAAAAAAAAAAAAAAAAAATTAAAAAAGAGGGAGAGAAAGGAAAAAGAAAACCAGAAGCAGTTTTGTTTCACAGGGGACACTTGTCATTGTGTGGAGATATTTTTGGTTGTCACATCCTGGGGGGATGCTACTTGGGTTTAATACATAAATTCCTGGGATGCTGCTAAACAGCTTATACATAGGACAGTTCCCCAGAAGAAAGTTCTCTGACTCAAAATGTCAGTGGAGTTGAAATTGAGAAACTGCTGTAAAGGCATACTTTTATATTGTTGGAATACTTTCTATTGAGTATATGACAGGCTGGCTGAATGAACTGAAAGTTCATGTGCAACTGCTATCATTGTGAAAATCTTTGCTTGTGTATTAAACCAACTAATACAGCCATATGTGTTATATAATACAGAGTGTACCTAGGCCTTTTGGTGCCTCTTTCTCTTAACATCTTCTATAACTCCTTTCATTGCTTGCTAGTACCCTCACTGAAGAGAGAGGGCAAGTAAAAAAAACTGAATTTTTTTTTTTTAGTAATGTAAAAAGGTTGCATTTAATATCGAAATTAGGTAGATAACACAGTTTTTATATTATCCATGTCCTTATAAAGTACCTTTCAAAGTAGTATGTAGATTTGTCAGTATAGAGCTTTCACTTCTGACCTCACTGGAGGATTGAGATCCAGACACTGCTTACTGCAAAGCACCAAGGCTCTTTCTAAAACATCTTTGTGCTGTGACTTCTAATAAACCCAAAATCAAATGAAGTCCAATGTGATCATTTCTGGTACTAATCTTCAGTTAGATTTTATTTTTCCTACTGTTATTCTTATGATCTGATGATCTCAACTGCTTATTTCATCCCCTTGAATATCTTTCTGTAGGTTATTTTAAATCTCCTGTAGAACCAAAGTGCAAATAAATATAGCTGTAGTGATGGCTTCCCATTGCTTGTGGGTTACGGTAGGAACTCCTTAATGTAGTACTTAAAACCTTCATCTAGACATAATCACTATTCTATTTTCATCATCCAGTTCTATCCCATGCAGTCTGAGCCAAATTCTTAGCAGAATACTACTAATGTACTTCCTGAAGATCTCCATTTCCTTTCAATCTAGTATCCTCTAAGAACCAGACACATCTGCCTCTATTCTGCCCAGAAGCCAGAGAGGTAATGCTTGTACATTTTTAATTAACCTTTAATTTAATTTTTAATTAAACTTTCATGCTCATAAGTCATGTATAAAATACCCTATGTGTTTCATCACTGGCTATGAAGTCCTTCAAGGCCTATTAGTTTTTGTAAGATTGGGAAAACTATACTTGAAGGGTTATATGTGAGAGAATCCACAAATATAATGACTTTATTGTCCATTATAGAATCAGTTCATAATAAAAAGGCAGTGGAAATAGACATATGTGAGGTTATTTTTAAAAACTTGGGGTTTTTTGTTTTGTTTTTTTTTTGTACTGGGGATTGAACTCAGGTCCTTGCGTTAGCAAGGCAGGCGGCAGAACCACTGAGCTAAATCCCCAGCCCAAGGGATCATTATTAATAAGTAAATTTTTTGTCTGCTGTGACTACCCTTGTTATTTTTTCACTACGAGGTCCCACACGTTCTTCCTGTGGTTCTTAAAATATGGTGCCGGCCGAAGGGCAGGCTCATTTTGTTGGACTATGAAATAGTTGCATGGTGCAGTCAGTTCAGAGGCTGAATTATATTTGCAACTGAACTTTACTAAAAACTTACCAAATGAATTAGAGACTACTAAAATAGATATTCATAAATGACATGTCACTATTAAAGTTTGCTGAAGACTATGATTGATTAATAAGAATTTTAGTCACTGTGTTGGCATTGGTGCCGAATTCCTATAATATCCACAACTGGAAGGAGGGGAATTTGTTTTTTGAACTACCATAGGTTGATTGGAATGGAGTGTTGGTCTTCTCTTTAACTTATGTATTACCATTTAAGTTGTGATCCGTTTATTTTAGTGAAGATTATTTGGTTTAATCTATATAATAATAAGTAGTTTTTAAAGCTTTTTCTCTATAATGAGGCTTTAGATCTGTTTGCTGTGAGTTATCACTTATTACTGAAAGAGCTGAGTTTATAACTGCAGCAAAAAAGGCTATATAAACTGATAGCCTGTTTTCAGTGTCTGGTACCTGTTTTAAATTTGTGGAATTCATTCTCTCTGTTTCTTCCATTCTCACATTTTATCTTCTTTAGATAACAAGGGCAGCTATCCAATTATTTATCATAAACATTCAGATACTACTGTTCTCCTCAAAGAAGGATTGATCTGTGTGTTCTGACCCTCACCCAACTCCTCCCTACTTTGGGATGGGTATTGTAGAGTGTGAAAGTGAAGAGTAGCTCATAGCTACTGGTAGTTTGGCTAAAGACACGGCATAGCTTGTAATTTCCAAGAACTAATACCCAACTGCCTGTTATCTGCACTATTAGAGGTAGGAAGAAAGGGCCTACACTATCTCCCACTGGAGAGCAGTGTGTAGTGTTTTAGGTCAGGGACTGTCACGATGGATTTTTCTGGACTGGAATCAACAATGGTGTAAATTTCAACAACCCTTGAGTCTCAGGTTATTTATCTGTAAAGTGGAAATAAAAACCCTTGCCTTACAACATTGTGAGGATCAAATAGGGTGATGTGTTTAAAATCACTTAGAAATTAAATCATAAATGGCTTAGCATTGTAAGGATTAACTTCCCTATAAGCTGCTCTCTAATCTTTAGCCTGGCTACTATCCCATAGGTTCTGGCTTATTCTAAAATGGACCCAGTTTCCAGGGAAACTCTTATATTTTGATTCTTTCATAAAACCTGGCTTCCTTGGCTTCTGTGGCCAGCATTAAATTTGAGAGTTTGGAACCAGTTTTAGAGATGAGACTTCTGGTAATTTGTGCACAGTTTTATATAACTGAGAAATGGTCTTGAAATTGAGTAAAGCCAAAAGTGAAAATCATAGGCTTTTAGTGGTAACAATTTGTAATAAGTGCTTGTATCTCTTTGTTCACTAACCCTAACACTGGGTTATTATAACTTTTTACTGTACTGTCTTGTTAGTTGGACAAT
Organism: Fukomys damarensis; assembly: GCF_012274545.1. Taxonomy (NCBI): domain Eukaryota; kingdom Metazoa; phylum Chordata; class Mammalia; order Rodentia; family Bathyergidae; genus Fukomys; species Fukomys damarensis. Next base: position 788,822 of record NW_022900920.1, read on the forward strand.
TGCAACTCACTTGGTTTGAATTGCATCTTAAATTTTAATGAATATAGATTATTTTCTGAGTTAACTTTTCCTGTTCATGTATTTTTCCATTAGACTAGGGGCTTAGAAATTTGGGAGGATTCTTAGTGTTAAGGGCGTCTTTCCCACTTAGTAATGAAAGAGCTGAATGTGGATTGGCAACAGTAACAGTCCTATCAGATCCGTGCCCTACTCAGTATTCAAATCTTCCCTACCACATATCCACCATTCACTGCTGATTTTGAACACGTATTGGTTTCCATGGCTGATCTGAACATTCCTTCAAAAGGAAAGAAAACCTGATGTTTTGTTTCTATGGCTTCTGACTCTTCATTTTCTGGGAAGCTGATAGGAATTTCCTGTGCCCTTACTTCCTGTCTGGGGCTTTATCAATATAATCACATTGCTTCCAGTATTTCCTTTCAATTGAAGAAGCTGATTTTTGTGACCTGTGTGTATCTTTATGGATAAGTAGGTTAAAAATACACATATAACATTAAATATAATAAAAACTATAGACATGGAAGCAGGCACTTACTGATGTTATCACACATGCTTTTTTATATTCTTTAATATCCATACAGCTGAATATATCATATATAATGAGTTTCAAAAAATTTAAGTCTGTATTAGAGTTTGGTGTGGTTATTTATGCAGTTATTTTTAACTTTGCAAATCAGTATCCAAAGTCTTTCACATTTATGATAGCTGAATACTTACCACATACATGAAGATATAGAAATCTATCAATCTTGTAGTTTCCCCCTATAATCTGTTACAGTATTTGGTTTGGAAAGACAGATTTAGGAATTCAAACATATGTCTTCCTTTCGGCTTCCATTTTTTGTTTGATTGAACTTACTTGACTTTAAATAAATTGGCCAACCTCATTATCTTTGTTTCTTGAGCTGTGAAATTGGTCCTTTACAATTTTATTTTTGATGTTGTAAGTCACAAGAAGATAATATGAAACATCCTTGAATTATGGTGAATTATGGTGTGTTAGTTTCTTCAAAGGAACTTCAAGCATGACATAAACTCATTAATTTTTACAGTATTCTTTTGAAGTTCACTGCCAGTATTGTTGCTGCTACACAAATGCCAGGGTGCTTTGAAAGCCATAATGATTCATCCAGAGAGCCTAAACCAATTCCTAGGTCATTCTCTTCACTCTGTTATACTGAGAGCAGTGGCTTTCCTCTTTTATCTGTTTAGTGATGATGCTGGATAACTATGTCATAAAGACTGCTTCAGTGTTTTCAGCTATAGTGAATATATACTGTTGGTCAGAGTTATGAATTCATCTTTTATGTGATTTGAACTGAGAAGGGATAGCTGGACTCTTAAAGTCTAAAGGATGTAAATTTTGGATCATCTCCTATTTGCAGCATTATTTGCTGAAAGAATTGTTTAGATCCAAAGAAGTTCAGCCTCTGGAGCAGGAAGACATTGCTGTCCTTTAAATTTAGGTTTTTCTCCAGTCACCTTTTCTCCAGAGATGCCATAGAATCTCCTGGCATCAGAGACAAAACCTTCAGTCCCAGTTCCACTTGTTACACAAAGCACAAGGCAGCAAGCAGTTTGTATTCTCCAGCCCCAGGATCTGAGCAGACCACCACTGGCTGTGGCACCATTACCTACACATTGAGCATCTGCACTGAGTGACCCTGGGTTCTGCCATTTATTTGCTGTAGCAACTTTAAAGTGTGATACAAACCCATCTCTTCTAGAAGGGAAATTTTACGGGGAAGCTTGGTTTCTCAGTGTACTTTTTAAAAATATTCTAATAATGATAGTTATGAACAAGGATAAGTGCAAAATCTGTTCTGAGAAATCTACAGTTGTGATGGGGTTGTTTTAAAAGTAGAACACAATACTGGTAAGTAGAAGGCTTCCAGTATAATTTCTGTTCTTCCATGAACCACCGTGGAACAAAGACCCAAGAAGACTTGAAGGCAACTATTTGTTCTATTGCTGCATCTGGAAAATCTAATACTGTAGTAATTGATATCTTCTGAATTTTCTGGAGCTATAATTTACAGAAATAGCTAAAACACCAGTTTTATACATAGTAAAATGCTTATTTGGAAACCAAAGTGTAAGATAAGCATTACATTTTTCCTAGGGCTGGAGAGGAAATCTTATTCTTCAGCTGTGCATAATAAAAACTTTATATAGAGTGTTGAAAAGATAAGCCTTCAGATAATGAAATTCAGCTGTCAAGTGGTCTTTGCTCCTAATTAGCTTTGAGTAAGGGAATTTAAAAGAAGATAGAAAATCAGCCTGTCTCTTCCCCTGTCTCAGATTTAAGTAGATTTTTGTTTTGAATTCTGCAGAGGGGTATGGAGTTTGGTATAGAATTGTAATGCTTGTTTAAGATATTCACCAGTTCCCCCACTCCCAGATCTCTTTTCTCTCTCCCTGGAATTATGCTGAAAATACACTAAGATGAAACACTTGAAGCTTAATTATTTTTATTTCAGGTAAAGTTGTAATTTTAAATTATTTAAACTATATTCTACTCTAAAATAATTACTTTTTTTCACCCACTACAACCTACCCACACAAATGAAACTTTCTGAATTGAATTAGCAGGTGAGATTTGACAAAGCTATTTTGTTTTTGGCACATGTGACTATTACCTTTATACTTTAGAACACAAATCAAAATGTTTACATATCCCAAGCATATTTTCAGAGGACACGGATAAGCAGAGGACAGTGGTACTGGGAAAGAAAACATATACAAATATATAACAGAAGAGAGTTTTGGCACAATTCTATCTCAGTAAGGTAGGAGAAAGAATATTTTTGAATCTAAATCCTGACAGTAAGACAAAATCCCATTTAACTGACTAGACCTATTAACAGTCACTGGCTTAACATTTTCTCCATCACCTCCCCTTTTCTTATAAGGTAAATTTGAAGAAAAAGAAGATAGTGTGCCTAAGCTGGAGCAGCTCAACAGCCTGGGTTGTATGACTAATATGAATCTAGTGTTAACAAAACAGAATTTGCTACATATGGAACTGTTACTATTAGAAACCTTTCAGTGGAACCTCTGCCTTCCAACAGCTGCCCATTTCATCGAGTATTATCTCTCTGAAGCAGTACATGAGACAGATCTTCATGATGGCTGGCCAATGATATGTTTGGAAAAAACTAAACTCTACATGGCTAAATACGCAGATTACTTCCTAGAAGTGTCTCTACAAGGTGAGTTGATGTGAATACCTATAAGTGACTTACGTGCTTCTGACTTGTGTGTTCTGTTGCTTAAGTTCACTTTTGGTGTCTCCACAGATTATGCCTTTCTAAATTATGCACCTTCTTTAGTAGCTGCTGCATGTGTGGCTTCTTCGAGGATTATACTTCGACTTTCTCCAACGTGGCCTACAAGACTACATCGTCTTACTGCTTATTCGTGGGATTTCCTAGTGCAGTGTATTGAACGGCTATTGATGTAAGCCCTTTTGTTCTTATGTTTGTTATTTCTCATTAACATTTTTCTTCATGTGTAAGTAGTACCGAAAACTACTTCTAAAAGGCACAGCACTCTTAGGATATTAACCTCTGTCCGCTGCTTGCTGCTGTGAGCAGCCCACTGTATGAGCAGGACTTTGTGGAGGGATGCTCCCCTTGTCCTTAACAACTTAGAAGTTGTCATTGCTAGTATGAGTCTAGGTGCATGATAGAGAAAATAATTGTTCTTGTATGTCTGTAGGTACATAACTCTTCTTAAATCAATCCAGGCAAATCTTGTCCCAGTCCCATTTCTACATCTTTGAATTTCAAGAGTCACCTGGATGTTTCAGGAGTGGCAGCCATACTCAAATGTGTGGATACATCTCCCAACCTAGAAAGATATAATGGAGGCTTTGGTGTTCTTGGGATTTTATGGAATCAGCTGTTGAAGAGGTGGAGGTGGAACTTTCTTACAGATTTTTCTCAATTAATGTTGTTTCCATTCTTTCCATATTTCAGTGCTCATGACAATGATGTGAAAGAAGCAAACAAACAGAGAGGACAGGCAGGCCCTCAGTCAGCACAAATAGGTGTGTTCCAGACAGCCTCTCAGCCCTCACGGCCAGTTCACTTTCAGCAGCCTCAATATCTCCATCAGACTCAACAAACCTCACTGCAGTACCGCCATCCAGTATCAGAGCAACCCAGCTGCCAGCAGATTGTATCTACCACACACACCTCCTCTTACACACTACAGACGTGTCCTGCAAGCTTCCAAACTAGTGTTCAGGGCCTTGGGCATGTGCAGACTGGTGTTGGGATGTCCCTGGCAATTCCAGTAGAAGTTAAGCCCTGTCTGAGTGTTTCTTATAACCGGAGCTATCAGATTAATGAACATTACCCTTGTATTACTCCATGCTTTGAAAGGTGATGGTGTGTGAAGGCAAAAACTGACCCAGACTGTTTGTGACTTCAAGGTTGGGGGCATCCTTTTTGTAACCTTGGCTTCAGAAGAAAAGGAATCCAAAAAACATCAGAAATCTTCAAGTACCAGCACCAGGAAGACTGAATATCAATCCAAAATCCATGAACACCTAGGAGAACTGGCAAACATTTTAACGATGTATTTGTCAGATCTTGTCACAATGAATCCTTGTGTGACAGAAATGTTCAATCAAGCCTGGCTGATGGTCCAACTATTTCAAAAATATTCAATAGAAAATTAGGACAGATTCCAGCTTGCCATTTTGAGATTTGACCTGTGGTAGGCTCTGGGCCTTATGTTCACTTATATGTCAGAGACTCATGTTTATCTGTGGACTTGCCAAACAGTCTTTTATGAAGGAAAGTTACAGTATTAATTTTTGAAGAGATCCTTTTTTTAAATTCAGTTTTGAATTTTACTTTTGAGCTACAGATGAATTTCTGACAAGTTTAAGTTGATGTGCTATACCAACTGTGCGTTTAAATTTTTTTTCAAATTATGCTATATAATTTTCCTATCATAAATAATAGGTATCTGGATTTGTGTACTAAAATTAGGGGTGTAGTAGATCTCATATCGAAATCATGGTCATAATTTTTGGGGTTTTTTGTTTGCTTGTTTTGTTTTTTTCCCTAAGTGATTAACCTTAAGTCTTTAGAATTAAAACACATTTAACTCAGGGAATTTGTACTACTTGGAAACACTTAACTACACTTAACTGTAATGCAACATGCTTTGGAAATGTTATAGTGTGAACTACGTTTATAACAGGTTAGAATACTTTTCAAATGAGAACATAATATTGTAGCACAGAATGAAGTGGTAGTTCCTATGATTCATAATACTTATATAAGTTTTGCATTTCTCAGTGCAATCTGATTTATACTCAGATTTGATAGTACTCTTTAAAAATTTTTTTTCAAGAGAAGACGTATCTGTAAAGTATCAGTACAGAAATAAAGTCGCATAGGTTTATTTTGGAGTGGAAGATGGCCAGGGTAATACTCAGGTTGTGCTAAATAGCACTTTGTATATGAAAGACAGGTTTTATAAGCAACCTTGAAATCCAGCTAGTCAGTCTAAGCAGGCAAGGGTGCTGATCACTAAATTTCAGTAGTCACTTTCATTAGATTGGCCCCATAGCTGCCCGGGAACATTTCACTGTACTGGTAATGAATAAGAACAGCAATAGTAATCGTTACAGCCAGGGCAAGTAAGGAGTAAAACATTACAGGGGGGATTAAAAGGAAAACATGTCATAACTGGTAAATTATACATTGTGCTCTTATCTGGGAGAAGAGATTTAGTGGAGGGAAGTTATCTGGCTTAAAAATTAGTAAGCTGTGTCTATTTTGTTTGTGTGTTTTTAAAGATAGCACTTGAATAGAAAATCTGCATGGCAGATAGGTGACCACCACAGTATGCATTGAAGACAAACTTATTTTAAAGATGTGGGTATGCAGCAGGAGTCTCAGTAATCAAGCCAGTGGCCTTTGTTAAGAAGGTAAGGGGCTAAACACAGTAATGGACTGATGCCGACAGCTCCAGTGGATGAATGTGGGTTGGATGGCTTCTGACAGCATGAGTTCTTAGAGAAATACCCTTTCTTAAAAAAGAAAATAACTTTTATACCTACCTGGAGTACCTAGGGCATGAGGTGAATTTATTAGTGTGGTAAATAAAACAAAAACCACTCAGGTAAGAACACCTACTTGTTGCAGTGTTCAAGCGTGAAAATTGTTTTCTGAAAGTATCCTCTCCCTCTTTTAAAAGGCTGCTAATTGGATTTTAATAGTTCTTACCTTAAGCAAACTTGAATTATTTGGAAGGAAAGTAGGTTATAAGAAATAATACACCTTTCACATTCACATAGAACCCAGTCCAATTTTCAGTATTTTAACTACCTCAGTAATGCTATGAATGTGAGATATTGGGATAGAAATCCTAACTTGAAACAACGACCAGTGCCTGTGGTAATTTAATGTCTTGTCAAATGCTTTTATTGATTGGTTTATATGTCATTCTTGTTGTAGAAAAATATGCCTTTTTTAAAAGCCTATTAATGCTTTCCCAATTTATATTTAAAAAACTAAAGAACACTGGAATCTTTAGGGAGGGTAGAATAAAATAATTGATTACAGTTGCTGCATACCCAGGATGGGGTGGGATGGTTGAAGAACCAGAACCATTTTTAAAATAGGTCTCAATATAAATACAAATCACAACTGTTAGAGGAGGGAAGTTGTATGGGTTTTGTTTTGTTTAATTTATTGATTAGTCAAGTGTTTTTGTTTTTTGAGATTACTGGACCATGATTAAATGTGTACTGTGAAGAGATTAATGATATGTATAAGGGCTTAACCAAAGTCCACTTAAATAAACACTACTCAAGAACAGACTGCAAACCAAAATGTACCTGTGTTATGACATTAATTGCAAATAGTATGGTGCTAAAGTCTACACCAGTGGAATTAGATGAGTGCTATGCACTTAATTTTAAAATAAAACTAGTTTTCACTAAAATGGCGTTGGTGGTTTTGTTTTAAATACAGACCTGTAATTTGCAGCACATTGAGTCATATAAGTCAACCTTGGAATTATGATTGTATTTACTTTTTTTTTTTTTTTTTTTTTTTTTTTTTTTTTTTTTTTTTTTGCTGTACTGGGGATTGAACTTGAGGACTTTGTGCTTGCTGGGCGAGTGTGGCACTACTGAGTTCCATCCTTGGCATCATGATTGTATTCACTCAGAGGTACAGAGATGGAAATACAGCTACATTTGTCCCTTTGTACATTCTAACCTTAGCACTGTAGCCAACAAAAGTACTGGCCTCAGTACTGGAACAATACTGTTGCCTTTTTAACTTAATCTTTTTTTTTTTTTGTACTGGGGATTGAACTCGTGTCCTTGTGCTTGTGAGGCAGGCAGTGGAACCACTGAGCTAAATCCCTGGCCCGCCTTTTTAACTTAAAATTAGTTGTAAGTTAGGGACTGCAGGTTCTATTATTAAATTGAGAAAATGTGAAAAATCTGATCTCTAGAGAAAGGAACAAAGTGATCAAGGGATATGAGAGGGAACAATCGTGAGTAATGGTCTGTCTAGTATAAATATTTGCTACTTAAGTCAATTTAAACCTTAGCAGATGGAATTCATTTTAAAGGATAAAATTTAACAGGGTTGTACAAATATGTTATGAATTTACATCCCCTAAAAAGCATTTTTTTAAATTAGCCTTGTAAGTATGGTCACTTGCCTTGGCACTGTGCCAGTGGTTAGTAATAGCCCTCAGGAGAATTAATATACAATGTTCATCAGGGCTGAATTTAAGGAAAAGAACTAGCATTTCAGGACAGGGCAAGTTGTCCTGAACTGGGGTGGTTTTGAACCATGTGTCAAGTTAATCTTGTCAGTCTAACTGGATTAACAGACTCCTGAAGAGGTGATTGGATCGAGGGCATTTGCTGAATGTGTTATTAGAGGTGGAGCCAAGTTGGAGGAAGTTGGTCTTGGGGGAATGATCTTGGAGATTCTATCTAGTCAGCTCTCTGCTTCTGGGCCATGGGGTGATAGGCTCTGCTATGCCCTGCTCACACCCTTCTGCCACAGACATGCCTTAGAGCCAGCTGGCTATGGAGTGAAGCTGTGAAAAAAATAAACCTTTTAATTGCAGGTATCAGGTATGTTTTCCCAATAACAAAGCTCACATAACTAGTTGATAGCTATTTAAGCACATTGTAAAAGATTTGGCCTCTCTGGCCTCAAACAGCTTTACATCTTGTTTGATAATACAGTTAGGCCTGGTGTGGTCCCACTGTAGGAGTCTGACTGAACCAGAGCGACTCCATGTTGACCAGCAAACAACCTAGAGACTGTCGCTCCCCCCATCCCTTATAGGATAGCTAATGATTGTGAATTGTTAGGCGGCTGTTTTGGAGTAGCTGGGAAACTAGGTGGAAACTGTAGTGAACACAGAGACCCAACGCAGGTCACGCCACTCCTTGCATGCCTGTAGTCTGAATGTTCTGAACTTTATGATGATCTAGGTTGTAAATGGAACAATGGATAATCACTCTGCTGATCATTAGTACATGACGACCACTAGCTCAGATCAACTGACTCTTTGCCATTGTCCTCTTCCTGTAAGTTTTAAGCCCTATATAAAATGGCCTCTGTTTCTGAGCTAGCCGCCTCTCTGAGCTACTTGGCTTGGGGAGTGCCGTCTGGCCAGACTAATAAAGGTCTATTTGCCAACTTGCCTGGTATGTTCCTTCCTGGGTGACTCTCGCTGTGCGACTAGCTCCTGGAGCCTCGCTGAGCTTCTGAGCCCAGCATCGTGGAAGCCTCTTGGCTGTTCACGCTCCAGGAGTAAAAGTGACACTTAAGTCTTACACCACATGCCTGTAATCCCAGCACTCGGGAAGCTGAGGCAGGAGGATCTCTGAGTTCAAGACCAGCCTGGGCTACATAGTTCCAGGTCAGTCTCAACTACATAGTGAGACCCTGTCTCAAAACAAACAAACAAAAAAACAAACAAGGTGGGTGTGGTGGCCCACGGCTGTAATCCCAGCACTGGGGAGGCTGAGGCAGGAGGATTGCTGTGAGTTCGAGACCAACCTGGGCTACATAGTTCCAGGTCAGTCAACTACATAGTAGACCCTGTCTCAACCCCCACCCCCCAAAAAAATACAGTTCAGACACGGAGCAATTAGGGTGATATGATCTGGACCTTACAACATCCAATTTTAAATCCCTTGGATTAAAAACACACACACAAAAGGCAGTCAGTTGGCAGCATGGAACTAGACTCGCACTCTAGGCAGGACATCTGTGACTACCCTACTCCTGTCCCTCCACCACTCTTTAGCCTTATTCCCAAAACACTGCCCACAAGGTAAGGTAAGTGTTGCCACTCAATTAAAGGAACTCTGAATCGAGTCCGTGACCCCCTGACGTGGTATGCACTTTATATGTAAAAATTTTCCTGTCTCCATGGGTTTTATCATTTACTCAAAAGGGTCTTGTCTCTTTTCTTGGTAGTGTTCCACTAATAGAATATATTCATTTTTAAACAAATTTTTAATTTTAGAAAAGGCATAGGTTCACAGAAGTAATATGAAGACATTAGAGTTCCCATATACCTCACACCCAGATTCTCTGCTTAGTCTCATTTGACATTGGTAGAGCACATTCCATATGGTCAGAAATTAGCTATTTCACCTGTTATACTGCTTTTTACTCTTTGAATTTTTCTTTCAACCTTACTTATATTGTTGAGAAAACATATTCCTATGCAAGATCAAGATACATCTTTACATACATTGAAATCTTTCAGGATGACCCTCTATGCAATTTTAAAGTTTCCATTGTATAGATTTTACACATTTCTTAAATTTACTTCTCATTGCTTTCAAAAATTCTCACAGTTGTGAATGGAATTTGTTCTTCCACTGTATTTTTAACTGGTTATTATTTATATCGTTATTAATGAATAACATACTTAGAATCATATTTAGTTTCAAGATATTTTTAACTAAATTGAAAATAGTGAATCCACACTTGCATTTAAACATTTAGGAGAATAACATTATTTAGAATAAAAAGCTATTTATTTAAAATTTTATAACCACTCAGAATTTATTGAATCCCTTTGCTTTTAATAAAATTCACCTGATTTCTTTAGCTTTTTCAGATACACAGTCAGATAAATAGCAATAATTTTGCCTCCTTTCCAAAATGCGTAGCTCTTATTTCCTCATTTTTTACTGCACATTCCATCCAAAATTAAATAACAATGGTGTGATGGCTGACATTTTAATACTAACAGTAGCAGTGATGATACATAAGGTATTTAAAATATACATATTTCAGAAATACTAATCATAAATATACTGAATACATGTACATAAACACATACATGTGCATACCTTTAGCGCCTTCGAGTTGTAAGCAAATGTGGTGAAGAATTTTTGATTGGAGGCTGAGAAAAGATAAAGTGTTGTCATATTTTAAGATGAACGTAGTATCTGGAGGTATACTTCGTAATCCTTAATGGAAACTTCCTCTCTGCAGACTAGGTGGGAATGAAAATCCAGCTGGGTATTTAGAGATTTGCTCATTGAGCATGAAGATCAGAGAAGGGCTAGACTGAAACTCTGAAGACTTGGAGGCCAAAAACTGCCCAGCCTTTCTTCTGTTGCTAACTTGCCCCTTTTAGTAGTTGGTCATTCTCTGTGGGGCAGTAAAGCAGGTAGACCTGAGTGTGAGTAGTGATGGAATTTCCGAGTAGGACGCTGGATGAGAGCTATTGCTTCCCAAGTTCCAGAGCTGACTACTCAGGATTTGGACCTGCAGTAACAGATATGAATTGTTACCCGAATTTGGATAATTTATTGTTTTCTTTTTCAGTCCAAAAATCTTGAAGAGCATTGCTTAGTCCTGGGTTCTTAAACAAATAGAATCATCAGGATCTTAGGACGAAAAGATTCTGATTTTTAAATCCAGAATAAGAATGAAGAACCTGTGTACCGGGCATGGTGGTGCACACCTGTAATCCCAGCACTCAGGAGGCTGAGGCAGGAGGATCACTGTGAGTTCAATACCCTCCTGGGCTACATAGTGATTTCCAGGTCAGTCTCAACTACATAAAGAGACCCTGTCTCAAAAAAAAGGAATTAAGAACCTGTGTTCTTAAAAGTCACCACTACAGTGATTCTGATGGAGTCTGGAGATTCTGAAAAACTATGTGCCACACAGAGCAGGAAAAAGCACTTTTTAGACATAAATATCTTTCTCCAAAATGTTGCCAAGACAGCAAGTGACATCCCTTGTGGTGTAAAGCACCCTAGTTAGATGTGCAAGGTTGGATGGACATGTGCCAGCAGAACGCAGCCATGTCCTTGTGTTGGTCTGAATATTATTCCTGTACTTCTCCCTTCTGATGTATTAGGTTACTGAGTGAGGGCCTGTCACAGTTACTTTTCTCATTACTGAGACAAAATAGCCAACACACAAGATTAAGGGGGTTTATTTAACCTTACAGTTTGCAGTAGTTTCTGGCACCAAAGCAGGGGAACATGACAGAGGAGTCCATAGTAGGGCGGGCAGGAGGCAGTAAGCAGCCAGCAGGCGTGCCTTTCTCTGTGACTTTATGTTCCCTCCGGACTGCAGATGTATTCATTGGTGCCACCCACACCCAGGGTGAAGCTTGCGTTATCTACACCTAGAATTATGCTAAACTCATTTAGTTATCACACACCCTTAACCCCACATGGCGCACCCTAATCCCCCATCTAACATCCATGATGCATTCATCTTCCAAAATCCCCACCTGTGAGCACATCAAGCATTGGGGGAACAATAACAAGGGTGGTAACTATGAGCATGGTCTTTATCTCTTACACAGTTAAGAGTCATGTGAAATCAGATCTCAAAATATAACCTCAAGATCTTGATCTTCACTTTTGGGATGGGAGTACCAGGAATTGAACTTGAGACCTTGTGTTTGCAAGGCAGGCAGTGGAACCACTGAGCTAAATTCCTGGCCCTGATCTTTTATAACACAGTTGCTAATATGATTGGGCACACTAATAGAATACTAGATTTCAGGCATTGTGCTGGACACTACAGGAAATACAAAGATGATGTTCTGAGATGCAGCTGCCACCACTACCCAGTTTCCAACACACATAAAACAATAAAATGCCTCAGCAAAAGTTTTGTGTCTGCTTTTAAGAGATGCTTTATGGATTTCATATACTATCTCATTGCCTGACATGATAGTGCTAAATCCTACAGTTACGTACCTGTCTTCTTTCTCACATCTGAGAGAAGCATTGCCTTTCAAGGACTATACCCTCATGGATTTCATGGTAAGGCACTGAAAAATGAGATGCCATATCTGCAATCCTAGAATTATAGTCTCCAAACAGTACTGAGAACTGAAAGGAATTTTTGGGCATGTGCTACTGTATTAGTGACTGATACATTTAGGATGACTCACACTTTACACATAGTCTTTCCAGTATAGTGCTGTCAAAGTAGCCTCTGGATTAGGCAGAGGGATAGGCTGAAAGTCCTCCTTTATCCACAAATCACTTCAGAGTAGGCCAATGGCTACCTTATGTATGTATGTATTTATTTATTTATTTAAAGAGTAGGAAAAATTGATTAAGGTAAAGAAAGCTTCTAAGAGAGACAGAAGAGGGACCAGAAAGTGGTTTGCCCCAGGCTACCTTTAACTGATTCAAACAAAATTAATTTAATTTAGCAACCTGAAAGGTTCTTTGTCAAAGAGTCAGTATAATTATCATTGGGTAGTGAGACTGAAAAAAATGTTTTCCTTAGTAAAACTATTTTCTAAACCTTTCCTACCATAACTGTGGTTGCTATTACAACTGAGAAAATATTTTTTAGAGAAAATAAACATCTTAGATCAAAATCAGACTGATTGCATTACATCTCAAAGTAGATTCTAGATGAAAGCCTTATTAAGCATTTGTGCAGATTTTGTTTTCTTTTAGTTTGAAGAAATCCAGGAGTCCATGCATCAAAGACCTCACTTTGAGGAACTTTGCAACTCTTGACATAAAACAGAATTTGGGCCTGCCTTAGCTCAGGTAGAGAGACTACATTCAAGGATCCTGTAAAGATGAATATTTGAGGCCACTTCTTTGTAGGCTCAGGAAAATCTGTCTGGCAGGTAACCTTTCCATCTCTGTTCTCCTACCCCAGTCATTGTGAACCTATCGCTTGCCTGCCTCCGTGGGTTGTTTGTATCATTGAAAGCTTGAAAAGGCTTGCCATCAGCATCCTACCCGATCAGACCTCTCATGGATATGTGAATTATCAATCATACCTAATGTGTGCACCTACCTCCTGAAGAAGTGAGCATTCTTTTTAAATGCAAACTTCAATAAGTATAATTTACATACAATAAAATGTATATATTTACTAAGTTTTGACAAATATATTTCCCTGTGTAACAATGACCACAATCAAAATATCGAGCATTTCTACTGTGCTGAAGTTTCTCTGTGCCCCAATCCTCTTTGTACTCAAGTCCAATATGGGACACACTTTTCTTTCCTAGAGTTTCAAACAAGTAGAATTATACTGTATATTTCCTTTTTTTTGTACTAGTGATCCAACTCAGGTCCTTGAGCTTGTGGGGAGGTGGTGGAACCACTGAGCTAAATCCCTGGCCTTGTATATTTCCTTTTGTATCTAGTTTCTTTTACTTTTCATCCTGTTTTTGAGGTTTATCTATGTTGTTTGTAAGTACTAAGTTGTTTCTAAGTACTCTTTGGTTTGAACATAACAGTAGAAACGGGAGAGGATGAGATAAAATAAAATTTATTTTAAAAATAGAAACAAAGAACTAAAATATCAGACCTTCCCCAAAAATACGTGACTCAATCCAAAAATAGTCAACTGAAATTCAGAGACACTTCTCAGATGAAGACGTACAAGTGGACAATAAATATATCAAAAAATATTCATTACTTCTGGAGATTGGAGAAATGCAAATTAAAACAACATGGATTCTATTTTACTTCCAAAAGAATGACTATCATCAAGAAAGAAAATAATAACAAGTGCTGGTAAGGCTCTAGGCAGAAGGGAACACTTCTATATTGTTGTTGGGAATGTAAATTAGTACAACTGTTATGTAAATTGGCACGTAGATTCCTCAAAAAATTAAAACTAGAAATCTCATTGATCCAGCTATACATCTTCTAGATATCTTTCTCAAAAAGTTAAATAAAGCATATTACAGAAATACACGCATGCCCGTATTTATAGCAGCACCATTCACAATAGGTAAAATCTGGAAGTGGCCTGTGTGTCTATCAACAGATGCATGGATAAGAATGTGGTGTTTATACACAACAAAGAACTATTATGCTATAAAGACAGATACACTTGAGTCACTTGTAGGAAAATAGATGCTCCCTGAGGCCATAATGTTAGATGAAATAAATCAGGCTCACAAGCTTAAATATTGTATGGTTTCTCTTATATGAAAAACCGAAGACATAAATAAAGAGGAAAATTAAAGATAATAGGAAATAGGGAGGTAGATCTTTCTTCAAATGGGGAGGGGACCAAGAGATAGAAAGAGAAGTGAAGAAGGGTGACAGGGATTAAAAAAAAAAAAGAATTGAGCTAAGTTGCATACATGTACCAGCTCTCCATGAAGAATGTGATCATTTTGTACTGAAAAGAAAATGAAAATTGATAAAAAGAAAAACCACACTATATTCAAAATCAATGATAAATCATATTTGGGTTTATTAGTGCCTGCATTCAGCCACCTATCTTTTCAACCTTAAATTTCTCCCTCATTCAACAGACATTTTTCTAGTTCCTTGAATTTATCAGGCAATGTGTTAGCCATTGGTTAAATGTGAGCTACATACTTCTGGGCTTATGTGCCTAATTTTGATCCTGGGAAAAAAAGAGATCACTTAGGGCAAAATTCAGCAATTCTACTTCTGCAATGGCATGCAAAAACTATGTGAGTCAGTGTTAAACTTACTAATGTGGCAAGGCACCTAGAATCTTGGTATTCTGTATAGGCCTTATGAATAATGGATTTCATTGCACAGTGTCATGATAAGTCCGATGGCTGTAGTTACAGTTTATATGTACATGTCCCCCAACAGCTTCACACACTCATAGGCAGGGCTTTTGGAAGGTGACTGTATTATGGGGAAGCTACAACTGACTTGCTATTAGGAAAGGGGTGGCTAGAAGTGAGTCATTGGGGGCATGGCCTGGAAGGGCATAGCTCTCTCCCCTTTCCCCTCTCTGCTTCTTGGCTGCCATGATGAGAGGAGCTTGTCCTTTGCTATGCCCCTTTGCCATGCTGTTTCTTCTTTGGAGCCATCAACCATGAAGTGAAATGTGAGCCTAATCTTTCCTCTGAGCAGTGGCAAAGAGAGTGACTAAGACAGCTGCCTCAGCCAAGATAACACATCCATGTTCAAGTCGGGAAGAGCTAAAAGAAAAGTATATATTGAAAAGGGGGAGAGGGTTGCTTCCAGCTACATTTCTCACATCTTTCCAAAAAAGTCTCCAGAAGATACCTTCTTCTGTTTTATTAGCTAGGACTGGATCACATGACATCCACAGTTGCAAGGAAGCTAATGAGAGTCTCACAAAAAGAAATAAGGTGTACTACACATGGTGGTGCACGCCTGTAATCCCAGCACTCGGGAGGATGAGGCAGGAGGATCGCTGTGAGTTTGAGACCAGCCTAGGCTACATAGTGAGTTCCAGGTCAGTCTCAACTACATAGTGAGACCCTGTCTCAAAAAAACAAAACAAACAAACAAAGAAATAAGGTGTCATGCCAGGGATTTAGCTCAGTAGCTCCCGCCTTGCAAGTGTAAGGTCCCCAGTTCAATCCCTGGTACCAAACCAAAACAAAAAAAGAAAAAAGGCATCATGCTTGACACACACCCACCATGGTTCAGAGCCCCAGGCTGATGCGCTTTCACTGCAAATGAAACCCAGGTTCTCATGCAAGAAAGCTGGAAGAAGTGCATGCTGGCTTCTCCCTATGCTGTCTGCATGGAGCCTCAGAATGACTCTGGCACAGATATGACAATGTAGAACAACAGAAGGTGGGATGGGAGAAAGCATTTTAGCAGATTTTGGGTGCAATTCTTTAGTCCACTAAGATCTCTGGAGACTTCTAAAAGTATCACACAGTTGGTACACTTATTTTGTTAACAAATGAATCCAGGCTCGTAAAGTTATAATTATATAATTTATCCCGGTAATTACAAAACAAGATACAGACAGCATTTGCAGGTTCCCTGCAAAAGGGCTCTCTCAAGCCTCAGTGCCTAAGTAAAACACAATTTCTTTTGGAAATTCCTTTGATTTATTATTCAAAACGGTATCCTAATAAATATTTCCCCACAGAATTCAGTATTCTCAACAAAACAAAGGCTGATCAGGATAACCAGGCCTTCTCCACTGGAATAGTCCTACCACAGTGTACGTCTTATAAATATGAACAATTAGACACACCTCTTCCGCCAACCTGAAGTCTGGAATGGGAAGGAAACTACACATTACTTTGTTTAGAAATGGGCACATACTCAGAATTTGGCCAGTAAGACAGAAGAGGCTCCTTGGAGTTTTCTAACAATGTGGATCAAATGTTGCCAGCTCTGGACAGGATGCCTAGATCTTCTGTGGCCATATTGTTGCAGCTTGGTGTTCAGGTGATAATTACACACCTTACCTCCCCCGCAATTGTAACACGGAACACGACAGGTTAGGAATGTGAAGTAGAGTGATTGTCTAGTGTGTGTGAGCCCCTGGGTTCAACACCAGAGCCAGAAAAAGACTGAGAAAGTGGGAAACATCCTGGGTTTTTGATGGTATCACTCACTGGGCGGCGAATCGACCTTGAAGCCTGCCCCACGGCTAGAGGTTGTAATATAAATTAATTTCATTAATCTTTGAGCCTGGATTTCTGTTACTTGCAGCCAGAAGTGTGACAAGCAACATAGATAGCTCTGTAATTTCCTATTTTCTTCCCCAATATGGGCAGATATATGTAGATTTCATTGGCTCATCCCTGGAATGGTATCTTTTGGATACATGGATAATCTCATTTAAAAGATTGTTTATACACATGCCACTCCCTACTTACTTTTCTGAAGACTAAAATGTTCATGCTCCCCATGTCTTTTGAAGATTTATTACATTCATGGCTCCTACGCTCACAGCTACTAGTGCTGCTGAGGTTACAAGTAGTACTGAACATGACTTTTGAAACAAGATTTCAGCTAATTACACCTACCCACCACAATTATGGTAAATGAGTACCATAACCCATGAATGTCCTAAACCAATAATATGAAGGACTGCACTTCGTACAAACTCAGATGTATAGCATAGTATCCTTATTCAGTTTAGTGGCCAAACTTCCACTAGCACAGAAAACGTGCAGAAGAAGATAAACACTTTCTTCTTGTGATTTTACCACAGGTACATGTCTTTAGGAATAAAGTCAAAATTTGCATTTGGATTACAGATGACGGCAGTTAGAGAAGGAATGGAATAAAGGAAACATTACGAATAATAACAAAACATTGTTCCATTGGCCCCTACAAACAAGCTAAAAGATCTCAAGCTTGTGTATGAAAATGAATTTTATTCTTAAAATGAGATTCTCTTTAGTTTTCAGGTTGATTCTCAAGGGTCCAACACTCAATTCTCCAACTTCAGGGTTATATGTTCATATTCAAGGTACATAAGACTTTAAGGAGAGCTTAGACTGTACAGCATATAGTCTATGATCTTTTATAAATACATATTCTTTCTCCATGTACAGCCAAGAATATCTTCTCCAAATCTGGCCTCGAGCTCTTTTACTCACTCTCTCCTCCAACTGTTCAGCCCTTCTTCTAGTTGAATTTCTCTCCAACCACAGGTCCTCTGCCCATGTTAGCACCTTTATCATATGCATACTTCCTTCCCTCTTTACCTAGTTAACGTATTTTCAACTTGAGTATCATTTTAAGACTTCCTGGGCTCCCTGGCACAATTAAAACTCTCCTGTTACAGACAATCATAGACCCTAATTCTTCTCTGTGTAATATTCATTACATTTACATTTTTATTCTTGTCTGTGACTTCTGGTTACTAGTGTTTCATTGCACTAAGCCATTAGCTTCATGAACAGGGGTTTTATCTATTTCTAGTCATCATTTATATGCCCAGCCTTGAATCCAAAGTGATTGGGTTCAATACCAAATATGTATTCACTGTATGAAAAAAACTGGGAGTTTTTATCTCCTGTGAAACAGCACTAAAAGGAGAAACATGAATTTCACCATTGTCTAACCTAGTGTTCCCAGTTACTAAAGGAACCCTACTGTAGAACCTCTAAGATTCTTTATAAGCATGCTAATATAAAATAGAGCTGCATCTTCTTAACACCCACTCATTTTGCAGGGATGGTAAAGCCTGGATGGTATAAAGAGAAAGTGTCCAGAAAGCAAATACTTTATTACTTATGATCACAAAATATCAACCCCAAGACAGTTTCCTTCTCTTCTCACTAGAAGTAATTTCACCAAGTGAGGAATTATTAAACCACCTTCACCAAAGAAGCCCTATGTCTCTGAAGACGTATCCTTGGAATTTTAATAGAAGCTTCTAGAACTGTAGTCTAATCACAAAGTAACTATCAGCTCTATCATCATTTTCTCCTTTTTAATGATGTTACCTCTTTCCTGACTCTTAGTCTCAAGAATTGGTTTAGGAGTCTTAGTTTTAAATTTTTTACTGTTTATTTAGTGTTGCTGGAAATCAAACTTAGGGCTTTGCACACACTAGATAATTGCCCTCCGCTGAGCCCAGCCCTTAATATTTTAAGGAAAGTTTTAAGTGTTTGCAAGATTTCTCTTCCAAGGAAAACTGTTTTCATTTCCACTTTTCTATACGTTCTTCTTTATATTGAAGCTCTTTGAGGGAATTTTTTTTTAACGTTTCTATAAAATCTAACAAAATAGGATGGAAGCCCTGAAGCAGTTTTTTCTTTTTTGTTTGGGTTTGTTGTTGTTTGTTTGCTCATTTTGAGACAGCCTCTTGCTATGTAGCTCAGGTTGGCCTTGAACTCAGGACCTTGAACTTGCAGCAATCCTGCCTCAGACTTCCAAGTGCTGGGACTATAGGTTTCAACACCATGCGTGGTTTGAAACAAAGTTTCTTAATTGAGTGGTAATCAAGTATTAAACATTCTGTGAGACACTTGATAATATGTGCTAAATGTTGAGTAAAAGCTTGGGAGTGCATTTTTCTTTTTCTTTTTTTTGATATCGGGGATTGAACTCGGATCCTTGCGCTTGCAAGGTAGGCGGCGGAACCACTGAGCTAAATCCCCAGCCTGGGAGTGCATTTTTCTGAAAAGTTCAGATATTGCATCAAATTCTGTCTCCAGTCTTGAGTATACTGCCTTGCATGTGTGTCACAGATGCTTTATAAATATACGATTTTAAAAATTTATTCATTTTAGGGATGTACATATTTTGATTCTTTTTATTCCCCTTCCCCTCCTCTCCCTCCCTCTCTCCACATCTAGATCCCATTCCCCCATTTTCATTTTTTTAGTTCATGTTTGTGGCACATAATAATTATATTCATTGTGGGTAGTTGGTACATGTAAATAACACATCTTAAATCTTTTATGTCCACCTTTCCCTCTCCACCTTCCACCTCTTGGTCCCCTTTCCATTTGTAAAACATCTATCTTCCTGTTTCCTTTAATCAGTCTTTTACTTTGCTCTGTCTGTTATAAAATAGGATTTCTCCTGTAAGAGAAGCCGTGATATTTAAGCTTGTATGACAGATATTTTTCACTTAAATATTTTCAAGATTCATCCATTTTCCTAAAAATAACTCTAATTTATCCTTTATAGTAGTGTTCTATTATGTATAGATACCACATTTTCTTTATCCAGTCTCTTTTGCTGAACACATAGGCTGAATTCAAGATTTAGTTATGAATTGTGTTGCTATGCACATTGGTATGCATGTATTGCTGTAATATAAAGGCTTTAACTTTTGAGAAGACACCTAGAAGGGGAACAGCTGGGTCAAATGGATTTCTATTTTTTGAGACATTTAAATAAACTAGTATTGTTTGAAAGTAAGATTTTAAAAATTTCGTCCAAACCCCTTCCCGATGATATCTCATATGTTGTTGGCTTTTTCTGTCCATAGCATTCAGCTGATTATCTAAAGAGAATAGTCTACAACTCCGTAATTCCAGTGCTCGCTTCCTGGGTCTAACTGGCAAGTCACCAGACCTCATTAGAAAGACTATAAATATCCCTTGAACAATTTCCCTATGTTATCTTATACCTGCCCACCTCAAAACTTGAAAACTTTTCTGTCTATTCAAATAATTATAGTTTTTAAAATTCATGCCTCAAAAACTTTTCATATTATTTGCACATTGCCATAGTATAACAATTTTAAAAGTTATCAAATAATGTTTCCAACTTTTCTTAAAATGAAGACTCTCTATAAACAATGCTCCTACATGTTGCCCAGTTTAAAATAAAATGAGGGCTGGGGATTTAGCTCAGCGATTCGGTGGCCTGCCTTGCAAGCACAAGGACCAAAGTTCAATACCCGGTACCAGAAAAAAAAAAAATCAAAATAAAATAAAATCAGGGGCAGGGGATTTAGCTCAGTGGTTCCACCACCTGCCTCTCAAGTGCAAGGACCTGAGTTTGATCACTGGTACAAAAAAAGAAAAAAAAGTTAAAATAAAATCAGGCTGCTTGTTTTAAAGTCTGCATATGCCACCATTTCAATTTAATAATGCCTCTTAAGGAACAGAAAGCACACCATAGTTGATTACTATCAGGATTGGAAAAATGGTATTTGAAAAAAAAAGATTAATTGTTTTATAAATGCATTTGTAAATTTTTTTTCTGGTACTAGGAATCAAACTTAGGACCGTGAGCTTGCCAGGCAGGCACAGCACTACTAAGCTAAATCCCTGGCCATATAATTGCATTTTTGAATGCAAAAATGGTGGCAAAATATTTTTGCACTATTGATACTATTACATGTCAATCTGTAAACAATTTTTAAAATTTTGTTATTTGTAATATGAAATGAAGACTTGCTTTTAGCAACTCTTTACCAAGCACTGACTACATGCTAAGTACTGTTTAGGGTATGAAGGATTCACATATGAAAAAAAATTGTTTCTACCTTTCCACTTACAGAGCAATAAAATGTTATAAAGGTATAATGTCCTAGAATCTGGGTTGAAAAGGAACTCACCAATCCCAAGAGGCACATCATTTTACATTTTGACATCTCAGAAATCAGTCACATCTTACAATGTGGTCAGATCAGGAAGCCATAGAGACAAAGCTGTCACTACCAGTGATGTAACAAAACTTGCAGAATGAGTAACAGAGGAATAAATGGTAAAAGCACCCTTTTAAGGGTTCTTGATGATTCAAGATTCAATAAAACATAATAGTTCAAAGTATTTTTATTACATACGAGGAAAATTAAATTCAGAGTTTAAATCACTTGTTCCAATTCACAAAGCAGAGTAAACAGATTCCAGGTCTGTGTTCTGTCTTCATTCTTCTTCTACCAACTGTTAAGGTGAGACAGGGATGTCATATAAGATAAGTAGATAAGAATATGGCTCTATTTTCTGTCCACTGACAAGTAATTTACTCCTCTGCCTTAGGTACTCCATTTATTAAAATAGCAATTTAATAACCCTTACAGTGTTATTCTAGGTATTAAGATAATGTATGTATAGGACTAACTGCAGAGATTGGCAAATGCTGAGTATTCCATAAATTCCAACTGCTTAGGATCAAACTTTATATTCAGTAAAACATAACTTAAAGTTATCCTCAATTACCCGACAAGTAGATGAAACCCACATCTAGGTATAAGACCAACTGCATAGACTGCTGAAATGCTTGAATTAATACAATAAAAATTTCCACCTTAACATTAATTTGTCCAGACAGTGTAACAAGAACTCACTAGACTTACCTGCAAGAAACCACACCAAAAAAAGTTAAGAATCCAAACCATCTATGACCATTAAACACTTTAATGTCCATAAATGCATTTATAAGCACAATCTCAATCAGACGAAGCATTTACCACATTTTTGATCATAGCTCTTAAGACACTCAAGAAAGAGGACTTCCCGAACTGCTTCAGAAAGTGACAAGAACAACGGGATAAATGTATTTGAAGTGGGAGTGGGGGTTATTTTCAGGTGGACTAATAGCAATGTGCCATTTAGTGTAATAAAAATATTATAAGTTAAATATTAACTGTATTTTGATTGCTCCTTATATAATACATACACATAAAAATATAAGTTCTGAAGGTTAAAATGTACTATAGGAAGACAATTTTGGCAGAAGATGAGATAATAAGTCATTACATTACTTACATATATTAAGGCACTTTTTCATCCATTACCAACTTAGTGCTTTGCATATGGTATGTAATTGTAAAAATAAATCAGGTGCGTTCTAATGTTGTTATTTTCTGTTCAAATAATGAGATGTTCAGAAAAGGAGGTAAAGGCCCACACTCCCCTCTCCTTTAAGCTTTTTTTAGGTCGGCTCTTCAATTCTGGGAGTTTAAGTGAAAATCTAAATCATAAAACATTATTACATAGAGTCAGCATGCTTTAAATATTAGTTTATACATCTTTTATTTTATAAATAGTAACTATTTCTCAAATCAGCTCATTATATATCTCAGGCAAATAAAAAGTTTCAACTAAGATTCTGAATCCAGATATAGTTAAGTGCTTAAAAAGTCATTTTAATTACTAGAAAGAGTTAATTAATCGACTCACACTCGTTCCTGTTTTACTTAATGATAAAACCTAATGAACTTACAGAGAAAAGTAACTCAAATTAATATACCCAGAATGTATTTTCAGAAGCTTCTGGAAATCAAAGCCTTATTATTAACAACTCTGGTGTCTTCCTGTTACAACTAACTGCACAGCAGCAAAATTCAAGAATTTTCTGAATATTTTCAATATTAATCTATTCTAATTACTTCATAAGATTTTGTTAAAAATCTCACAAGCACTAATACATCCACATTTAAACCTTAAAGAAAACTATCACATGGCTCAACATGTGAACTTTATTAATTCTGAAACGTAAAAATAGCATCAGCTTATGTATGAGATTTTTTAAAATAACTAGCCTGCTCTATTGCCATCGTAGATATTTTCTTTTCAAAGTCGATCTGGGATAGGACAGACTGGTTTTATGTAGTTAGATCGGCAATAAAGAATCTTATGACCAACTCAGAACATCTCAGGGGAAATGATAAAGACTAGGACTCAATGGGGTTGTCAGCTCCAGGTTGCATTCAGAAGAGATCTCTAGCTAGCTTCCGCTGCCCAGGAGTCCCCAGCGCGCCTCACCTCTCTCCGTTGGAGCCTTTGGCCTTCCCTTCCTCCCAGGATACTGTCGCACTGCCAGCCCAGCTACAGACTGCAGAGTGACGAGAACAAAATTTTAGCATACGAAGATGGGCTGGGTGGGAAGTCCCACCCTGCCAAGAGAGGCGACTTCTCCAGAAAAACCTGGCAAGTTAGTAGGAAGCGTGTACAGTTCCTGGAACTGTTTGTGGGCACCCTGCCGCCCGGAAGTCTCAGCCTTCAGGTCTGGATCCCCTTTCTTGAAGCCCACGCTCAGAGCGCCATCTGGGAAATCCCAGACTCGATCTCCCCGGGGGTCGGGAGGCGGGACTCTTCACTGGAGGCGGGACTCTTCACTGGGAGCAGCCATGACAGTTGCATCCGGGTATTCTGCGTCCTTTGTCTCCCGGAAGTGACCCGGCGCGGAAGGATCCGCGTTAGGCTGAGGGAGTTTGAGGTGAAGGGGCGCCAGGAAGTGGGTGTGTTGGAGCAGCCCGGGTACGTCGGGTGTGCTGTTGTAGTCCTTTTGCCAACCAATACGTTTCTCAGTGTCAAGCTTTGTGTTCAGTAGCAGCTTCGTTACGCCGTTTTATCCTTTCAGCAACCCCAAGAGCCGGAAGATAGTATCAGTTATATTTTATCGTTGTGGGGAAACTAAGGCTAAGAAAAGGCAAATTCTTGATGAAGCTGGTGTCTAACCCAGATACTACCAACTCCCTGGTGATTTCATTTTGGGAAGCTCGAGTCCCTGGAGTAGGTGTCCTGCTGTGTTACTTCTGCAAGTATCCGGTTCAGCTCAGCATCCTCTTGCCCAAGAAATGGCAAGCTCAAACCACAGCTGCTGCGATGTTTAAGAAATTTTTTTTATTATTCTGCTTTCTTTGGCGTACAGGCTTTTCCCTCTGTTGGGGATCTAACGTAGAGCTTTGTACTGAGGTATGTTTTTAGGCAATTTGTTTCAAGTTAAAGCTTCCTCCTCTAACCGCAAGCTCCATTTCCCACTGTTGCTTATCGGTGACCACTTAAACAATGACACAAGGAGAAATGGGAAGACAGCCGAGAAAAATGAGACAGGGATATTTAGAGTAAGAAAGGAAGATGCTAATTTGAGGGTTGAGTTTACTTTGAAATTCCAAGCTACTAGCAACCTTCTTATCAAAGTCCTGGCACAGCCTGGTTGCCCACTAATGGGTAGATTGACAAATACTGTACACCTTTCCTGCTCACAGATTCATCACCACAATGATAACTCTTCCCCAAAATTCACCTTTGTGTTTATATTTTAACTGAAATTTGGTGTAGATGAACAAGGAGTAAAGTAAAATTTCATATTTCCCCCAGTGTTCCCTCTTATCACGTCATTCATTCATCCCATGATTAGTAACAACTGGATATTGAATTGGATATTTTACCTGTAACATCACAAGGAAGCAACTCAAACACCAAAGTGAGTGATAAAATGCATATTTTCAAAAGAAGTATCTGTTGATACTTCCAAGTATCTCTGAGAAAGGGTTATAATGGAATTAAATGTCAGGGGAATTAAATGTTAGAAAAAAATATTTATGAGTGAGAATGAGAGAGCTAAAGGATGCTCTGAGCCAACACAAAGTCTGCAACAGTGAAGAAGAGAGAGCAAGAAGGTTGGTGACAGTGTTTTAGGCTGCTAAACAGTCTTAAGGAAGATTCAGCAAGATCATTGTGAATCCTCAATCTAAAATCACCTGTCAGAGCAATCTTCCTTATTACCAGCCTGCCTTATTATTAGTACTGCACTCAGTTATTGGCTATAGCAGCACCCTGTGGTACAAATGTGGCCAAGGATTTCTAACTGGGGCCTTGATTAATTTTGCTTCTTGAATTTGGCAATCACGATCCAAGAACTTGTTTTACAATTATTGAAAATTTTCATGAGTTCCAAGTCTTGAAAGACATTTTTTGAAACATGATATCATTAGGAGGCATTTAATAGTCATTGTTATGTTTCCCTAATCTCCTTCAAGTCTAATGAGAGGGGTTTCATGTCAGAGAACTTCCTAAGTGTGCCCAGATTTTGAAAGGTGCAATATTATTCTGACTCACATCTGGGAAATTTCAAGAATAAGGGAGATGAACCAGTGAGAAGTTTTGGCAGAGGAATGAGGGAGGGTGCATAGAAATCATCTGTCACTGCCACAGTGTGTCAGGGCACATGATACTTCAATGTTTCTTGTGCATCAGATGTAGCTCACATGAGAGGAAAAAGTTGGCCTGGAGCCTTTTTGACACACCCAGTAGGACTGCCTGGAAAGGGGATGAAATTTCAAGAGAGTCTGTGTGGTGTAGATTATTAGACAGCACAGAGCTATAGACAGAGAAGTAACTGGAGAAATAGAATACATCTAGGGTGAGCTACTTGTCATAGTTTCCCTGAAACGTTTCCTCCTGTAGTACTGAAAGTTACAAGTCCCAAGGAGCCTTCGATTCTGAGCAATTCAGGATTTTTGGTAATCCAGTCTGAGTCAGAGTCAGAGACACCCTTCCAGAAATGCTTTAACAACCCCCCAAAAATCATGCATGAGAGTAAAACTCAAGTTGAAGTTTCACAGTGTGTGTAAAGACAGCTTATACCCATGCCAGTATTTAAGCAGATTTTTACTGAAGGGTAACTGGAAAATGATGCTGAAGCAAGGCAATTCATACCATCCTTTTGGAGCATGTATTTGCTGGGTTACCAAAGAACAGAGAGTAGGTGGCATACACAACAAAATTATTTTTTCTTACAGTTCTGGAGGCCAAAAATCCAAAGTTAAGTTCCTGGCCAGTTTGCTTTATGGTGAGAGGATATCTTACTGTTTGGAGATGGCTGCTTTCTCTTTGTCTTTGCATGGCTGTTTCTCTGTGCCTGTTTAAAGACAGAACAAAAGTAGAGGGCAAGGGGCAAGGAGAAAAGAGGGAGGGGACAGGATGAATGGATGTTTTTTGATATTTCTTCTTATAAGGACATTAATCCTGTCCAATCAGAAACACTCATGACCACATTTAACCATTACTCCTTGTAGAAAACCCATCTCGAAATATAGCCACACTCTGGGTCAGAGTTTTAACAAATGAATTGAGAGTGCTGGGTGAAAAGTCGAGTGTGATTCTAAAACAACTTTATGGAGGAGATATGACTTTGCAACCTGCTATAGTTTGTATTTTAAATGTTCTCCAATAGCTGCTTGTGTATGAATTGTTGGATTGCTAGCCTTTGGCACTACTGGGAAAAGGAGGGACCTTTAAGAAGTGGAATTTATGGGAGAAAGGTCATTCAGGGCGTGCTCTTGAAAGGCATTGTGGAACCCTGGTCCCTTCTTCCTTTCTTTTTCAATTCAATTTTCATTCCTATATGAGGTGCGTAACTTTGCTCTACACCTGCTGTTGCCATGATGTACTACTTTGCCACAGAGCCGAAAAAAAGTGGGCCGATGGATCATGGACTGAAACCTGCAAAACTGTAAGCCAAAATAAGCTTTTCCTTTTTATAAGTTAAATATAATAATAACAGAAAGCTTACTTTTATGAATGAAAGGAAGTATTGTGATGTCTGGAGATGGTTTGTGAATCTTTTCCAGCCTTTCAGACATTATTTTAATACTGTAAAGGAAAGTTGCATATGTAGAGGACTGTTTTTGTTTTGCCTTGTTTTTTTTCTGTTCTGCACAGCAGAGAAAGTTACAAGCCAACACACAAACGGTTCATGAGAAAACCCATACAGATTCT
The DNA here is from genome assembly GCF_012274545.1 of Fukomys damarensis. Taxonomy (NCBI): domain Eukaryota; kingdom Metazoa; phylum Chordata; class Mammalia; order Rodentia; family Bathyergidae; genus Fukomys; species Fukomys damarensis. The sequence continues at coordinate 816,008 of NW_022900920.1, forward strand.
GTACCTAGTCACCGGACTTCGGTGAGGCCCTGGAATTTGCAGTTACAGGAATTTAGCATATGGTGGGACTGTTCTGCTTTAAAAGTGTGGTGTTGCTTATATTTATGAAATTTGAATTTTTAAAAAAAGTTACAGTATTGATTAATCAGAGACTATATCTTCTCATAATTTTTAAAAAATAATAGTTTTTTAATTGAATTTATTGGTACATTCTAGGTATACAGTACAGTTACATTCATTACTGGGATCTTGTACCTTTACATGACAGGTCTTGGTTCTCATTTTTTCCCCTTGTCTCCACCCTCCCTTCACCCCCTCCTACTACAAACACTTTAATTCCATTTAAAAAAAATAAAATAGTTGTAAAATACCAAGTTTAAAGTACATAAAGAATGAAATGCTATTTAGGAAAGAAAGAATTGCACCTTTTTTTTGTTTTTGTTTTTGTTTTTGTTTTTGTTTTTGAGACAGGTCTCACTGTGTAGTTGAGACTGACCTAGAACTCACTATGTAGCCCAGGCTGGTCTCAAAAGACTTGCACCTTCTATAACATCTGCTTGACTCTTCTAGGAAGCATAGCTGTTTCATTCTTTGAGGGCTATAGCAGTTGGAGTTAGCTTCAGTTGTGAGCATGGAGTAACAGAATGCTCAAAAATAAAAAATTAAATGTAAATATATATTTTACACACATATATCTTTTTTCTCATGAAAACAATTTAGGTTTAATGTGGTGATTTGTGTGGTGAGGATAATAGGCTCTTGATAACTTGTTGTTCTATTATACATTCCTTCTATTTTCTAAAGTCACTTTGTGATCTAGAATGGCTACTTCATTGAACAGGGAGGACTAAGGAATTCAAACAAAATCACACTTCTTCCATTTAAGGACAAAATCCAAAAGTTGTACACAAGCATCTGCAAGACATGTGGAAAAGATAGTTTTTTTTTTTTTCTTCTAGTAAGTGAGTGAGCTCAAGGTGAGGGGTGCAGATGGTGCAGAGAGAAAGATTGAAAGGTTTTTTATTATTATTATTCTATAACAGTGGTCAGCCAACTGTGGTTCATTAGTTAGTTGCCTGCTTTTATAAGTAGAATTTTAGTGTAACATAGTTATGCCCAATTTACCTGTTGCCTGTATCTGTATATTCTTTTAGAATATTTTGTTAATGTGTACTTCACATGACATACAATTTACCTATTTAATATGTGCAATGGCTTTTAGTATTCACAGAATTGATTATCACAAAAATCAATTCTAAAATATTTTATTATCAGACTTAAATCTCACACTCTTTAGCTGGCTCCCCAATCTCCTGTCTCCTTCTTCAATGGGCAGCCAACAGTCTTTCTCTCTCAATAGATTTGCCTGTTCTGGACTTTTCATATAAATAGAAACATATAATATGTGAGCTTTTTTTAATGCAATAAATGTATTCAATTTTTGTCATTTAAAAAAAAGACATATAGTGGAATTTAATAGGAAACTGTCAGGTAGATCAAATATGAAACATTTTTTAGCACAGATCTTTGGGGGAGCTCCAGCCCCAACCTAGTGTTTCCCATGTGTACTCAGTTCCTGTTTTTTGCCATCATTTGGGAGCTGTTGATTTTCATGGGTAGTACAGAATAGGACAGAAGGAAATGAACATAGAGCAAATTAAAATGAAATAAATATCAGTGTTCTCAGTGTTCAGCCCTTTCTTTTGCATAAATGCTTTCCAAATTCTTACCAAAAAATTCTGGGAATTCTGAGAGTTCTGAGAATTTTGACAATTTTTACACCTTTATTCCCCTCCCACCATCCCCACTTTATGGAGAAAGAAATTTCAGAAGTCCTTACTAAATCATTCACACTGATATCACCCAAATGCAACTATTGTTTATAATCTCTTTCTGATTGCTTTGAAGTTTCCATCTTTATCAATTTTTTTAGCAATCTGATATATGCCCTTTTTATTGATTTTCTTGATTCATAATATTTTAGTATCTTGTTCATGTAAGTTGCTTCAAAATGTGATCCTTTGTGTCTAGCTTTTTTCACTCAGCATAATGTTTTTAAGATTTATCTATGTTGTAGCATGTATTATTACTCCATTTCTTTCTACGGCCAAATAATATTTTATTATATAGATATTCTATGTGACATTTGCTTATTAATCAACTGATAGACGTTGGGTTGTTTGTGCTTTTTACCTATTGTGAATGACGTTTCTGTACTTACTAGTATATAAATTTTGGGATGGACATATATTTTTATTTATTTTGGATATATACCTAGGAGCAACTAGTAGGTCTTAGGGTTGCCTATACTTAGCTAGTTGAGAGGAATTTCTTGCTTATTTTCCAAAGTGGTTGCATCACTTTACATTCCCAACAGCACTATATGACCATTCTAATTTCTCCATATTCTTGTAACAATTATAACCATTTTACAGGTTGTGAAGTAGTATTTAACTGTGGATTTGATTTACATTTCCTTAATGACAAAAGATGTTACAAAATTTTTAATGAGTTTATTGTCTATTTCTGTATCTGCTTCAGGGAAATGTCTATACAGATCTTGTTTCTATTTTAATTGTATCATATTTTTCATTATTCAGTTGTGATCATTGTTTATATATTATAAATACAAGTCCCTTATCAGAAATATAGATTTTTTATATTTTCTCCCACCTTGTAGGTTGGTTTCTTCCTTTTCTTGTTGATATCCTTTGAAGCACAAGAGTTTACAATTGTGGTAACAGTTTAATCTGTTTTTTTCTTTTGTTGTTTATATTTTGTGTTGTTTACAGGTACTTTTGCATTACAATAGCAGAGTTGAATAGTTGCAATAGAGACAATGTAGTCAGGTGTGTGACCAAAGCCTAAACTACTTACCGTCTGGCCCTTGAAGAAAATGTTGCCAACTCTTATATTTTGACTGTGAAAACCTTTCCTAAAGCATACCAAAGCATGCTAAATGTTTCAAGTACATCTATTACTTGTAATAAAAAGTCTTATTTTGACCTCAGCTGTTAAAATGGTGCCAAGCTTCACAGAGGCTACAGACCTTCTATACTATTTCGCTACTACTCTGTCAAAACTTTTAATCTTTGTATGCACAGAATTATCTTTACTGTAATACCAGTGGGAAGAGAAAGAGAGAGCTGGCATTCTCTTTATGATGATGAAATGGGAAGCCAGTTACAACTAGGGTACACAGTATGATTTCTGCTTCCCTCATTTTCCTGGGTACTAGACTACAATTGGCAATCCCAAGCTCATTAGGAGAATTACATTTAATATTGGAAGTGATTTCTGGACTTTTATTATAGTCCATTCCTGTCTTTTCTAGAGCTAGAGCTTCCAAAGAGATATTTGGATCTGAATATATCTCTCCCAGTACTACATGGATATGTAGTTTTAAAGAAGGAAACTAATACGTTAAGGAAAAATAACATCAAAAGGTAGTGATCAGAAAGAGAACACTAATGTTATTCCAGTTCTCCATGAAGTTGGCTTTATTCCTCACCTATCTAAGGTTTGATTATATGAGCAAGTAAATTCTCCTTTTTATTTGAGCTTTTGTGTTGGCTTTCTGATACTTGCAACCCCAAGTTCCTCAACTAATATGGAGTGTTAACCTGCTAACACCATTGTATGCTGTAGCATTATTCATGCCTAAAGGAGATAGTTGTTAGAAATAAACACTTGAAAGATGTGACAAGCTGTTTATTGCCTACTGTGGTAGAAATTAATAGTGATTATCAGTGTCTAATTTTTCTTGTTCTCCATGAGCACACAGCCTGGACTGTTTCCCAGTTACATTTGCATGTAGAAGTCAAACAGCTAGATGTTACCCATGGAATGTGAGAAGTGATATTTTATTTTTCAATTATGATTAAGAATTAGCACTGGATTATTTTTTTTCTACTTTTCTTCTGAAGGTTAGATGAGGAGAGTTCAAGAATTCTGTACATCTAGAGAAAAGTAGAATCACTAGATATAAGTACCCTAAGCCATTGTGTGACTGCATGAAGCCAAACCCTGTCACTGCATAGAGTATACCCATATTGAACTGGGATATAAAGAAACTTTATTCTGCTAAGATCTAAAAATTTTAAAAATACCATCAGGTAGGCTACTCTGACTAATATATCCACAGTTTTAGTACACTTTATAATCCAGGTGTGGTGGTGTACATCTCTAATAATAATTACTTGGGAGTCTTAGACAGGAGGATTGCTTGAGCCCAGGAGTTTGGGGCCAACCTGGAAAACATAGAAAAACCCTTAATCAAAAACAAAACAAAACAACAAAATTGCTCCCTTTTAGATTTTGATGGGACTGACTAATTAGGACAAAGATACTGTGTAAATATGTCAATCATCTGAATAAATGTGATTAAGACTTAACTAAAGTCATAAGAATGGTGCTACAGCTGTTGGTAGTCTCTATTCGGAGAGTTATATATGAGTCCCATATCCAGTTTGTAGTTTTCTTAGCCATGCTCAAAGATGAACTATTGTGACCATAAAATTTTATGTGGATAATATACAGGCTAGAGTTAACTACTTTGATGAAAATGAAGATGTTGTCATTACCTATGTCTACAACTGGAATCTTACATCATTTACATTATTCAAAATATATTCTATTGAGGCAAGAGAACTGATGGTACTAGTTTATGGTTCTTTAGAGACAAACTCCCTTATTTCTTGTTCTTTCACCTGGGGCCAACAACAGGTAAGTGCACAATCTTTACAGATGGTTCTAAGAAGTCTTCAGTGATGCCCTAAAGAATTCATTTGGCTCCTACTTGTAGATTACATGCTGCATCACAAGAAAGAAAGAAAAAAACGCCTTAATACTGGGCTTTTTCCTCCAAAATAAGTGACATGCTTTAAAAAAAGTATTAGGCCTTCAAATGCTCTATTCTTCATAGCTGTCCTAAAACTTTCATCGAGATATGCTTTCTACTAAAAAATGATTCATTGGGCATTATTTGCTAAGGTAGCCAAGGCCATTACCAACTAACTGATTGCTTCTCAGCCCCAAACCTACCCTTTGCCTGATCTGTATAATTAGACCTGGGTCCATGGGCCTGATCTTAATCATTTTAAGAAGTGGCATCTGAAGAAACATTGTAGGAAAAAGTTCTTCTTCCTGTTTCTGGTGGCTTCTTGAGTGTCCCGAGCTGGATTGCCTTGGGCAACTCGGTCTGCGACTACAGGGGCCTGAACTGGCGATGCGCGAGCGAAGAGGCACACACTTGATACACAAGGAGTTTTCTTTAGTTCCTCATCTCCGGATCTCTACCCCGCTCTCCGCGCCCGGAAGAGGTGGCAACATATATACCATAATGCAACCAATCAGCATACAGAGAACAGATTATTACCTTATAAGGATACATCAAACACCCACGGGAACATATCATGTGATCTACAGGAAAACTAAACCTAATACAAAATGGCTTCATAGGCTATATCATAAAATGGCGGAGGGGCGGATCTATGGTTCTCCACACTTGAGAACATACTTTTATTCTCTCCTGTTCAGCCTGGACAGTTTCCTCTAGTATGGGTTTCTAAAGGGGGCAACTTTCTGTAGTGTTTGGCTATTATGCTCAACTTTAGGCTTGAATAGCTGAGTCATGGGATAGTATAAAGGCTGTGCATGTCAAACCACTGTTCTCATTACCCATTCCTCAGACCCACGTGTACAAGTTCTTGGAGCTTTGCAGGCTGGCTATCTAGTAATCCAACCACTCAAATTTTATCCATGTAACTGCCTGGAGCCACCTCTGTCCAAGACACACAAAAAAGTTGCACTAGGTTCCTATAGCTCCCAGTTCCAGCAGCATCCACAGAAATGCTCTGACTTTTTTCTGTGCACTTGACTTCTGTTGTATGGTCCATCTAACAATCTTAGAACACCTAGGCCCCACAAGGCTGTTTCTGTTTATCCAGCACAGGAGCATATGTACACTTTTGCAACATTGCTAATTAAGTAAACTTAATGTCTTTTATTACAGTTTTACAGATATTTTACAAATATCTTGCATATTGTTTATTTTCCCATTTATTTCTAGCACAATACTTCATATTCCAATATAACAGTAAATAGTGTATTATCTTTAAATTTTTACTTTTAAATTGATCAGAAATGCAACATATTTTCATATATGTATCTTGTGTTCCATCAACTTTGCTAAGCCTTCATATTTATTTTAATTAGCCATATATAGTTTATTAAATTTTTTAGATCCAAAATCATATCATCTACGAATGATTCTCCTTTTTAATATTTATACTTTTAATTTCATTTCTTTATGTACCAGCATGTACACCCAATATAATATGAAATAGAACTGATATTAGTGTCACTTTTGTTGCTGGTGTCCAGTGGAATGCTTTTAACTTTCCACTCTTGAGTATGGTATTGCAATGCTTTTTAATATGTATCCTTTATCAGATTCAGAAGTTTTCGTTAATATTTTAATACATCTTAGTTATTTTATTGGTGTTTCATGCCTAATGATAAGTATATTAGTTTCTGTTCTCATGTAATAGATTATCACAAACTTACAAGTGTGGAACACCACAAGTTTATTATTTCACAGTTCTGGAAATAAGTCGGGCTGGGATAAAATCAAGATTTCAGCCACGCAGTACTTTCTCTGAAAGCTCTAGGAAGAAATCTGTTTCCTTGCCCTTTCTAGCTTCAAGAGGTCATATGAATTCTTTGGTTCAAGGTTTTCCCTTTATCTTTAAAACCATCAACATAGCATCTTCAAATCTCTTTCACTTTGACCCTCCCATCTTCTGTTATAGGACTCTTGAGTTTAAATTAGATCCACCTAGATAATTCTGTATATCTTCCTGTATCATAATCTCGAATTTACTCATATCTGCACAGCTTCTTTTACCATGTAAGATAGCAGAGATTTTTAGGGGAATAGAACATGGACATCTTTTTTGGAGGGGGCATTATTTTACGTGACAGGTGAAAATGTTGATTATTTGTTTTTCACATTTTCAATCTGTGTCACTGTTTCTGGGAGTTCCTGAAACTATGCCCTTTTAGTAGTTCTATGTTCAACTTTTCCTTTCATTACCAAATGATATCATACTTTAGTATTTTTCCAATAAATTTATCTTCAGTTTGTGTGCAACCATAACAAAGACTTGATGCTTGTCAAAAACACAAAATATTATCAAGCAAGAAGTGGAAGTATTTTTGCCTTTCTTCCAATTTAGTTAATCTTATTATACTGATCTAACTATATTTAATAGTTTGTTTAAAATGCTTTCATATTTTTCTCGGCATATACATGCGAGATTATATCATTTTATAACCTAAATTTGGAATAGTTTCACTTAGCAATATATTGTGGTATTATTTCTGTGTCAAGATACATAAACAGAACTTCAGCTTTTTAATAGGTGCATAATATTCTGTTATAGTCTATATTCTATTATATATAGTGGTGCTCTATTCATTATCTGCTAATGGACATTTGTGAGTGTCTTAGTCACTTTTCTCATTGCTGAGACACAATACTTAACACGCACAAATTAAAGGGGAAGATTTATTTCAGCTCAGAGTTTATAGAGATTTCTGTCCATAGTCAGCTGGCTATGAGGCGCTGTGGCATGACCAAGGGACATCACAGAGGAGAAACTGACCATGGCAGAGTAGGCAGGAGGAAATCAGCAGTGAAGCAGCAACAGCAGCTGTTCTCCCTTTCACCTTTATCCCATCAGGCAATAAGCCTTTTTGGTGGTACCACCCACACCCAGGATGGACCTTCCCATTGTCCACACCCAGAACTATGATAAACCAATTAGTGGACTAATCCAGTACCACACACCCTTAATCTAAGTATCACACACTCTAGATCCAGACACCTCTGAAGCCCCACCTTGAGCACATGAGGCTTTGGGGGTACATCTAGACACAAGCCATAACAATGAGCACGCCTGAGGGCTAAGGGTTTAGTTCAGTGGCATGGGTGCCTGCCTGGTAAGTGTGAGGTCCTGAGTTCAATACCTCATACAGAAAAAAACTCTAACAAAACAACAACAACAAAAAAAAAACCAACGAGCATTCCCAAACTTGTAGTATTACAAAGCAAACTATAAAATTATTCTGTTCATTTATTACTCATTTTTTAATTCAACAAAAATTGTTCTGCCCATAGTATGAGCTAGGCCCTTTTCTAAGAAGTTTATTTTGTGGGTAGAGGAAGAAACAAATAGAACTAGTACATATGAACTAAATAATTTCACCTAAACATGAGTTCTTTTAAGCCCAAAGGGGACGGGCAAATTATAAAGAGTGAAGAGTGTGGGCATAGACCTTTGGGGACAGTGGAGAGTTGTTTCCACAGGTAGCATTTGACATAAATCCTGAAGGATGTGAAGGAGCCAGACCTGTATAATTAAGGTACAGAAAACAATAAAAGCAAATATCATATGGCAGTAGCCCCTTGGCAGCTTGGAGGGAAAGGAAGCCAGGGTCAGTTATAGTTCTCAGGTGTAATCAATAAAAGCCAGTGTGACAGTTTAATCCAGTGGTGGTGAACCAATTGCTGAAGCCAGCTGTACTATTAAAAGCTCTAAGATGTTTTCTATCATTGATTTAAACAAATAAGGAATTTACTGAAAGATACCTGGCAGCTCACAGAATCTCTGGGAAGGGCAGTGAAGTCAGTTGGGAGATAGGCTGGTCAATACAGATCCTCAAAAATTACACCAAATAACTGGTTTTGTGGGAATATTTCAGCCAGTGACTGATGGTGATAGGGACTGTGGTATAAACCAGTAACATTACTGACATTGCTGGCTCTGAAATTTCAGTGTTCCTGCTACTATCATCTGACCTTTACCCTTGATCTTAGCCAAAAGGCTGACAAGTGATTCATCTTACCTTTATTTGAAACACCATTTTCCAATGTAAATCTGTAGAAATGTTAGTTAAGTAGGTCTTTATGTATATTGTTTTGTATTAGTACTAGTAGTTCTAGACTAAATTCCTAGAACTATAGGGTGTAAAGGAAATTTAATTGTTTGACAGGTGGTGTTAAATCAGCCCCAAAGGGTGTAGGAGGTTATACTCCCACAGTTTATAAAAGTGCCAGTTTCCTACTCAATTTTAGATTTGTGTTGTAGAGTAGGTTTGTAGAGAGACTGTATAGCTGAAATTGGTCTTGGGTCTTAGAGTCAATAATTTTGTATCATTGAGCAAATTAGTTTACTTCTCTGTTACTAAGAGTGCTAATTGTCCCCTAATATCTGTTCTTCTTTCCCATACTTACAGAACCCTAAATTTTATCCAGAGCTATTAAGAATCAATACAAGTTTACTAGTTTCCCATAGTCATAGGCAATATCAAGACCTGCAGGATGAATATAAGCAATAACACTGGATAGAAAAACTCAGATATTTATACCACTGAGTTAAAATTATTGAGAACAGTAAGATTCTGGGTGTCAAGAAGGTTTAGGAGTATCTTAATTGGTTAATTTTGCTTACATATTCCCTTTTATATGCATAGAAATAATATATAATGCTTAAGGAAATAAACAAGTTTTATTTCAATAAGTGCACAATAAAAAATTTGAGTGTTATAAAACATTGTCACAATTTAATTGGAAGCATATTTTGTGTTCTTGGTTTGATTAAAAGCAAGCAGGGCTGGGGATATAGCTCAGCGGCACAGTGCCTGCCTGGCAAGCATGAGGCCCTGAATTCAATTCCTGGTACAAAAAAA
>NW_022900920.1:825800-854715 GCF_012274545.1 Fukomys damarensis
GGAAAAAAAAAAAAAAAAAAAAAAGCAAGCAGTAGTTGTCCCTAATATCCATTCTTGTTTCCTTCATAGTAATAGAAATCTCATACTTAGTAGGGCTCAGGGCTGCTAAAAATAAAGATTCAGCATTTCTTACAACTAGGTCACATGACTTGGTTCTGGCAAATGAGACAGGGTAGAAAAGATGTGTGCAAATCCTAAGTCACACCTTTAAAGAAAGGGTTGTACTCTTTCCTTCTGTCTGTCTCCCTCTCTCTCTCTCTCTCTCTCTCTCTCTCTCTCTCTGTCTCTCTCTCTCTCAGTCATTGGGATCAAGTTACAGTGGTTGAATTGGTGGAAGTAGGTCACTAGGGGTGTGAATTTGAAAGCCATCGTGGGACTCCATCCCCATTCTCTTTCTCCCTCTTCTTCCTGTCTGTCATGAAGTGAGCCATGTTGTTTCACTGCATGCTCTTTGCCAGTATGTTCTGTCTCATGATAGACCCAGAAGCAGTGGAGCCAAATAACCATGAACTGAACCTCAGAAACCTTGAGCTGAAATAAGCTTTTATTCCTTTAAGTTGTTAACTCAGGTATTTTGTCACAGTGCTGAAAAACTGATTAACACTATCCCTGATATTATAAGCTGCCACACCAGTCCTGAGCTGCTTAAACCTAGATTGTTGCACAAGAGGGGAAATTGTTTCAATTTGCTGTAGAGTGGTATTTTTGAGTCTCTATGATAGACTATTAACATATAATGAACACAACCTACTTCATTGACGTGTAAATTTTAAAATCATGCATTTAGAATGCTTAGCACAGGCATATAATACTGTAACATCTTAAATTTTCAAAATAAGTCATGACAGATTTTAAATTTGAATTCAGTGTCCTTTCCCTTTCTTTGTGTATTCAGTAAATACTTACTAAGTATGTACTACATGCCAACAACTGTACCTGACCACCAAGTACAGAATGGGAAACAGACACAATAATTTTTAGTATGAAACATTCACAATGAAAATCTAGAAGTTACAGCACAGGTATTCAGTTTCTCATCAGTGGGCAGGTCTTGAGGAGGAGAAATATGCATGATATATGTATAATGGTTCTGAGGAGGGGTGAGAAACAGCCTGGAGAGACCAGCAACTCAAGCACCCTCTTTGACTACCATCTCTGCCACATCCACCACTGTCGAAAACAGACAATAACCTTAAACAACTTGCTTTTTTCTTTATCATGGGGGCTGCATTGAAGGCTAACAAAAAAGCTCAACTAAAAATATTAGGTCACAGTCAGTTATCACCAGCTATTTAAGGAATGCAAACTCTATGAAGGAAAACGAGAGAATTCAGAACCAATGAAACAACAATAAGTAAGATTATTACTTATAATAAGTAAGATTAATATTCTCAGAAGAAAAAGTATTTGACATGTAAGAACAAGTGATTTACAAAAATAAATATGTTTGAAAAATATAGTTTCTTAAAGTAAAAATTTAAGTAGATAGACTGAGCAGCAGAGTAGTTGTAGCTGGAGATTGGTGTGGTGAATTGCTATTTTGGGCAAAAGAGAATAAGAAGAAAGATCAGAATAGCTAGTGTGAGTACAGTGCTTATTATATTAAAGGCATTGTCCTATGCTCTTTATACATATAAAACTCATATAATTCTCAGAACAAGCCTGGGAGGAATGTTCGAGTACTTATTCCTATTATACCGAGAAGAAACACAAAACATGAAAAGAATCAGTATCAGACAAAGTCACTTCTCTAGTAACAGCCAATATTTTATTACAAGAAGTCTTGTATTAAAATTTGTATTTTACACACTACAATGGTAGAACGGTTAAATGAAATACTCAGATGTATAAAGGATCAATCCAGCCAGGGATTTAGCTCAGTGCTGAGTTCAATCCCCAGTACCCCCCCAAAAATTTATAAAAGATCAATCCCAAAGCATAATGTTAAAAATAATAATATTTAACCATAATAATTTCTCAGAGTAAATGAAAGACATAAATCTTTCAATTGAAAGGCTCCATGTGTATTGGACATATGGAGATGCTGGGATATAGTTTACTGAAATATTAGAAAGGCAGAGATGAAGATACAATCTTAAAAGTCATGACAGGCAGTCTACAAAAGGAATGAGAATCACAGAAATAAGGTTTTCATCAGCAATACTGGATACAAAAAAAGGCAACTATATTTTTAAAACATTAAAAAATAATTTTGAAACCAGAATTCAATTTTCAAAGCCTCTTCCAAACCAAAGATTGAAAAAAGTGTATTTTATAATATCTCAAAGACTCACAAATGTATCACCTGCAGACTTCTATATATTGTGGAAAGACACAGTGAAATATAAGAAACAGGGTTGCACATGCAATTAGTAAATTTATTGTTGCTTATATAAGTATTGCTTATACAATGTTTCTCCACAGCAACCTGGCATGTATATTTTAGATTATATTTTTGCCACATGATATTTTCCAAAAGTAAACATAATGATATTTTCAGTCCACTTGCTTTTCCAAACATTCCCCCCCAAAATTGAGATGGAATCTTCTTTTTTTTTTTTTTTTCTTTGAGGCTGAGCAGCCTTTATTGACTGAACAAAAGAGTGCACAAATCTGATGTGACTTCTGAGATTTCAAAGTCAGCCTGACTTCCTCTTGTTGGAATGTTTGCTCTGGAGAAACCAGTGACCATGTAATGAGGAAGCCAAAAACTAGTCTAGTCATAGCCACTCATGAAAATCATGAACTTTACTTCCTAAATACATATCTTAGTTACTTATCTCATTCCTGAGACAAAACACCCAAAGTTAAGGGAGTAAAGGCTTATTTCACCTCACAATTTGTAGAGGTTTCAGTCCATGTTTGGCTGGTTCCAAGACAGAGTGACATGGCAGAGGGGAATTGTAGGGGAGAAATATTCCATGGCAAGCAGGCAAGAGACAGCAAAGCAGCAAGCAGCAACAAGAAGCCACAGCCTTAATAATCTATCCAGGCTGTAAGATATTAATTAGTGACACCCACACCTAGGGTGGGATTCCCTTCATCCCAGCATCCTAGATGCAGCCACCTCCAAAGAGCCCCACCCAGCACTGTGTGAGGCTTTGGGAGACATAGATACAAGCCATAACAGCATATATGGCTATGCTTTATGGAAAAGGAAGGACATAAAAATGAACTAAGACCACAAATGGAAGAGCTAAGAAATTTGGAGAATCGTTCTTTTGTAGGATTTGGAATGAGTTCTAATGAATGAACTTTAAGATTTGCCTAGTTGGATTTCAGAATTGCTATGAACCATACATTGTATCCACCCCTCACCCCACCTCCTACTTTTACACAAAAGCATCAATAGTAGCTATCCTGTGCCTGTACCACCATTCTGTGTTTGACACAGAAGATTCAGATAAAATGTCTTTTCAGTTTATATGCCTTCAGATTGAGAGGAACAACACCTGAGGAACTTTTATGAAGGAACTACAAACAAGGTGATAAATCCACACCTGGACTTCACCTCAATATTAAATTTTGTTCTCTGCACTAATGCTGTGATGAAACTTTGGAAGGTTACTGTGTTCTTCATATGAAAGGGACACATGGTGGAATATGATAGCTAGCCAGCAACATGACTTCCAGTGGTTTTTGACTCTTAGTATTAACACACTTGTATAGTCATCTCCTCCTGAACTGAATACAGTTAGTTTCAATAACCAGTGAATTATTGCAGAAAAGAGAATGTGACTCCAGAGACAATGTCATAAAAAATAATGTGGTTTACATCTGTGTTCTCTTGTATCACTGGCTTTCACAGCACAACTGCCATGCCAAAAATATGTTCAGCTACCCCAATGGAGAAGTCCAAGTGACGCTACTTTGGAACTACCTGCAGAATTAGCACCAATCTGCCAGGCATGTGAATAAGACATCCTGCAAGTGGTTCTTTAACCTTAGTCAGACCTTAAGTGACTAGCAAGCATCTTGATTGCTATTGCATGTAAGTCTGTGCCAGGAATCCTTTGCTACAATGCTTCTGAACACTTCAGCCACACAAACTGTAGGAGATAACAAAGCTTTGTTATTTTCAGCTACTAATATTTTGGGTCATTTATAAATAATTATAAATAGCCAATACATGAGTTTTCATCAAAACTGAGAGTATTTTTTTCATTAAGACTATAAGCAGGATAAATATTTCAAAATAATACTAAAATGCAAAAGCTAAACTGCTAAAAACAAAGACAAAGGGAAAATTATAAAAGCAAAACTATTATTACAAAGGTAGATGAGAGTATTATATTGAATGAAAGAAAAGTTGGCAAGATAGCTATGACTTCTCAATAGAAGACAGAGGCAACATTGAGATAGATTCAATATGGTGCAATAAAATAAATGCTAACCTAGAATTCCACACCAACCAAAACTGAAGTGATTTAGGTAACATAAATGCATCTTGAGGCAAGCAAAAACTGGAAAATCTTCTCACCAGCAGTCACATACTGAAAGATATAATAAAGGGTATTTTTTTCCAGGAAAATCATCCCAGATTGAATTATAGGGTTACAAATTACTATAAAAGCATGTTAAAATAAATCTCAATCAATTATGTCAGTATAAAAAGACAGCAATAACAGTGTTTTTTGCGCTTTAAAATATAAAGAGAATTGAATATATGAAGAATACCATGTCAGGAAAAGTGGGATTAAACTGAGATAAAGTATTCTCTTTTTTTATTGAACAAAAAAAAGGATAAGAAGTACACACACACACACACACACACACACACACACACATATATATATAATATATATATCTTAGTAATAATAAGTCAATGATGAATAATATAAGCTATCAATCAGGCTCTTGGAGATTACTGCCAAACTGATAAAAGGAAAAGAAAGGAATAATAAAGTACCCAACCAATCTAAAGGAAATAAACAAAGGGGAGAAAGGATCATTAAAAAATAGGAAAACTAGAAAATAAATAGTAAGACAGTAAATTTAAATTCACATGTATGCTTAATTATATTAAATACAAATGACTATATTGTCCAGTTAGGAAATAATGTTTTTACCTATTAGGAAAGAACGATATGGTGTTTAGAAGAGAAAAAATTTTAATTACAAGTTTGTAAATATTAATTTAAAGAGAGCTAGTATTCATACATCACTATTAGAGAAAGTAAAAGTCAAGAAATATATATTACGAGAAATAGCCTCATTTCAAAAAGACAAAATATTTAATTTACCAGGAAGATATAATAATTTGTAAATGTATGCATACACATTATATAATATTGGCTTAAAATATGTAGAGAGAAAGATCAGCTGAATGTTGCAATGGCACACACCTTGTAATGCTAGCACTCTGGGAAGCTGAGGCAAAAGAATCTAAGCTCCAGCCTAGCTTGGGCAATTTAGGAAGAACCTGTTTCAAAATAAAAAAATGAAAAGGGATGGGGGTGTAGCCAATGTGAAGGCTCTAGATTCAAGGCCCAGTACAAGGAGAGAGAGAGAGAGAGAGAGAGAGAGAGAGAGAGAGAGAGAGAGAGAGAGAGAGGGAGAGAGAGAAAAGAAAGGACAGAATTACAAAAAACAGACATATCTGGTGTCATAGTAGTATTATATTTTAAATATATTTATCTTAATAAATGGAAAATACATAAGTTTTTTGAAAATCACTTAAGATGTAGATGAAAAGTAATTAATATGAGCCTAAGTGATATGCACAAAACACTAAACCCATTTCTATAGTATGTACTTTCTTTTCAAGAACCAATGAAATATCTATAAAATTGAATATACCCAAGACTGTGAAGCCAATCTCAAAAAAATCAGAAAGAACTGAAATTGTGAAAAATACATTCTCTAATCACAGTAGAATTGAAATCAATGACAGAAAAATAGAAAAAGCAAATACCACATGTTCAGATGTTAAGCTATACACTTCAAGGATCTCATAAATAAAATAATAAAATATTTTAACCTGAACAATGGTGAAAATACTACAAATAAAAATTGGACATGCAGCTAAACTATTGTTTAGAGGAAAATTTGTAGCTTTAAATGCTTGCACAATAATGGAGAAAGGCTGAAATTGAGGATTCATTAAAAAAGTGAGGGCCAGAGTATAAGTTAGAAAAAAAAAAGTGCAAAAGCAATATCAGAAATTAATAAAATTCTCAATAGAGAAGATAAAAAAAAATCCAAAACTAGATTTCTTAAAAAGATTTTTTTCAAAAAGAATGGGAAAAATCTTTGAGAGAATGACTTTAAACAAACACAAGGAGAGAGAGGTAGAGAGAGAGAAAGTTCACAAATAATTTCTATCAGCAATGTATAAGTGAATATAAAAATATTTTCTAAACACAGGAAAATAATAAAATCTTATTGTTAATAAGATTGATATTTAAGAAAAATGGACACGTTCTAGGAAAATATAACTATAAAATGAACATAAGAAATGGCTGGAGGGCTGCAAAGATGGCAGAGTGGTAAACAACAAAGTAACAGCCTCTCCAAGATTTGGTGTTCAGACCCTGAAATATAACAATATGAGGAAGAGAAGGAGGGGATCAGGTCCCCAGATCCCAACAAGGATCTCAAGTGAGAATTGAAGCCTATGGGGAAAGCAAAGAGAGAGATCCCAATGAAGAAGGAGTTAACAAGCGGTGCTTTCTCCCTGAGCTCTGACTCACTGTGTGGGAAGGTCAGCTTGAATTTGCAGATACATGTTGACTACTGGCAACCCTAGAAGCCTCCATAGAAAAATGCATCACTTGACTGGAGCAGTGGATGCAGTGGCTAGTGAGTTATTTGAATTCATATGTTCCCCATGACAGGGCCATTGGCTGGTTGCCAACTTGGAAAAGGGAAAACTGAGCTCACAACTCACAGCAGCTTCAGGTTGGCTCCATCTAGTAGCTCCCAGTGTCAAGGTGAGGCAGAACTGAGTTCAAGTTGGCAGAAGGTCAAGGAACTGAGCACAAGCCAGCAAGAGCCACATGGAGTGTTGCAGGATGAACAAATTGGGTTCTGGCCTCACAGGCAGAAATCAGTCTGAACTTCAGTGGAACTAAAGAGGCAAGTTTGCTGAGATTATCCATTACCCTGTTGTAAATCTAAGGCTGTCTTGCTGGGATTAATCAACATGGATCTGAGCTCTGTCTGCCCACTTTGTCTACCAGAGACAGCAGAGACATGTCCTGAAATAGACTTCTTTTTCTCTTTTTCTTTTTTCCCCCTTGGTTATTTTTTTATTGTCATTCTGTTCTGTTCATTTTTTCCCTCCTGTCTTCTTTACCAGTTTCCCAAAGTTCACATAATCTTCCTTTGCCCCCCAGCCTTGCTTCTAATCTCTTCCTCTTCTTTTGTTTCTCTATTTTTCTAACTCCTTTTAAATTTTCCCTTGAGGATAAAAATCACTATATTGAGGGCATATTTACTGTACACAATTTTCTGCTTTGCTTTAGATTTTGTTGTACAACCACAAATCTAATTCATACCATTAAAGGTGGCAGATTAATAAGTACCATAGTTTGTCATTTTTTATGCTGTGTTTGGAGCTATTGTTATTACTTATTGTACTATTTTAGCCAAGGTGACATAATTGTTCTAATCACTTTTTCTTCCTGCCATGCCAAAACTGAGATTATCTGAGGGTAATTAAATAATACTATAAGCCAGTGCCAAAAAACCAGAGTCTAGGTCAAGTAGGCAGTAACTTCTTCTCCCCAATAAATTGAATGGACTCAAAACTCAAAAGCCAGCAACACCTAGAAGACCTCTTGGAGAACTAGTCATTTTTCAAAGGTTCTCAATACCAGCAATAAAGCTAGTTGCTATAAACAATTTACAAGGATCAACGTTGGAATTAAACTTTAAAAAATGAAAGAAAATGAGAAGACACAGAAGCATGATGCAAACACAGACTTCCAGCTTGTCAAAGGAAAACTCAGGGGGTAATGACGTGGAACAATTTGAAAGCCAACTACCTGGGCTCTTTGAAGTAGTAATAGCAGAAATAGCAAAGCAAATGGATGAGCCTCTAGAAAAAATGAAATCATAAATAACTTCTCAAATAACTAAAGAGATGGTGACCATAGTGAAGGACATGGTTAGTGACTCTAGAGCAGATACAGTGTTTTTTTTTTTTTTTAAAAAAAGAGGAGAATAGGAAAAGGGTAGAAACCATGAACACCCGGTATAGGAAAGAAATAGAATCCATGAAATACATTCAAACTAATATCCAAGAGACTTACAATTCCATTAAAAGTAAATGCAGCAGAATGAGCCAATGTGAGAACAGACTATCAGATATAGAAAACAAGATTGTGGTTAGTGATTATGAAAAGACAGATTTCTTAAAAATAGCAAGGGACCACACACAAAAAAAAGCAATCCAACAGCTGCTAGATGATGCAAAGAAGAATAGCATAACATTGATCAGAGTAGATGAAAAAGCAGGAAATAGCAGAAATAACATTAAAAACCTGTCCACAGGAGTAATCAGAGAAAACATTATAAGCATGGGAAAAGAATTTAATACACAATTAATAAGTGAGGCATATAGAATATCAAATAGCCATTAAATAAAAAAAAATATACACCAAAGCATACAATACTCAATCTTCCAGAAATTCAGTACAAAGAACAGAATATAAAAAATGGTTACAGAAATGAATCACTTATTAAGAAAAGCCCATCAGAATCACAGCAGACTCCTCAACACAAACCCTCAGGTCAAGGAAAGCTTTGAGTGACGTATTTTAAACCATAAAAAGGAATATTCTTCAGCCCCAATTGATGTACCCCACAAAAATATCTTTTAAAATTGATTGGGCAATACGATACTTTTATGACAAAAAACACTTGAAGAAATTCATGATGACCAAACCAGCACTCGAAAATGTTCTGAAGAACAGTCCAGAAAGAGATAAAAAGGACTACAACTTCAGGAACCCCTACAGAATGAATCCACCAGGCAAGGAAGTAATTAAATAGAGGAGGAAAACTAGGAAACCAACAACAGGAAAAATCACATGACAAGGATAAGTCACTGCATATTAGTTATAACCATAAATGTAAGTGGTATCAGTTCACCAATGAAAAGAAACAGAATGGTACAATGTATCAAGAAGCAAAATCCAACAATATGCTGCATACAAAAATTACATATAATTTAAAAAGAAATACAAAGACTGAAAGTCAAAGATGGAAAACAATACTCCATGCAACAGGAAACTGGATAAAAAAGGGGTAGCTATTCTATTTGCAGACAAAGTGGATTTCAAGGGAAGACTGATTAAGATAGATGAGTTCACTACATCTTGTAAAGGGTACAATACAAGGGGAAGGTATATATACACACACACATCAAATATAGCACACCCAACTATATAAAACATAGTAAGCAGCATGAAAAATCAAATAAGCACTAAAACTACTGTAATGTGGGACCTCAACATCCTACTGTTACAAAAGACAGATCAATTAGACAAAAAAGCAGCAAAGAAATATAAAAACTGAACCAAACTTTTGAACAACTGGACTTAGTAGATGTCTACAGACTTAGTAGTTTTGTTTTTTTGTTTGTTTGTTTGTTTTCTTGTACCAGGGATCGAATTTGGGTGCTTGCATTTGTGAGGCAGGCAACAGAACCTGTTTCACACCACAGCATCAACATGCACATTCTTCTCAGCTCTCCAAAATAGACCATATACTACCTCATAGACTATGCTTAAGTAAGTGCAAAGGAACTGAAATTATCCCATGCATATTATGAGATCATAGAGCAATTAAATTCAAAATCAATGTCAAAAGAAACAAACAAAAAACTTCATAAACACATAGAAATTGAATAACACCCCCCTGAACAACCAATGGGTCACAGATGAAATTAAAGAAAAATTTGACAGTTTAAGTAATTAAGCAATTGTGGCAATATAACTTACCAGTACTTATGGGATGTAAGGAAAGCAGTCCTACAAGGGAAATTTATAGCAGTGAATTTCCATAGCAGAAAAACATAGTGAGTTCAAATAAACAACTGAGTGCTAAACCTAAAATTTCTAGAAAAAGAACAAGTCAAACCCAAAGCTTGTATGTGGGAGAAAATTATAAAGATCACAGCAGAACTTAATGAAATTAAGACCAAGAAAACAATAGAAAGTATCAATGAATTTAAGAATTGGTTGTTTGAGAGATTAAATAAAATTGACAAATCCATATCCAACCTTATAAAAAAAGGGAAAAAAAGACAAATCAATGAAATTAGAAATGAAAAAGGTGAAATAGCCACAGATCCTACAGAGATCATCAATACCTACTTCAATAATGTGTACTGTAAGAAGATCGAAAATATAGAAGAAATTGACAGATTCCCGTATACATATGAATTACCAAAGCTGAACCAAGAAAATATAAAAATTATAAGTGAAATTTAAAATGTAATTAAAAGCCTACCAACAAAGAAAAGCCCAGGGATTCACTGCTGAATTCTACAACAATGTGAGAGAACTTTACTCCTCAAACTCTTTAACGAATTTGAAAGGGAAGCAATACTCCCAAATTCTACTGGAATCAAGTGTTACCAGACAAGGATCTAACCAAAAAAGAGAACTATAGGCCAGTCTTCTTAATGAACACAAATGCAAAACTCCTCAATAAGATACTAGTAAACTGAATGCAGCAAATTGTAAAGGTTATGCACCATGACCAAGTAGGATTCATCCCAGGGATGCAGGGATGGTTCAACATGTGCAAATCAATAAATGTAATACACCACATTAACAGAACCATGGACAAAAACTACATGGTCATTTTTTTATTTTTTGTACCAGGGATCAAACTCAAGTGAAGCAGGCAGCAGAACCACTGAGCTAAATCTCCCAGCCCTACATGATCATCTTAATAGACAAAAAAAGTAATTGACAAAGTTCAACAATCATTTGTGATAAAAAAAAAAACCCTACAGATAATTGTAATAGAAGGTCTCTATTTCAAAATGATTTTTAAAAATCTATGACAAACCAACATCATACTAAATGATCAAAAACTGAAAGCTTTCACTCTAAACAGAAATAAGATAAGGATGTCCACTCTTATCACTCCTATCCAATATAGTTCTGGAAACATTAGCCAGAGCCATTAGACAAGGAACAAAATAAAAGGACTAAGGATAGGAAAGGAATAAATGAAATTATTTGTAGATTACATGATTCTCCAGATAGAAGAACCCAAAAAATTTACCAAAAGACTTCTATATTTAATAACCAAATTCATTAGCATAGCTAGATACACTCAAAAATCAATAGTGTAAGAAACTAAAAGAGTAAATAAGGACCAAAATATATAACAGGTATTAGAAATGGGAAGAAAGGGCTGGGGATTTAGCTCAGCGGTTTGGTGGCCTGCCTTGCAAGCGCAAGGACCCGAGCTCAACCTTTGAATATATACCCAGAAGTGGAATCCCCAGTACCAAAAAGAAAGGAAGAAAATTTTCACATGGGAAGAGGGCAAAGAGGAAGAAAGGAATGGACAAGCAAAAAAAGAGAAGAGAAGGAAAAAAACTGAAGCAAAGCTTTGGTAAAAAAGGAAGGAAATAGGGAGGTGAGGGGAATGGGGAAAAAATAACAAGATACTTCATTTATAGGTACAAATTCCCTCTGTCTCAAAAAATCAAAAGCAAAAACAAAAATAAATTTGCTTAGTCACCATCATATGATGACAAATAACTATACTTTGCCCTCATTACACCTGTTTTTAAGTAAATCTAAAATCCTATGATGACAGTGATTTTCTCTGAACACTTAAAAAGTTTTGACATTGTTTTATAGCATCTATGACTGTGTTAAAATTTTTATTTTAGTTTATCCTATTTTGTATTCAATCTGTTTTTTTTTTCCTCACTGGAAACTTTAAAATGTTTTTTTGTTCACTTTTGTTAGTTCACTGTGGTTTGTCTAGATATGTTTTTATTTATCTTACTCAGTGCCTGTAGTATATTTTCAAATGAAGGATTCTTAAATTTCTTCAATTCAGAAAACTGTGCAGCCTTTATTTATTCAAATACTGTCCAACATTAACACATTAGCATACCTCTGGTACTCTTGTAACAAATGTATGTTACAAACATTCAGTCTTTTCTCCATGCTATTAACTGCTCTTTATTGTGTTTTAATGTATTTATCTCTTCTTGCTATACATTTCAGGGAAATTCCTCAAAACTATCTTCACTTTTATTCTCTTTTCTATTGTAGTCATTTATAGGCTTTATTCATTTGATTAATTTATGTTATTTTCATACTATATTTTTATTTGCAAGATTTCTAGTGACTATTTTTAATATCAATCTGTGTTTCATTTCTGCCTGCTTCTTTATTTATTTTTTTGTTACGTTTTTCCTTCATATACTGTTGTGAAGCAGTTCATTTTCTTCTGGTGTGAATTCATTTTCTGGAGTTTAATTGTATTGGCCACTTTCATCGCAAATAGATTATTTTATCACATTTGAAATTTAATTTACATCTTCAATTTGAGTAGGAAGCTGATATTTTGCTGATTTCCCTTGCTCTCTGCTCACTCTTGCACATCTAGTTAGTTTGAAGTTGTCTTTCTCAGCCTACCTCAGTCTCACAAGATGGAATAAGATTGTATATTATAAATTTCAGTCCTTATGTTCTCATTTAAATGGAAACTATTGTAAGTCTCCATAGAGTCAGTGAATAATTTTGCTTTGTCCCTAGGTCTTCTAATACTGTTCTGGGATTTTTTTCTACTTTCTCCTGATTTATAGCTTATATTTTGTCATTTTTATATCTTGGCTTTTTCTTGTTTTACTCCCTAATTTTAGGAAAGCATTATCTATATGATAAAGAGTGTTAGGTAAATTTTGGAAAATTTCTTTCTCTGAAATGTCTTGATTCTACTTTCATATTTAATTTCCCTTAGAATTTTTGGATCAAATTCCATTGTTGTTGAGCAATTTGTTTAATAGTTGAAAAATCTGATTCCATTTTTATTTATAATCTTTTGCATGTGACTTGCCCCCCACCCTAAGATTTTAGGCTCTTAATATCCTGATGTTGTAAATTCTACAATGATGTGGTCATTTTGGTGTCATTTAGTGTAGAATTCAGTTTGAAAATTCATGTTCTTCAGTTCCGGAGCATTTTATTGTATTATTGTATCAATTTAATAATTTCCTCTCATTTTATGGGGCTCCTATTAATTGGATGTTAGATTTTATTTTTTTGCGTCTGTTGCTTTCTGTTAGCTATTCTGTTTTGTTTTTGTTTTTGTTTTTTTGGTACCAGGGATCAAACTCAGGACCTAGCACTTGTGAGGCAGGCGATGGAAACACTGAGCTAAATCCCCGGTCCTTGTTAGCTATTCTGAATACCATTTCTATGATCATAAGTATACCACCATCCCTTCACAACCTTGCTTTCAATTCTTTCAGAAACATGCCCAGAAGTGGAATTTCTGGATCATAATGTAATTTGACTTTTACTGTTTATATAAGATAGACATTTCTATCAGTTTTTATCCACTTCCTTTCAGTCTGTTCATGTCTTTATATATGAACCAAATCTTTTGTGGACAGAAAATAGTTGTTGTTTTTCAATCCATTTTAACAATTTGCCTTTGATTGGAAAGTTTAATCCATTTATATTTAAAGTAATTATTGATAAAGACAGACTCCCTTATGCACTTTTGCTATTTATTTTCTATATGCTGTATAGCTTTTCTGACTGTTATTTCCTACATTATTCTTTTCTGGTCAGTTGGATTTTTTGAAGTGAAATATCATTTTTTAATCAAAAATGAAAAATTTTTATTTTTTATCACTACTACAATTAGTTTCCCCGATTATAACCCATAATCAGTGTCACCTACAATACAGGAACATCATACAGAAGAGAACCACCTCAGTATCTCCTTATATATATATTAGGACCACTGAACTCAGAAAAAGCAGAGCTGGGCTTACTACTAAGTATTATTTTAGAAACTTTTACCATTTAAAGGAAATCAGAGGAAGATTTAGATGGCAGAGAACCTGTACAATAACTTAAAAAGTTAACAGCTTGTAGTGATAAGATCATCTTGAGCAGCTTTCTTAGCAGTTCTAGGCATAAGTCTCTCTCTCTCTCTCTCATTTCCATTATTGTATTATTATTATAATTACTATTTTGGCGGGGTACCAGGGATCACACTCGGGACCTTGCACTTGTGAGGCAGGCAGAAGAACCAATGAGCTAAATCCCCATCCCATTTCCTATAATTATTTTATTTGTGGTTGCTACAGGGATCACATTGAGCATGTTAGAGTTATAACA
This sequence comes from Fukomys damarensis, assembly GCF_012274545.1. Lineage (NCBI taxonomy): Eukaryota > Metazoa > Chordata > Mammalia > Rodentia > Bathyergidae > Fukomys > Fukomys damarensis. Next base: position 840,137 of record NW_022900920.1, read on the forward strand.
GCAATCATTGAAGCAATTAGTAAATTAATAAATTAGTTAATTTACACCAGTTTAATCTCAGTAACTTACAGAGTTTGCTCTTTTAATTATTGACATCACAAAACAACATTTATACATTGTATATCCAAAAACAAAGTAGTAGTGACTGGCTTTTAAAATGAACTACACTCTTGAATTATGTAGAAAGTTTATTGTGTCACAAACCAAAGTTGCAATAATATTAGCATTTAGTGTAATAATTCTTTTTAATAAATGTATTAATTTTTTAAATCTTGTAGAAAACAAAAAGTGAAGTATAAATCATTGTTACAAAATACTAATTTGTAAAAATTATATGTGTTTACTTTTATGGAGATTTTTATTTCTGCATATGACTTTGAATTGCTGTCTAGTGACCTATCCTAGTTACTTTCTCCTTACTTTGACAAAATACTTGAAACTCACATATTAAAGGAGGAAAGTTTTTATTTTGGATCAGAATTTGTAGATGTTTCAGGCAATAGTCAGCTGGTTCAAGGGCAGTGCTGCATGGCCGAGGCATGCATGGCAGAAGAGAAAGAGCTCATGGCATGGCAGACAGGAAACTGAGTGTTTTCAAAGGAGGAGGGAAAGAGATACAGCCTTGCAGGCCACACACCTGGTGACCCACCTCCTCTAACTAGGCTTCAACTTCCAAAATTACATCCATCTATAATCCCATCAGGGTGCTAACCCAGTGATGAATATCACACAACCTGATTCAGTCACCTCCTGAAATTCCACCTAGGAGTACACGAGGCTTTGGGAGGACATCTAGATATAAATAATAACATTCTTCTCCTGAAATCAAGCACATCATTTTATGCAAAATGCACTTAGGTTCATCTCTAATAGTTGACAAAGTCTGACAGTTTCAGCATTGCTGAAAAGTCTAAATCCAGAGTCTCCTCTGAGACTTAAGGCAAACTCTTAGCTGTTAGCCCCTATAAAAATGAAACAAAAGTTAAGCATTTCCAACATACAGTGGCACAGAACAAATATTCCCATTCCAAAAGGTATAAACATTCCCATTTCCAAAAGAAATTGGGTATAAAAAGTAAAAAAAAAAAAAAAGAAATAAATTGGGTATAGTAAGGAGTGGGACCAAAGCAAGACTGAAATCCAGTAGGGCAAACATTAAATCCTGTACTTCTATGTCCAGCACGTAGGACAATCTATGGTGAGATATGAAAGTCATACGGGATTGGACCATCCTACCCTACAGCACTGATGGTGGTTATGGTCCTCATGGCCTCTTTGGAGAGATTTACTCACTCTTTGAAGAATTCCTCAGATATTCCACATTCCTGGCTTTTCCAATGTCCTGGGGTCTCTACTGTACTTTCAGCTTCATTTTCACAGCTTCGTATACTGGTCTCTCAAGGACACACTGCCTGGCCTTCCAGGCCTTCTCCTGAAATCTGGTGGAAGCCTCTCAGATCCTACAGCTCTTGCATCCTGCATGTGTGTGGATAAAACTAGCACCATGTGGATGATACCAAGGTCTGCTGCCAGCTGGAGCAGTAGCTGCATCCTTTTTCATTTTCCTGGTGGTTGCAGAGGCCTCTGAGTACCTGGACAACTAAGCATGATGAACTGATCTCGGAGAATCAATCCTCATTCCCTATGCTGCTGCTGCTCCAGAAAATGGTAACCTGGGGCACACTTCTCAAAGCAAAGTCTTTCACCTTTGCAATTGTGAGCTGGTGAAAAGTGGAGTCCTGCTGATTCTTATGAAGCCATCAGGCCATTTTTTTCTATTGTCTGGTTCCAAATTACCTGTTTTTAAAATGCTAATCTTTTCAGCAACCAAATTTTCCTCTTTTCCATCTTTGCAAGCCCAAACTTTACCAGAACTTCCTTCTAATCCAAACTCAAAACTTTAAAAATTATCCTGCTGGGCTATTTGCTGTTGATTCTCAAGGTAGAGTTGACTAAAAGCTGTCAACAGTAGCCATGCCACTGCCTCAACATTAAACTGCCTTGATATTGTCCTGCCAGATTAATTAGCTCTCTGTTCTTTATCTCTTTCCAGGTCTCTGGACAAGATCAAAATACAGACAAATTTTCTGCTAAAGCATAACACACATGGCCTGGAGTCCACCTGCCAATGGAGTCCTTCTTCCCAATTGAAACCTCCTGAGCCTGGTCATTTCTGTTTGAATTTGTTTCAGCATTCTGGTCATCTGAGCTCTGACCAGAATCTCCCTCTTAGCTTACAGCATTCTAGAACTGTATCTTATTGCTTTTCTCACTGATGAGAAAAAATACCTGACACTCAAGGTTAAAGGAGGAAAAGTGTATTTCAGCTCACAGTTTCAATATTTCAAGCCCACAGTCAACTGGCTCCAAGGCAGGGTGACATGGAAGAGGATCATCATTAAGGAGAAACATCCCATGGTAGAACAGGCAAGAGGCAGCAAAACAGGAAGCAGCAGAAGCATGCTTGCCTTCCCTCTCTCCCTTTCTAGTCCATGCAGGTTATAAGCATATTGATTGGTGCCACCTACACCCAGAGTGGGTTTTCCTTTTTCAACCCCCAGAACTATACTAGATTCATTTAGTTATCACACCCTTAACTCCAGTATCACCCCCTAGGTTGAGCCACCTCTATAAAGCCCCACCCATGAGTGCATGAGGCTTTGGTGCAACGTCTAGATGGAAGCCATAACAGATTGCTTCTTGAGCCAGTGTCTTCACACCTTTCCAAACTCCTCCCACAAGCCCGTTCCAAAGGCTACTGAACTACATTGTCACATACCAACAGAGCAATAGCCCCACTCCCTGTACCAAAATTTGTCTGTTATTTTATCATTGCTGGGACACAATACTCAACACCCACAACTTAAGAGGAGAGGTTTATTTGGGCTCACAGTTTGAAGAGGTTTCAGTCCATAGTTGGCTGAGTCTAAGGCAGAGCACCATGACAGAGGGCCTAGCAGAGGAGAAAGAGCACATGGTATGGCACAGAGGAAGCAGAGAGGCATCAAGGGATGAAGAGCTACATGTACCCTTCCAGGACACTCACATAGTGACCCATCTGTTCCCACCAGGCTTTACCTCCCAATATTACATCCAGCCTTAAACACAGTGAGTGGATTAATCCATTAATGCATATCACACACACCCCAAAACCCCGCCTATGAGTATATGAGACTTGAGGGGACATCTAGATATAAATCATAACTGCCAATCAAAAGTTATTTATCCTTCCTCTGTGCTAGTTAGAACTACATTTTAGTTTAGGTGGCAATTTGCCTCATCCCAAAATATAAATCATATTAGTTTCAGTTAATAACAACCATCCTCATTTCCCTTTTAGCCTATTGTTTTGGAGGTAAGTGACTCAGTCTTGACTAAAAAAATATAAAGAGAAATTTATTGGAAAAACTTTTCTCTTTCATTAAAGATGAGTGTAAGAAGAACGACTTTTGATTATTTTTGCTCACTTTTGCCTTGACTAAAGAAAATTAGGGGAGAATAAAATCCCTGATACCATGGTAGTTATGTGCTCACTCTTATTCTTGATCTTTATAAATGATCTTTTCTTTACCTCTGGTAACTTTTAGAATTACCTCATTTTCACTCATATTCTCAAATTTCTCTATAACATATTTAGGATGTATTTTTCATTACATTTTTTTTACTGTTTGACACATACAATTTTAGGAAAATTTTTCTTCCTCAGTATTTGTGTTCTCACATGTGAGAGTTACTGTTTTCAGATTTTGTATCTTTATTTCTCCTGTTTGTAAAATTTATTTCCTTTAACACTTATTATGCTTTTCTGCATCTTTTCTGAAAGTTCCTTAATTTTTTTTCTTTTTTTTTTTTTTTTGTACTGGGGATCGAACTCAGGCCCTTGCACTTGCGAGGCAGGCAGCAGAACCTCTGAGCTAAATCCCCAGCCCCATCATGTTGTTTTAACAATATAAACATAGTTGATATTTCTATATCTTTGCAATGATTACTTTGATATATTCCCTCAATAGTTTCCCCAGCATTTTTATTTTATATTCTTTGTTCTAACAGTATTTCTTTAGAAAATATATGTTGTTAATTTGACATTTTTCTATTTTTCTTCTAGTGTCTTGGGAACTTATGCTCTTTTTTAAAGATGTGTGTTTGGGTCTAATTGAAAACAGGTCTTAGTATGTGTCTTTGTGGTTGAGTTCAAGGAGTGACAGATAAAAAAAAAACTCCAGAAGTAAGAGAGCAGATATCACAAAGCTACTGCACAGCACTGTTAACAATGTAGCTTCCCATCACTTTTTTGGTGAGCAGCTATTTCTTATTTATTGATTAGTTTAAATTCAGAATTCACAATAATAATTCCTCTTTTTTCTTTTGGTACTTCATATGAAAGACTTTTGCCTGTAGTTTCTCTAATTAATGAGTAAGGCAGGTTAAACATTTTTAAGATTATTTGCTCTAGTTGATGAAATTTTCATCAATTTCATCATTTTAGTGCCTATGTGCTCATAATTACCATTCAAACTGGGACACTTTTGAGAGGAATCTAGGGAAAATAGGTATACATCAGGCCTTTCCTGGACAAAGATATATGATTCCTCTACTCAGTATTGATATAGCCTTCTGTATAAGAAAAGGGACAGGCCTTTGAATCTTCTGAAATATGTTTATTGAAATCTAGGCCACTTTTAAAATTTATATGAAAAGCCATCACATACTCTCCTCCAACTGGCCCAGATGTTCTGAAACATCAACCTGAGCTGATTTGGTGTACTTAATGTTCAAGAGTATTTCTGCCAAATAAATATTAAATAATAAATATTTCAAAGAACAGTGAGAAGGATACTACCCAAAGCTCAATTAATATTTGTCTGATAGGCCCTCTGGTGGGACTGCCCCTTTGACCCAACACAATAGAGAAGACAGACAGCAGCTTGTAACCCTCTGGTGGGCCCACCTCTTTGATGTGGAGCACAGAGGAGCTCAGCCACATAGGCACCAACACAGTGGTGTTCATGTCCCACCCCCCAAACAAGAGAAAGAGGGCCTCTCTGAGGTCCCTAGTGAAAATTGAAGACCCCTGGAAAAGTGAAGAAAATCTCTGCAATAAAGGCATACCACACCAGCAAAGTTGGTAAGTCGGAGGGACAAGCACCTCACATCAGAACCTGGTATAACTTCAGGGGAAAGATAGCTGGAACCTGCAATAGAACCTTGCAGAGTTCAACCCAACAGGAGGTCAGAGATTTCGATTTGGGCCTTGCAGTCAGAAATCAACCTGAACCTCAGGGAGCAGCTGCTGGCTTGCTGAGACTAATTAGCTTAGAACTGCACACTCCTGCCCACACTGTCTATTATATCAACAAAGGAATATCCTGAAGGAGGCACTCTATTTCTATGTGTATTTGTATTTTCAAAGTCATATTTTTCTCTTATCTTTAAACATTTAAAAATTTTTATCTATTTCTTTTCTCAATTTTTTCCTTTTATCTTTTTTCTTACCTTCTTTCTCTCTCCCTCACTCTCCCACCTTATCTTCATTTCTATCCTTCTTTATTCCTGTTCCTCCTCTAATTGAAATTTATTTTCTTTCTTTTTACTTTCTTCTCTTGATTGCCATTAGCTTTTAAAAGAAGTGATTACAGTCTCTAGCCTCCCTATTGCTGTTAGTTTGGTCTGTTCTTGTGTATATTTTGTTCTAACTTCTATTCTCTTCAATAGCTCCCTAGAGTTTATGTGATCTTCCTGTGTCCTCTAACCTCACTTCTAACCTTTCTCTATCCTATCTACCTATCCATCCCACCCCAACTCCTTCTAAGTCCCCAACATGAAGGATAAAGCTGCTATACTGAAGAGTTTACTCACTATAAACACATTTTGGACTGTTCCTTGATTTCAATTTAATTCATACAATTAAAGGTGAAAGATTATAAGTACCACAAATGATCATTTTCTAAACTGTGCTTGATGCTATTGTGTTGTTGATTGTATCACTTGGGCTGAGGTGATGTGATTGATCTAATCAGTTGTCCTTCCTGTTATAATGAAAATGAGATTGCCTTAGAGTCATTAGAGAATCAAAACTGAAAGACCAGCTATATCTGGAAGATGGAAGATTGAAGTATTAACCCAGGACAGCAGCAACAAAAATAGAAATGAGAAGACATTTAAACAAGGCACTGACAGACTTCCAAATCAGTAAAGGTAAACTCTGGGGGAAATGAGATGGAAAGTCTGACAGTCAATCATCTGGAAACACTGAACCAATAGCACAGGAAGTAATAAAACAGATAAATGAGGCTCTAGAAAAATTCAAAAAAGAAATAATTTCCCAGATAACCACAGAGATGTTGAGAAGAATAAAAGACATAATTAGAGATTCTAGAACAGAAACAGATTTTTTAAAAAATAGATGAGCTCAGGAAACCATGAATGCCCAGCATAGGAAAGAAATGGAATCCATGAAACAGACTCAAACAGATATCCAGGAGATTAAAAACTCTATAGAAAGCATTCAAAGCAGGATGAATGACTGTGAAGATAGAATTTCAGATATTGAAGATAGGATTGTGGTCAGGGACCATGAAAAGATAGCTCTTTTAAAAACAGTAAGGGATCATGAGAAATCAATCCAACAACTCTTAAATGTTGCAAAGAAGAGTAATATAAGACTGATATGAATCCATGAAGTAGCAGGAGAAATTACAAAAGACATTAAAAACTATTCACATAATTAATGACAGAAAACTTCCCAAACATAGGGGAAAAATTTGACATACAGATAAGTGAAGTATCTAGGACTCCAAATAGCCATGATAAAAATTAAAAAAAAAAAACTACACCTAGACATATAATAATCAAGATCCTAATGAAACCCAATGAAAAAACAGAATACTACAAGCAGTTACAGAAAAGAGACAAATCACATGCAAAGGAAATCCCATCAGAATCACAGCAGACTTTTGAACACAAACCCTCAAGTCAAGGAGATCCTGGAGAGGTCCTGAAAGAAAACAACATCCAATTTAAACTGATGTATTCTGCAAAACTGTCTTTCAAAATTGATGAGAAAATAACACTTCCATGACAAAGAACACCTGAGAAATGTCATGAACACCAAATTGGCACTCCAAACACTTCTAAACAATATCCTGGAAAAAGAAAATGAAGGGCACAACTCCATAAGGGTCAACAGTGCAAATATACCAGGTAAGGCAAGAAATTAAAGGGAAAGAGAGAAAAATAAAAGACAAAAGAACCAACAACAGGAAAATAACATGACAAAGAAAAGTCAATATGTAACAGTTATAACTATCAATGTTAATGTCCTTGATTCATCAATCAAAAGAAATAGGCTGGAAGAATTGATTAAGGTGCAAAATCCAACAATATGCTGTATGCAAGAAACCAACTTAATCCACAAAGAAATTCATAGACTGAAAGTGGAAGGATGGAAAGCAGTTCTCCATTCCATAGGAACCCAGAAAAAAAGCAGGGGTAGCTCTCTTATTTGCAGACAGAGTAGATTTCAAAAAAAAAAAATAGTTCAGATAGACAAGAAAAAGGCCACTACATCCTTTTAAAGGGAACAACACAAGAGAAAGAAATAACAATCACAAATATATATGTACCAAATATTAATGCCCTCAACTATACAAAACAAAGAGTTGATATGAAAAATGAAATAAGCACTAATACAATTGTATTGGGGGACCTCCATACTCCACGGACAAAAACAGATCATCTAGGCAAAAAATCAACAACAAAATAGCAAAATGGTAGCAAGTATTAGAACATAGTAGATGTCTAGAAAGTGTTCCACCCCATAAAATCACAATATACATTCTTTTCAGTTGCACACAGGTCATACTCCAAAATAGACCACATGGTAGCTCATAGAACATGCTTAAGTAAATGCAAAGGAACTGAAGTAATCCCTTATATAGATCATACCATAGTGCAATTAAACTGGACATCCATAGCCTAAAACACTGCAAGAACTTCACAAACACATGGAAATTAAATAACACATGGTTGAGCAACAACTGGGTCACAGAGGAAATTAAAGAAAAGATTAGTTTCTACAATTAAATGATAATGCTAATACAACATACAGTAATCTGTGGGACACAATGAAACACTTCTACAAGGGAAATTCATAGCAGTAAATTCCCATACTAGGAAAATAGAGCAAGCCCAAATAAAAAACCTAATGCTTAACCTTAAGCTCCTAGAAAAAGAAGAGCAAGAAAAACCAAAAGCTCATACAAGGGAAGAAATTATAAAGGTCAGAGCAGAAATTAATGCAATGGATACTAAGAGAACAATACAAAATATTCATAAATAGAAGAGTTGGTTTTTTGAAAGAACAAATAAAACCTATAAATCTTTAGCCAACTTTATATAAAAAAAAAAAGGACAGAAAAGGCTCAGGTTCACACAATTAGGAATGAAAAAGGTGAAGTCATAACAGATCCAGCAGAAATTCAGAGGATCATCAATACTTCTTCTGAAAACTTGTACTCTAATAAAATGGAAAATACAGAAGAAATGGACAGGTTCCTAGATACATATGAACTTCCAAAGTTGAACGAAGAACATGTAAAAAGTCTAAACACCCCAATTACATTCAGTAAAATTGAAAATGTAATTAAAACATTACCAACAAATAAAAGCCCAGGTCCTGAGGGCTTTACTGCTGAATTCTACAAGACATTTAGAAAAGAACTATCACCACTACTCTTTAAACTCTTCAATGAAATTGAAAGGGATACAATACTTCCAAATCATTCCTGGAATCAAGTATTACTTTAATTCCAAATCCAGGGAAAGACCCAATCAAAAAAAGAGAACTACAGGACAATCTCCTGAATGAACGTAGATGAAAAAATATCCTCAATAGGATACTGGCAAACAGAATACAGAAGATCATCAAGAAGATCATACACCCTGACCAAGTCAGATTTATCCCGGGGATGCAAGGATGGTGCAAAATATGTAAATCAATAAATGTAATACACTATATTAACAGATTCAAGGACGAAAACCATATGATCATCTCAACAGATGCAGAAAAATATTCAAGAAAATTCAACATCTATTCATGATAAAATCCCTACAGAAAATTGGAATAGATGGTCTTTATCTCAACTTGATAAAGGCTACAAAAAACCAACAGTCAATATCATGCTAAATGGTCAAAAACTGAAAACTTTCATGCTAAAATCAGGAAAAGACATGGATATCCAATATCACCACTCCTGTTTAATATAGTTCTAGAAACAATAACCACAGCAATTAGAGAAGAAAGAAATAAAAGTAATAAAGATAGGAAAGGAAGAAGTTAAACTGTCACTATTTCCTGATGATATGATACTCTACATTGAAGACCCAGAAAACCCTGTCAAACGACTTCTATACTTAATAGACAAATTCAGGAGAGTAGCTGGATACAGGGTCAACACTCAAAAACCAATAGCCTTCTTGTACACAAATAATAGACTCATTGAGAGAGAATTTAAGGAAACAATTACTTTCAAAATGACATAAAAAATGAAATATCTAGGAATCAATCTAATGATGGAGGCAAAATGTCTCTACACTGAAAACTATACCACACTGAAAAAAGAGATAAATGAGAATATAAGAAAATGGGAAGACATCCCTTGCTCCTGGGTAGGAAGAATCAGCATAGTGAAAATGGACATATTTACAAAACTGCTATACCAATTCAATGCAATCTCTATTCAAATTCCAACAGTATATTTCACAGAACTAGAAGAAACAATCCAAAAATTTGTTTGGAACCAGAGGAGACATAGAATAGCAAAAGTAATTTTAGGCAACAGTGACATGGTAGGGAGTATCACAATCCCCAACTTGAAATTTTACTACAAAGCTATTGAAAAAAAAAAAAAAAAAAAAAAAAACGGCATGTTACTGGCAAAGAAACATACCTGAGGATCAATGGAATACATTAGAAGGTGCAGAAACAATACTAGACACACTCAGCTACCTCATCTTTTTTTGAAATAATTGAATTTATTGGTACATTTTATGGATACAGTACAGTTACATTTATGTTGGGATCTTGTACCTTTACATGACAGATCTTGGTTCTCATTTTTTCCCCTTGTCCCTGTCCTCCCTTCACCCGCTCCTCCCTCCCCATTTACAAACACTTTATTTCCATCTTTTCATTTTCTCACATTTTTTTCTTTTCCCTTATTACCCTTCCCCTACCCATTGCATCTTCCCTACACCTTTAGCCCCTTGCTACCCATCTCACAATGTCAGGTATCTCATTAGGATTTTATGTACTATTACAGTTTATTCACACCAGAGAAACTATTAGGTATTTACACGTGTGTGACTTATTTATTTCACTTAGGAGCATATCCTCAATATGTATCTATTTTCCTATGAATTAATCTAATTCCTCATTCTGAGTAATATTCCATTTTATAGAAAAACAACATCTTCTTTATCCAGTCTCCAACTGATGGGCAAATGGGCTGTTTCCAAGTTTTAGCTATTACAAACTGTGCTGCTATAAACATGAGTGCGCATACATCACTGTGATATGATTCTTTTAGTTCTTTTGGAAAGATACCCAGCAGAGGGATGGCTGGGTCAAAAGGAACCTTTGGTCCATGCTCTTTGAGGTATCTCCATATTGATTTCCATAGTGGTTGTACCAGTCTGCACTCCCACCAACAATGGAGAAGGGTTGCTTTCTCCCCACAACCCTGCCAACATTTGTTATTGTTTGATTTCTTGATTGCAGCTGTTCTTTGTGGAGTGATGTGAAATCTCAGTGTTGTTTTCATCTGCATCTCTCGAATGACCAGTGATGTGGAACATTTTTCATATATTTACTTGTTGCTTTTACTTCTTTGTCTGTGAAATATCTGTTCATTTCAGATGCTCATTTTTGAATTGGGTCTTTATCTTTGGGGGCAGTGACTGATTGTTTTGAGTTCTTTATATATTCTAGATAAGAGTCCTTTGAGGAGCAGCTGGTAAAATTTTTTTCCCACCTTATAGGTTGTCTCTTAGTTCTGCTGATGGTTTCTTTTGCAGTGTGGAAGCTTTTTAATAAGATGAGATCCCAGTTGTTGATTCTTTCTGCTAGTTCCCGTGCTACTGAGGATTTGTTCATAAAGTCATTTCCTATGTCAATGTCTTTGAGAGTTCTGCCTAACTTATCTTCGAGCAGGTTTGGTGCTTCTGTTTTAATATTTAGATCTTTCATCCACTTGGATTTTAATTTAGTGCACGGTGAAAGATAAGGGTCCAGTTTTAATCTGTGGCAGGTTGAAATCCAGTTTTTCCAACACCATTTATTAAAGAGGCTATCTTTCCTCCACTGAGGGTGGTCAGCTCCTTTGTCAAAGGTGAGGTTCAGCTACCTCATCTTTGACAAAGAAACCAACCATCCTCACTGGAGGAAAGATAGGCTCTTTAATAAATGGTGTCAGAAAAACTGGCTTTTATCTTGTCAAAGATTAAAACTACATCCCTATCTTTCACCATGCACTAAACAAAAATCCAAGTGGATGAAAGATCTAAATACAAAAACAGAAACACTAAACTTACAGGCAAATAAATTAGGTAGAACTCTCAAAGACATTGGCATAGGAAATGACTTTATGAAGAAATACTCAGCAGCAGATGAAACTTGCACAAAGAATCAACATCTGGGATGTCTTTGTATTAAAATGTTTTTGTAGTGCAAGAGAAATGACCAACATAGGTAAGAGGCAACCTACAATGTGGGAAAATATTTTTACCAACTACTCCTAAGACACAAGACTACAATCTAGAATATATAAAGAACTAAAAAAAAATCAGATCCCCCAAATACAAAGACCTGATTAAAAATGGGCAACTGAAATGAACAGACATTTCTCAGACAAAGAAGTAAAAGCAGCAAATAAATATATGAAAAAAAAGTTCAACATCACTTGTCATTCCAGAGATACAAATGAAAACAATGCTGAGATTCCAATTTAGCCCAGAAAGAATGGCTACTATCAAGAAATCAACCAATAACAAATGCTATTGGGCTTGTGGGAGAAAGGAACCTTTCTCTACTGTTGGTGGGACTGCAGACTGGTGCAACCACTGTGGAAATCAATATGGAGATACTACAAAGAACTAGGATTAGAAGTCCTATTTCACCCTGCTATTCTTCTGCTGGATATCTTTCCAAAAGAATTAAAAGAATCACACCACAGTGATATATGCACACCCATGTTTATAGCAGCACAGTTTGTAATAGCTAAAACTTGGAAACAACCCAAATGTCCATCAGGCCTGGAAAAACAAGATGTGTTTTTTCTGTAAAATGGAGTACTACTCAGCCATTAGGAACAAGAAACCAGAGACATTTGCTGATAATGGGATGAACATTGAGGCTATTATGTGAAATGGCACTATTATGTGAAATGAATGGCACACACGAGTAAATACCAAAAAGTTTGTCTGGTGTGAAAAACTAAAAGTGTAAATAAGCTTCAAATTGTATACTTGATAGTGTAAAATAGGAAGAAAACAGCTAAAGGTGAAGATGGAAGGGAATGGGAAAGGAAATAAGGGAAAAGAAAAAATGTGAAAAAAGGAAAAAATGGCAAAAAAAAAGTCTTCATAAATACTGAAGGGTGAAGGGTTGGAGTGCAGCAGTATGGGGGAAAATAAGAATGAAGACATATCATGTAAAATTACAATATCCCAATTATAAATGTAACCATATTGTTTGCTTTAAATGTACCAATAAACATAACAAAGTATTTTTCTGATAGACTGCCAAGTACAATTAATCCACAGTGTACTTGACCAAGGAGTGTGACCATATATGATGATCTGGGCTCTTTATGTTTCTTTTTAAACAATTTCAGATGCACTTGATATCATTGCTGGGTATAGGAAATCTGGAATTGCATTATTAGATAAAGAAGAGATTCTTGCTCTACAAGAATTAATCATAATAAATTAATTTTTTCCATATTGATTGTAGTGTTTATAATAGTAGTACAAAACTATCTAGGGCTTAAAACCATATTTGCATTTTTAAATGCATATTTAAGCTTGTTGGAAATTCAGTATGGTATGATATTGTCTGATTCAGAGGTAAGAATCCCTCATACGAAATGTACTTTCCTTTTGCATATTATTTGCAGGGCAAAATTTCCTCTTTTATAATGATCTGCTTTATGACAAAAAATCCATAAATTATATGATAAAAACCAAAAGGGGTTCTATAATCCAGATGCAAACTTTGTAACTATCTCCAGCATCACCATCAGTTTCACCTTTTGCATTACACTGTAGTTGCAATGAAGCTGGTTATATTCTCCAATTTAAAAAGGGTTAATCTGTTTTTTCTTTTGCCTAACTCTGAGAAGCTTAGAGTTAAATGCCATCACCAGGTACATAACCAATTAGAACCTGGGGACACTAAGGTGGAATCCCTATCCCCCATATCCTTCTCCAGCTCAATATATTCCAGAATCATTTCTAAACTAATTATTCAGCTTTCATTTCAGATTTTTTCACTTTAAATCTCTTCTGTACTTCCTTCATCTTTTCTTACTTCAATGATCAAAACCTAAAAGGAAAGGAAAAGTATGATTGAGACTTGTGTGATAAAGATGGAGAAAGAGGAAGGCGGACTAGGTAAGATAGTATCTCCAGCTCAATATATTCCAGAATCATTTCTAAACTAATTATTCAGCTTTCATTTCAGATTTTTTCACTTTAAATCTCTTCTGTACTTCCTTCATCTTTTCTTACTTCAATGATCAAAACCTAAAAGGAAAGGAAAAGTATGATTGAGACTTGTGTGATAAAGATGGAGAAAGAGGAAGGCGGACTAGGTAAGATAGTAGAATAATACTTCATTTCATGCGTGCATACACACACACACACACACACACACACACACACACACACCACTTCGTGTATCATATAAATACAGTTTTGAAAGTTTTTGTAGGTGAATATATAAGTACAACTAAAGTTATAAAATGAATACGTCAGAGGGTATGTGTGTAGTTTATACCGAGAAACAAACTCTTTGTATGTTTACAACTACCATCTATTTTTCCTACTAAAAATATTCTGTTGTCTCTCATCTGTGATGTGAGTGAATTTATCTACCTTGTAGGGATACAGAGACTTGAAAAGAAGGGATGATGTACAACACAGAGAAAATCCATGTTGTAAACTTTTGTTTTCCATTCTATAATGTACACCTTAGTGGTATTTAGGAAAGATTTCTTGTTGGGTTTTAAGCAGATACAGGAGCATGGCCGAGCGTTCTCCTGAACATTTATTTGCTTTTCCAGGTGGCATTGTGTGCATCAAGGGCTTTTTACTGAAGGACAGAGAAAATGTGTGTGGCCACATGCTGACATTTTCAAAACATACTCTAAAACAATTTAAAAAATTGTCATATACATTGTGAATTTTAGTTAGAGAATTCTAAACTCCAACATGATACTTTTTAAAACGTGAAAGGTGAAACTATGAGAAAAATGTCATCTTAACTTGCTTTTAATATTTTGGTATGTTTCCACCCAAATTTT